>NC_140590.1:1663689634-1664197134 GCF_964204655.1 Triturus cristatus | reverse complement strand
ATTTTTGGGCTGGTTTTTCCACCAGTGGCTGTATATTCAGCACCAGGAAACCCCCTTGGGGTAGCTGCGCCCTTTATAAATTTCAATAGTATAGAGCATGACCTCATTAGACTTCAAGCTTTTTCTGTTGAATGTAAGCGACTTATCAACACCACCCATTTTCCCCTTCCTCTCCTTACAGCTGAACACTGTCAACTCTTTTAGACCGTTTGAGGGCTTCTGAAACTTATGTTCACTTGTAAATTGAGGCATGATCTGCGTGCTCATGGTGCTGGCGGTGAACTTGGGCCTGTCCTGACTTGAGTACCATACCAGAAGTGCCGATTTCAGTAGACTATTATGACACACGCGTTGTGGTATGAATTCCATATTGTAGTATCAGTAAATATACAAACTCCTTCTCTAGTACACTCAAAGTGGTCTACACTGAAAAGTGGCACTCTGGCTCTGTTGACTCTCCTCTCGCTACTGCTGTTGGCTATTTTGTATGTCCTGGATTTTTAAAAACTTCATCTGTTGTGAGCTTTGCGCTTTTAATGCTTATTGATGTCACTGCATACACGCAATGAGAAAATAAATGCCAGTCCCCTCTGTAGGAGGGCGGTTGAATGTGTCAGTGTGCTGCCGATGGTGCTGGTATTGCCTTTTTGTCAGTATTGTCGATTGTGCAACCCTTCTATTCCATTTCTCAATCTTTGGGAGACATTTTCTCATTTGAGTGGTACTTTGATCAATGCTGCATGGTTTCTGCCTTTTTTCTGCTTATCCGTTGGGAGGCAAACGATAAAACGGGTCATTTTGTGGCAGTGATGCGAACAGGGGGATGCAAGGTTTGGAATGTAGTTGTACACTTTTGTCCTCCCCATAATACGAATTACCTCTTTTGGGGAAGATTAGATCTTTCATAAGGATGCCTGGTGGTTTTGTGTAAGCAAGAAGGGACAGCGACGTATTGGGCAGTTTGCTATGCTCTTTAGTGATTGGTCGTCGTCTTGGTTCCAACCATTTGTTTATACTGTGTGTTTATAACGGAAATATGCTGCGCCTTCAGGCATGTAGAATTTTATAAATTATCAATTGCCCACGGGACGGAATGCTTCAGAAGTTAATTTACTTGCCTTGTATAAATATCAACTTGTCCTGTTTGATTCCATGCAGTGAGGTGACAAATGATTGCAGGATACTCCTATTAGAGCTTGGAAAATGTCCTCTTTGATGATGCCTAACCTTAAGTTATGTCATAGTGTGGCATCTAACACAGCTCTGATTCTACCTCTTTTCTGATTCTACCTGACACTGAATATACCAAGGTTCTTATTTGTCAAACCTTTGGATTTGTATAGGCTCTGTTTATGAATGGCCTCTTCTTAGAAAAACTTCTTGATCAATGTAGGGCTCTGAATATGGCAGCACTTTTGTTATGCCGGAGTTCTGATTGCAGCAGAATTCAGGACATACTATTGTACTTACAGTACCGTTACTCTGTTTCTTACTTTATTTCCTAAGGAAGCATATTGTGAATTGCTCGGATTATTTGAAGCATTCACTTTATTTCACAAAATGTTATGTACATAATTCCAGATGTTTGCGGTCCAGAGCATAAGTTTGCCAAAAGATAACCATCAAGACCACCGACAGTATGACCTTCGCCACTTGAGCAAATTGTGGGATTTTTGGGCAAATCCCTTCTTGCCACTGTGCCTTACATCCCTTGTTTGCCATAACTGACATGTATCAACCAATAATTCAATGACTGGGTTACATTTTACAACTAGATGAAATCTGGAAGGTCTTGCCCAAAAGTTGGTTTTGTACTTAGAAAAGGATTTACTAGCGTGAAGATGTTCTTGTGAGAATATTTACTCTTGGCGGACAGTAAGAAGGGGCGAAGGGGCATGTCCTGTGAATAGGTGTACAGCCACCAAATTGCATGTTTATGGACATTCAACAACTCTTCTCCAGCTCATCCCCACTCTGGAAAGCTGTAAATTTACTACCGACAATTGCAGACGCAAAACATTTTCCAGGGTGCTAAACCACCCCCTACAAATCTAGGGAGTGCGGATGGATGTAAAAATGGTTCTCCATGGTGAAAAAAGGAGAAAAAAACCCGGTTTGTATTTTTTCTTTTTTTAGTAGTGTCTTGTGAATCCCAGGAATTCGTAAATCTGCACTGATTCAAAGTTATAGAACTTAATTTGCACTTATTTGACTTTCATTTTTAAGAACGGGCCCCTGAATTGTTTTTCTTCGTTTAAGAAATCTTTGCCCTCAAAGCTCTTACACTGATTCTCTATTATTATTTTTGGCATGCATCAAACCTATTTTATTTGGTGGCGGCTTAGAGGAATGGTAATATGTCCATAGGATTCCACAATAGTAAGCATAAATGTTCTGCTGCTATTTCTATCGATTATTTGAATTTTTAAAGTCTCCGTTTTTGATTGGACTCTTTTAAGGGCAACTTTTTGATCACAGAAGGGCTCTGAATCTGACAGCGCATTTGTTAAATCAGATCTCTGTCTTACAGCAGGGTACAGGCTATATACCATTATACAAACTGTACCATTGCTCGCTTTTAGTTTCAGAGGAAGCATCTTGAGAAATTCTTTGGCAAATTTACTCCTGAGCATTCACTTGATTTCACAAAATTTTACTGTAAAAAATCCAGCTTATATTTGAAGTCCAGTGCAAATCCAGCTTATATTTGAAGTCCAGTGCCTAGGTTTACATATAATCAAGGAACATTGTGCCAGCATTCTAAATAGCTACACAGAGTTAAACTTCGCAGAAAAGCTCGAACCCTGATATTGATTTTGCATTGATGAACCAAATGCACAGTTTTGAACATCTTGCATGCATGGATGCATACGCACCTTAACAGGCAAACTTTCCCTCAACCAAACTGCCGACTCTAAATTGGCAATGAAAGAGTTAATGCTGCAGGGAGTTGGTTGTACTTTTCTTGTGGAAATATTAAACATGAAGGCTTGTTTTCTTTTTATCCCAGACAGTAGGTCTTGGGTTTTGGATAATAGAAATTTTGCACTCGTGTACCTTTTTGGGGCACCTTGGTGAAGTCATTTCCCCCCCAGGTAAATCTTTGTCATGTTGTGGTATATGCCATGCCATCTTTATCCCACTTGATTGCTGTGGTGTCTCATTCACCTCTTCAGTTGCTGTGTGCATCTTTGCTGTTATAAGCCTTGGTGGGGCCTCGTTTAGTCCTAGTTTCTGATTGGTTTGGGGTTCGAGCTGCACACAGTTGTCTAATGATTGTTATATTTGTGTCTATTTTTTCAGGGCTATCTGTTTGGTTGGCGTTCCACCTTCCTCTTACTGCTTGACGTATGTCTGCTGCTTTGTAGATAGCTGCTGTTACTACTTCCACGTCTTTTTGGTTTCCGTATCCGATTGCTGGGAGATAATAAAATAGGGGTACAGGGGGTTGCATAGCCTGCTATTGCAAGTTTTTAGTATGGCATTTGTGAATTTGATGTTGTGTTGGTTAGCTGACCCTTTTTGATATGCTGGTCCCATTAAGGAATAGATGACTTGACCTATATCATTGTTTGTGTTTAAAAAAAATGAAAACATATATTGAATCATGAAAAAACATTCTGATGAGGTCAGCCTTGTATAGCTTTCTGTATTTTGGGTGTTATGGAGATGCTAGGCCAACTTTGCTGAAGCAAGACTGAGTCTTTCCTGCAATCCGTTAGTGTTTCTAGCAGACACAAGTGCTGGACTTGCAAAAGTCTGAATTGCTTCCTCATCAGGTGTTACCTTCACACTGTGCTTGCAGGCATGGATCACGGGTACCTATGGCATGGCTGTCTGAGGTTTCTAATAAGACCCTCCTTTTGGGTGGATTGCTGTGGTATTGGTTTATGGGGTGAGGAATCTGCTGATTGAAGCGCCCATCAGAAGAATAAGTTACTTACTTTTAGTAATTGTTTTTGATTAATATTCTATCTACATGCATATTCCTTACCGACCTGCCCACCTCCCTGTCGTGAGGAGTGTTGTGGTAGTTCTGATAAGGTTTCAAGTTAATGCTTTCTCCACTGCAGTTCTGTCACTTTCATCAATTTCGTCTTCGCCTCTAAAAAAGGGTGGTAAATGATGTCCAAGCACAGGGGTGGTGCCATGACCTCACACATGGCGAGGGTCCAAGGTTGAGTTGAAGCTGTGGCTCCACCCACTAAAGAACTATTCCAACTTTTCTGAATCCTTTCTGGCTCCCGGGAAGATTCATGAGATGAGGAATCTGCAGGTAGAGTAATCACCAGATATATTGTTATCCGAGGGAAGTACTTTATTAGTGTTAGAGAAAGAGATTGAGTACTTGCTGGAACTGCATGCGACCGGACCCTCAACATTACAGAGGTTCATAGTGCTCATGCTCGCTGCATTTCACAGGCTGCTCCGCTTTGTTTCTCATCACAGGTATAATGAAGCGTTCACATGGACAAACCCTACCTGTTGTGTCCATAACGTCATCATTGGCAAGCTGTGGATCGAGCAGTATGGCACTGTGGAGATTGTGAATCACAGGTAAGGTGGGGGCCTGGGTGTTACTAATGATGAGCATGTTTTGTATCTGACAATTTCTTTTCTGAACAACATTTTCTTCCATTTTTCATTTTCACTGCTCAGTCCCATTTTCTGTACTGTAGACTAACCTGATTGCACAGTTAGATACACATTTATACATCCTAACTTAAAACATCTAGTTGAGCATTTATATGACTCTGAACATAGTATTTCTTGTCTCAGACGTACTCCCTGACGTAGTCTGGTGAATATTACACCATCAAGTTCAACCCCTTGTAGGATTGTCAATGCTGCCATGTCTTGGACCATTTATTTATGAAACTTCTACCGACATAGACCTGCCACTCGGCTGAAATGCCCCAGTCCATGGCTTCTTTCTATTTATTCAAGTCTGATGGGAAAGATACTGGCTTAAAATGCAATTCTGGTCTCGGTCATCGCAAGTGGATCTAGAGTGTGCTTTTCTTTGATTTATATAGATTTTGATTCTCCCTTTGCACTTCGTGTGTCCTGGCATTCACCCACTCTGTGACAAGAATCCAAAACAGTTGGTATCTTCAGTCCTTACATTTGTAGAAGATAACGTATATTGTTCCCTGCATTTCGCCTGTGTGTAAGGCATCTTTTCTATTGTTATGAGTTTTTCCCCTTTCCTTTACTTTGTGAAAGTCTTCCACCCTTCGATTATTTGCAATTTATTTTTTGATATCTTAGTCTAGTTTAAAAGTTTGCTTTTTGTGCAGCCCGCAATTTGTGGCAGTGAAACACACAAGTACTGTATGTCGACACATGCTCTTTTAGAGCACAGCTACTTTACATCCTTTCTACATGTTCTCCAGCAGATGTAGGATAAAAGGTATTGTGACTTTTCCTCAACAAAGGCTGGCAGATTTCTTGCCTTGAAACCAGATATCACTAAAGCGTAAGAAACAGTTGATATGAAACACTGTACCACAACGGTCAGAATCCAGAGGTGTCAGTCGAAAGGCTGCATTTTTCACTTGTAGGTTTTCTCCATTCTTATGAACTCTTATTATTTCCTTGTTTCTAACAGTAAAGAAGCCGCTTTAATATGTAAAGAAGGCAGAACACCCAGTTTGTTTCCGACACTGGGCAAACTTTTTCCTCCTAGACTACACGTAATCAATAAGTGGCGCATTGTTGCCAGCAGTAGCTCACGCATCCTCCAAACTCCCAATTCCTGCGTCACCCTGCTCGAAATTGTAGTTTATCAGTAAGTCACCGTACTAGGGTCCTTGAAACTTTTTAGCATTTGTATCTAGGGACTGAGTCTTGTTCTCCTGGGTTTTACAAGTTGCCTGTGCCATTGGGCACAGGCGAAAATGTTGAGCATGGTTCCCTCCTTGAATGGTTAGCGAAGATTGTCCGTAGGTCCTATACAAATCCCGCACAGATTGGCTGCCACAAACCTAGGAGATCAAAGAACAAGCATTCCGATTGCTCTTCCTGAGCGCGATCATCGTAAATATATTTTTGTCTTATAGCATTGGAACTTTCCTTCATATTTAGTACAATCAAAGCAACAATCCTAGTCATTTTGACACTTTGTGCGGGCACCCCGGGAGTGTTTATTTCGTTTTTTGGTAGTTCCTTCTGGGTACTCCACCTTAACAGCCATTCGAGGATGATTACTTTTCTGCTACTCCCAAGTGCCTCAATATCTAGGAGCATTTTTTCACAGCTCTATTAAGTGAGTGTTCTCTGACCAGAAGTACCATCATGTTGCCTTCAAGGAACTTGCTCCTCCTGCTTTCCTGCTGCAGTGCCACTGCAGTCTATGCAGGGGTTTGAATTCCAGTGGTCTCCTACATTTTTCAGCAGTAGCCACCAGGATGAAGTATCACAAACCAAATCTTATTGTAAGTGTAGCCTCCCATGGCTTGCCTGTTTTCTCTGGGCACTCCCAATACATATATAAAAAACTTTTTCTTGGTTGCTCTGAGTTCCGGGAATAGGTCTGACCTGAAATATATATATATTGTGATATTTGCGTGCAGCCACAGGCACACTGGGGAACCCGTCCTTCAGAGTTCAGAGGCAACAGTGGCACAGGGAGTTTTTGTTAATTATGAGGTATTGGAAGACCCCGAACAGCCGCAAATCCGAGTGAGGATGGAACTTGCTGACGATGTCAGGCCATGACTTCATGGAGAGACGCCGTTTACTGAAACTGTACCTTCATTTCTATATGCTATCGGGAATTACGGAGGATGTAGGTGCCTGCAGGGACATTTTTAATTTTTCTTATTGCAGACTCTGGTGGTAAAGAACAATTGACAGCGGTCCCATTGAGGTGAATTCTGGGACATGTAGCGCATTATAAAACCCACAAGGTTTACTCCAATGGGAGTGAGGTAGCAGGCACATTGAAAACTCGCAATGCGAGCACCAGAGTTACTGGCATTCGCATGCCATAAGGAGAATACATTGATCTCTGCAGACCCGCTGTGTTCCTTGTTTGTTTTGTGAAGTCCACAAATCTGGTGAGATGTATATGTATGTGTAGGTGTATGTGTGTATATATATATATATATATATATATATATATATATATATATATATATATATATATATATATATATATATATATAATTATTATTTTTTTTCTCATATTAATTCAAATTGGGATCTCTGCAATCTTAAGAATACTGGTAAAGCAATTCTGCCACCTTAGAAAATTTGCTTTGGAAACCAAACATGATATGTCCTAGAACTTCAGACCCAGAATGGGAAGGCGCCAGTGAAGAATAATACTTTATGCACCCTACTGGAAAATATTTTGCCATGCTTCTGAAGTCCCTGGTACTGCTGAAATAGTCCCATGATCATCCCTTTCAAAAAAAAGAATTTATGTAGGAGTGACCACTCTACTGCACCTCTCGAATGGCAAGTGTACTCCATGTACAGTGGCAGGTTCGGATAAAGTGAGTTAATTAGATTAAAATCCTTATTTGTAGTACAACCCAATTTAGAATCCTGCTTTCATGACAGACAGCCTTCCAGCTTAATCAAAACTTCCTTCTGTAACGTTAATGACTGTTCCTGCCCTTTTACTAGGGTCCTGGTAGTCCCAGAGCAAGAGAGTGTCTTGGCCTTCCTATAAGCAAACATCTTAATGACCAACTTTGGTTTATATGTTTGGCATACTTCATTGTGACCAATTATGGTTTGCACGTGTGACTTGAACTTTAGAGCGTTGCCATGTACTTGAAGAAACAACAAGATCAGTTAAGGTTCTTGCTGTTGTAAGACAAAGAACCAAAGGACCAAAAACTCTTAATTTTGAAATGCCAAATATACTCGTGCTTTTTGCTACTGAAGTGCGAGGTCAGCTTGCACCACTAGGCTTTAGTTGTTACATAGCTATTCAGACAGTAGCCAAACAGGTAGGGCACTAAACTGTCCTTTTAGAGCAAAATGTGATCCTTCTAATCCCAGATGGCTTACCTTAATAATTTTCCTAGGTGCATTAACTTATCCAAATAATTTTCTCAGCAATTCTGCCATGTGGCTCCGCGATGACTCCGTACCTTCCAGGAAGTGACGGTGCAGAGCTGCTTACAAGTGCCACCTCCACACATTGTTACTTTTTTTCCCCTGAATGCTTTGACACAAATCTAGAATTCTGCTCCTGACTTTGATTTTCTGATGACTTCTGAGTTGTCAGATATTGAGCAAGGGACATTGTCTCCCCTGATAATGAAAGGATTCAAGCCATGCCATGACTGCATGAAGCAAATATTGGTCAAGGACCTGCATGCCATGCTTTAGGGGAGTGAACTCTGGTCAGGACCAGAAGGTATGAGATAAATACACTCCAAGGGGATCTTGGGCGGTGAAACCTGTCGCTAAACATTAGAAGAGGTTGCAGTTAAAACAGATCTCACTCCCGCTCCATAGCCTTCCGGTAAGTTGAAGTAGAAGACTCGCAAGTGGCCCACACGGGACCTGTCCCCATCCCCAGCACTCCAAATCGGGCACGAAGGCTCAAGGATGTCAAACAAAGGATCATACCCTACAAGAGTCTTCTGACTCTGATCCAGTCCCACAGTTGGTGTCGGCGTGCCCCGAACTCCCAGGTCCATCATCGTTCCCAGTAGCACATCATGGCCTTTCAGGAAGCCATTCTGCAGCTCTTTCAGACACTTCCAGCTCCCTCTAGTCTGTCTTCGGGCACCACAAAACCGCTAGGATTGCCAGTTGAACTTTGGCTGGCGGGCCCTCTCTCCACTGACTGACCCCATGGTACCCATTTCCAGGGCCATTCTGATGCCAGTTAATACTTCCACTTCCATCCCAGAGTCCACTCCAGTCCCTTCGATTCTTTTGCTGACTCTGCTGGCGCCAGCCCCGGAACTGATTCTAAAGCCTGTCCCTGACCTTGAACAGTCATTGGCTAGCTCAAGCCTATGTTGTGAAAAGAAATCACCAAGGTGCACTTTGCAACCGGACTCTAATCCTCTGCCTGAACCTTGACTCCAGTCTAGAGGTCTTATTTTGCTCTTGCCCTGCTGTCGGTATGCATAATGTCCCACATGACATTGATGATGATGAGGAGGAGGAGGAGGAGGAGACGGCCTAAATGCTCCTGCCTCACTATACCGATGATGGGCTGTAATTGAATTTACAAAATGCTTGTGGCTGGATACCACCTCAGAGATGGACTTCGACTTGCCACCTGGGCCAACAATAGAGAGTAAAATGTCTTTTTCGCTGTAGTTGTGCAAAGGGCAGCAGAAGTACTTCATTTACAGGATCCTACAGTTGAAACCAAGGCAAACTTGTTAACTGAGATACACTTATGGCCACTTGGTCCAAGTTGTGCTCTGACGACATGGGCTATCCCCCGGTGAGCCCAAATTTTTGACAAGGTATCCTACGCCTGAAAATCTAGTGGAACAAGCATCCAGAAGTGATGTCACTCCGAATTCCTTTCTGCCCTCCAGATAGAGAGCCGAAACGTATTGATCTATGCTTCGGGAGAGGACGTGTTCTTTTTATCTAGTATAGCCTTGAGATGCTTGAATGCAGTGTGTCCTCTGGGCAGGTACACCATGCTTTAAGGGACATTGCCAGCAAGTGCTTGTCAAACACCCCAGTAGTCCTCTGCACCTCAGTGTCTCAAACAATATGTGGTGCACAGTATGAGGTGATGTAGTCATGCATGCTGCTTTTATACACAGCTGAAGGCACTGTTGCAGTGCTTAGAAGGCATACCTGGATGTGATCAATCATTCTTTCAGGGGTTGTCCAGGTGTTCCTTAGGGCAAGCACTATGAGGACTCCAGTTTTTTGGGATGAAGGCTGATTTGGCTCTCAAACAATTTAAAGACTGACAAGCCAAATATCGAGACTCAGGTCTTCCTCCAAAATTTTCAGTCAGCCATACATGCAGTTTAGGGGTTATTCCGGGAGACTAGACCACAGAGTGGCAGCTCTCCTAACCTGCGCACAAGCTGCAGGTCCAATGTTTTTGGGGGATAGAGGTCGTGGTGGTGGGCGAGGCCATTCACACTATCAGGGACCGCTTTTCTGAAGGAGATTTTCCTCTGCTGCAGCAGCTGGCAAGCCATTTAAACTTGGCCTCACAAGCACATGTTCAGCGATTGGGGGCAGGATACAGAATTTCCTACTTGGCTGGAGATCCATTACATCGAACATTTAGGTCTTGCAAATAATTTAAAGGGGTATGCCCTGCCCTATATTTCGGTCCTTTCGAGGAAGAGCCTTACAACAGCTCTAACATGGATTTATTTTGTCACTTGTGTTTTTGTGTAACTGTGAGTTAATGGACCTTACTGCTGCTCCTGGTTTACAAGAGTAAATAATGAACTAGCAATCATTAACCAGTATAGCAGAAATTATCAGTCACCTTCATATTTTTCTGGTAGGAGGGACTCCCAGGGTCGGACTGGCAACCCAAAGCAGCCCTGGCAATTTTCTCGGACCGACACCCACCCTTCAGGGGTGGGGGGGATCAAGTATGAAGCACTGCTGCTTAACATAACCGGCCCCCCCCTCAGCCTCTCGGGTTAATGCCTGCTACGGCCAGTCCGGCCATGCCCACAACACCAGGCCACCTAGGAAAGTCATTGGCCCAGTCCCAGAAAGATGGTAATTGGTTTTGGTAAGATCCACCAGTCAGCATAACCGGCCCCAATGCTAGAGGTATGAAAGCTTACTAGTTTTGGTTTTCAACCTTCTTGGGGCTGGCAGTAGAGATAAAGGCTTTCTGAGGCACTGGTCAGGTCGGAGTGGTACATGCTCATCCTCTCCACCACAGGCAATGTTGCAGCTCTTTGATCAAAATGACTTCTTTTTGTAGACCTTCGAATCCTGCTAAAGACATAACTATCCGGTCTCTTAGAACCTAGGCACTCTACAACGACTGTGGTCCTACACAGTCTAATACTGAGCTGTGCCTTGTGCAGGCCTTTCAGGAGAACACGTCTACGCCTGCTAGCAGGCATAGACCAGCTCTTTGTGCAGGCAGGCAGGCTCTGTCTCTCCAGAGGTCACTACAGGAGTTGATTCTGCAGGCTTAATCCATGGCTGGTCAGAGAATGGCAAACGTGCACATTCAGTTTGTGATCCACTGTCTTCTAACACCCTGCAGTGGTGCACAGGCCTCTGTGGTGACCAATTAATGCTATAAAATAAACCAAATGCTGGTTCTGAGGTTCAATACCTATGCCCTGTGGTACTGAAGACTGGATGCAAGAGCCGACTAGGAGGTATGCACGTTTTCAAAGTTTGTGGACTCTTCAAAACTTTGAGGAACATGCTATCCTGGTCGCTAGTCAGATTTACGGACTTCTGAACAAGAATCCCCAGCCAGGCCAGTTCTGACAGGTCGAAAGTAGTAGCCGGATCTGAGGACTGGCCTTAAATTAAGGCATACATCTGGTCCTCTTGGCAGGCAATAACGGGCAAATGAGAAAGAATGGGGGATTTTCACAGAGGAAGGAAAGACCAACTCGTCCCCCAGATGGAAGGAAAGACCAACACACGTCCCACTAGGACCACAGGTTGGTATAGCAGAGATGAAGATCACCAGATTGGTAAAGAGGATCCCACCGTTTTGTGCAGCACCGAAACAGACCAATGGACCTTTTGAAGAGCTGGTAGACAGTCTCCTCATGGGCAGAAGTAAAAAGGACAATTAATCTGGACAATAGTCTTACTGCCACAACTGCTGGTCACTGCATAACCTGGATTGATGGGTGGGGGGGATAGTTGCCCTCACTCAGCAAGTAGGTCCACTTTTGGTGTCTCTTGACGTTGTTGTCAAAGTCAAAAACATGACACGTTATCCCCAAGGTATGCATACTAGCATTTGAGAACGTCCATGAAGGAGAAAAAAATTAGGTGGATTTAAATTTCCAATTAACTTACCTTAGTGTGGAGGCAGTTTTAAAGGAGAGAAATTTAAAATAAGATTTTTAGCTAGAAAAGGAATTGGCATGTATGTGGAACACCTCCAGTAGGTTTGTATGATTGTCATTCTCACTGAAAGAAAAACACTGGTAGGTCCAGAAAAAGTACATGAACTGAACAGCAGAGTTGTACAAACATTTTTCTCGACATACTGTAACTTTAGGGTATGTTTTAGAGGTAGAATTCCAGAATTTTGCCTTGAGATAACCTTAGAAAGTGTGACAAGGGAAGCTCTGCACACCTTCCGCACTCCATTACTCATATCATCAAAGGTAGTGTGTAATCTAAAGAAGTCACCCATGATCATTCTATGTATTGCCCAATGTTAGTGCGGTAGACCTAGTTGTTTGCATCACACTTAAATGTTGGCATCTTCATTCCAGAAGCTATAAATTCTGCTCCCACCTACTGATGACGAGAGGGTGTAATCAAGAGTTGAGGATCCAATTTCTTCGCTTTTCTCAGCTTACATCCTTAAATCATAGTTTGGTCACTTGATACTTTCATTAGAATGTATAGACATTTTTCAAGTTGCTAGGAGTCCAGCACCAAGATCATGCCGTATAGTCCCTATGGTAAGGTATATCAGCAGGTATTGCAGCAGGAGTGCATAGCCACCATAAAGAAGCATTTTCTTATCTACCATATATTTCAACCTAAGGTTTGGTGTAGCCATCAACCAGGGTGCATTTGGCCAGGTTTACAGCACACAGAAAATTACGATGTAGAAAACATTTTTGGAATGTCAGAAATATTAGCTTTCTTGACGTCTCTAAAGAGTATTGGCACCAATAAAGCTTTCAGCACCAAATTGGGGAATTACATTTGACATTCCCAATTAAGCTACACACGAGGTGAGCTTAAAGAATTGTCCCAGAAGGATAGCTTCCTGTTAGCCTTACTTTTCCAAAGAGAGTTAAGTAAATTTAAAACAAGTAAACGTATGGATAGTGCGCATAATGCCTCATAAGCAGACATTTAAATTGCTTTTGGTCTTCAAGAGCTTTTGGTCTTCAAGATCGGTAGGATATATTTTACATATCTTTAATGTCAGCAGAGTATTAATGTATTGTAAAGACCAGATTAAAAGGTTCAGAGTCTGGCCAAAGCTATTTTACCCTTTGGACAGCTGAGGAGACCACATAGGCACAGTGTTTTGAAGGCTGAGTACAACGGTGCTGCAAGAAAGTAGTTTAATGTGTACAAGATAGTCCAAGAGCCTACCTCACCAGAAGTAGAATGGCTGCAATAACTTTTGTAATGTTGCAGGCTAAGTAGAACAGCAACAACATGATCCATAAACATTGTGACAAAGCACTACAGCATTGGTTGTTTCTAGGCATGATAAACAATTATGCTAAGCACCACCAATCTCAATCTTTTTATCTTTGGGGAATGGAAAGCACCATCAGTGGCAGCATTAACAAAGGAGAGGCCTCTGTTGGTAATCGTACTGCTTTTCACCAGCCCGAACTCCCCATGAAGTTGTAAGCCTGCTTGTGTTTCAGACAGGAATACAACTGTGTGAGTCTGTATAGAAAACAGTTCTAATGATTCTCTATGGGTTTCCGTTCATCCTTGTAGGTGAGTCATCGTACACACGTGTTCAATGTAAACAGTTTTTGCCTTTTTCAAAAAAACAACTTAGAACTCTTGATCCAGCCACTAGATGGCACAATGAACGTCATTTCAATCTATTACAGACACCAAGCTTCAGACTATTGTCACAAGTGATGTCTTATCAATCTGAAAGAGACACATTAGTGATAGATTCCTTACCTTAGAATATCCCCAGGTGTCTGACTGGATCCGGAAAGTTTTTGTCAGCAGTACCCCTGCACGTCAGTAGGCGTCGTACGGCTCTGCCATCGTATCCGGCGAGATGACGTCGTCAGAGCTACTTGGACGTGCCCACGCGCGCTGACGTCAGTTTTTTCTTTTTCCGCGCAGCAGCGCAGATCCGAGAGAGAGCGATACCCCTAGTTAAAAGTTTTAACTTGGATTCTAACAACTTGTTTTTTCGTGCACTTGACTCCTGGTGCAATAGGGATGCCCGGGTTTAAGTCCTGTAGGGCCTGCTGTCGAAACATGTCGGTATCGGACCCTCACGACGTGTCTCTTCTGCTTGGGGCACGCCCATGACCCCGAGGCGTGCCCCGATTGTCGCTGAAAGCTTTGCGGAAGCGTTCCCGAAAGTTGCTGGAGGTCCGACAATCGGTTCCGCGCCGATCGAGGTCGGGCTCCCGTGGGAGGTCGAGGGACCGGTCGCGGAGCCATCCGCATCGCTCGTTGGAATCAGGAACAGGTAAGTCTAGGCGCCATAAAAAGTCAAAGAAGCGACGTCGCTCTTCCTCCACCACTCACCGGTCGTGGTGTAGGGGGCAGGCGGTGACTCCCCCACGGCTCCGTTGGAGTCTCAGTTGATGCCTGCGGTCTACCCACCCTTTCCGGGCCTGCACGCAACTTCGGACGAGATGCAGGCCTTCATGTCGGCCTTGCGTCATTTGTTTGCCCCACCGGGTCCCTCCGGAGCACCTTCGGGCCCCGCAGATCCGTCGGAAGGGTTTGACTCCGTGCCACCGCCTCTGGCCTCGGCTACGCCGGCACCATACCCTGCGGCGCCGCAGGCTTCGGCCTCGGCGCTGGCACCGGCTCCAGCCCTGGATCCGGCTTCGGCGCCGGCCACTGTGCCGCTGCTGACGCCGTACGGTGCCGAACCGGGACTGGTATCTTACCCTCCCATTCCATTTCTTGGAGGGGAGTTTATCCCATTTCCCAGGGCACCTCGTCCTTACCGTCCTCTTCAGCAACCGGTTGGCGAAGGGGAGTACTGGGAGGGGTCTGAGGATCCTCTTGCGGCCCAATGCGCGGATGAGCCTGAATGGGAAGGCGATGTGGAGGGTTCAGTGGATCTGGATTTCTCTCCTCATCCTGGTACCCTGTCACCTTCTTCCGTGGCCACGGAGGAGGTTGGGACTTTATCGGTGGTGTTGCGTAGGGCAGCTGAGGCTCTTAACCTCGAGCTCCCTTCTCTGCCTATCAGGACCAATCTCCTTCCTTTACTGCCCTTCAATGAAGCGCTTACTGGGGCGTGGTTTCGCAGCGGATCAAGATGGCCGCGAGCTAGAGCGGCTCCGGGACCCTCCCCGACCTACCTCATAGATCCGTACAAATTATCCGTGGCACGTTAGCGGCACCCGAAACTGGAGGGCAGGCGGTCCTCGGTGGTGCTATCCGGAGCGGCATCGGAGCTCGCGTCCCGGAGTTATCGACATCGGAGAATGGCAGCCTGCATCCACTGAAGCCGGGGAGTGCAGTACGGAGGCCCGCCGCCGAGGACGTCGTGGTGACGGCGAGACTTCCGACGTCCGAACCCCGGGGATCGCGGAAGACTCGGGAGGCTGCCGGGAGACTACAGGGAGCCTAGATTGTTGCGACTACACGACTACTGCTGAGATCGGCTCCGGGCCGCCGGAGTTTGTCGTTCTGAGATGTCGACACCACAGGCCGAATGTCTGAGACTCTCCTGATTGTAGACTTGAACATTGGGTGCTGCATGCGGACACAAAAGTGCTATGGTAGGCGGAGAGGGCAACAGATCCCTGTGGCCCACCCCCGGATTGTTTTTCGTATAGTAGAATAGTTGGGCGACAGGCACTCTGCATTTAAGTAACATGGGCAGTTCCGGGCCCAGAGTGCAGGGGAGCAGGGTGGGGGGTGTTGGGTGGGATTGTATTGTGTTAGTTTAGTTGTGATTAGGTTTTATCTCGACGGTACTATATACAGGTGTGAACCCAATAGTAGGGACTGGAGTTGCCACCAATGGGGATGCAGTGCAAGCAAGAAATACAAATTTTGAGTTGGCATGTCAACGGACGGACTGGGGGATAAGATCAAACGAAGTGTAGTATTGCAATATATTAGGAGGATGTCACCTGACATTGTGTTGCTGCAAGAAACGCACCTCATCGGCAACACTTGCAAAGCGATGCATAGAGGGGGATACACGATGGTGGCCCATGCAGGCTTTACAACTAGCTCAAGGGGAGTTTGTATCGTGCAAAAAAAATAATTTCCGTTCTCACTCAGCTCCTCCCTCATAGATGACCGGGGCAGATACGTTGGAGTCTCTGGCTCCTGGGAGGGACAGCCACTTACTTTTCTTTCCATACATGTCCCGCCGTGGATGCAGGCTACAACATTTACGGACCTCAGTACGGAACTCCTCAAACTCCCTGATGGACAACTACTGCTAGGGGGAGACTTTAACTCAAAAGTGTCAAGTGCTCTAGACCGACACCCCCCACGCATGACTCACCACATGGCGCAAGCCTTCCCCTGCTTCCTAGAAGCAATGGGACTAATGGATGGCTGGCGGACATACCACCCAGATAAGATTCAGCATACATTTCATTCTGGAGCACACAATAGCCTCTCCCGTCTAGACTACATACTAGTCCCAGCATCACAAATCACGGACCTTCGAGAGGTTCGACACCTGGCCAGAGGCATCTCTGATCACTCCCCACTCTGGGCTCACGTAGTGACTGACCAAACTCGGGTGGGACGGATAGCCCCGGTGAATCCCTGGTATTTTAAAAATCCTAAAATTCGTAAAGGCCTCATTAAAGGCATTGACGATTATTTCCTAGAGAACGACCACACAGTCGAATCCCCCCAAATACTATGGGAAGCCTTTAAAACTGTTATCAGAGGTCAGGCTCTTTCGCTGGTGGCAGGTTCTAGGAAGGATAAGATGAAAGAAATCTCTGCCATAGAACAGGAAATATACCGTCTAGAGCAGGAAGCTACCTCAGACCCCGCACCTGAAACACTTCACTCTCTCCGTCTGCGCCAAGATGAGTACAGAGCCTTGGTCACCGACCGGGCTAAAGAGATAGCACGAGATAAGCTGGGACGTATATATGACTGGGGCGATAAGGCAGGTAATCTGCTTGCCTGGTTGGACAAAAAGGAACAAGCAAGTAGGCTGGTGCCGGAGCTTAAGGGACCCGAGGGATCCTTGGTAACGGACCCGCAGAAGATAGCCAACCAATTCGCAACGCACTTCCAACAAATATACAGTACAGTGGCACCCTACCCTGAGACAGACTTCATTGATCTTATAAAGGACGTCTCTCTCCCGACACTGTCAGATTCAGATCGGACATTCCTCGATAGTGCACTCACGGCTGACGAAATAGTCACGTCCATACGGATGCTGCACTCCGGGAAAGCAACGGGCCCGAATGGCATTCCAATTGAGCTTTACAAACTCCGGCCGGATAAACTGGCCCCCTACCTTAAAGCAATGTACGACGATAGCCTCGAGCAGGGCATGCTGCCATCCGACCAGAGAATAGCCACCATAGTCACTATACATAAGGCAGGAAAGCCCAAAGCCGAGTGCGCCTCCTACCGACCTATTTCACTATTAAATGCGGAACCCAAAATTCTCGCTAAGGTATTAGCCACTAGGCTGACAAAAGTAATAAGTGACCTTGTGCATCCAGACCAGTCGGGATTTATGCCCAAACGAAACACTGCCCTCAACCTGCGACGCCTACATGGAGTCCTGGGAAGAGTGCCGACTATTTGCGAGGATGTCATTGTGGTTTCCTTGGACGCCACCCTGGCCTTTGATACCCTAGAATGGCCCCATCTCTTCGCGGTCCTTGCCAAGCTAGGATTTGGGCCAAACTTTTGCTGCTGGGTGCGACTGCTATACAGCGCGCCTATGGCGCAGATAGTGGTAAATAACAAGAAGTTGGAGCCATTTACACAGAGCAGAGGTACCCGTCAAGGGTGCCCCGTCAAGGTGCCCCCTCTCCCCCCTTCTCTTCGCCCTGGCCCTTGAACCACTCGCGCAATGGATCCGCAAAGTCGTTATGATCTCTGGCATCCGTTGGTCGGCTGAGTGGGAGGACCGCATATCCTTGTATGCGGACGATATTCTCCTCTATCTCACGTCCCCAAGGAGATCCCTAATAGCAGCTTTTGATATCCTAGACGTGTTTGGGAGATATTCTGGGTTTCGCATCAACTGGCAGAAATCGCTCCTATACGTCCTTTGGGGGGCTATCCCCCTCTACCCAGTAACTGCCCAATTCCCATAGTCTCCGAGGGCTTCAGATACTTGGGTATATTTATTTCTCTTGATCCACATGCCCGATATTCACATAATTTGCTCCCCCCACTGCAACGGCTCAGGAGTGACATTACACACTGGAAGTCACTCCCACTATCGCTCTTGGGCAAGGCGGCATTATTCAAAATGATGTCACTGCCCCGGTTCTTATACGCACTACAGAATTCGGCCGACCTAGTCCCAAACTCCTACTTTAAAGAGGTAGAAGGACTCCTCAGGGCCCTCCTCTGGGGAGGTAGACCCCGTATCGCACTAAAAATAGCTGACACTTGGCTGGTATGATGAAGGAATAGGCTTGCCGGACATAAAAAGATACTACTGGGCCGCCCATCCTATTGCCATTAATCATTGCACATATGGTCGCTTCGATAACCCAGGGTACCTAATGGATCTCTGGCTTCTGCCCACCGGGCCCTTCTCGAGGGCACTGTATTCAGAGCCCACTAAGTATCCACTTACCGGCCCCACTGACCAGACGATCCGCATTTGGCACTCTGCTAATAAATCACCAGGCTGGCAAAATAAGATTACGCTGGCCACACCACTGTGGGACTCGCAACGGTTGGGTTATATGGGAAACACAAAAGGATTCGACAAATGGGACTTAATAGGAATCTCTCAGGTTAAAGACATCTGGAGTGGAGGGAGTGTTAAAACGTTCGACACTCTCCGAACGCAATATGCCCCAGCAGATACTGAACACTATCGATATCTTCAAATCAGACATTCACTGCTAGCATCAATCCCAGAAGGTACGACCCCTCCAGATACCTCCCCGCTAGAGGATAGGTTGCTAGACGGCCATCTCCCTGACAGAGCCATCTCTGACGTATCGTAAACTTATTAATAATGTCGAGGATCCATTAATAAAACTGAGACAAGTGGTCTGCGGATGGGATAGAACCTGGCAAGAAGCGATCTCCTCTCCTAAAACAGTAGCTATCTCAGCCCGACTCCGGTTAGTACAACTGAAGATCCTCCACAGAATCTATGTAACGGGCCCGCAGATGGTCCGCATGGGTAGCCTGACAGATGGCACATGTAGGAGGGAATGCACGCAAGTAGGCACATTCATACACATACTATGGCACTGTGAACAGATACAGGACTACTGGCGCAATATCCACAAGATTATGAGTGAAGTGCTAGGGGTGAAGATCATGCCGGAGGCGCCCAGGTGCCTCCTAAATATCTGGGAGCCCACTGACCACACCACCTATACTAAAAACTGGGTAACGCTCGGATGTATGATAGCCAAGAGAAATATTGCCCAACTTTGGGATGCCTCTCATCCACCCACGGTCACAGCGTGGGAGAGGGATTTGGACTGGTGCATGCTACGGGAAAAGACCGTATACATCGGCCCGTGGTTGTCCGCGGAAATGGTTGAAAACCTGGTCCCCTTGGAACTTATACCGGGGCGAGATATGTACCCCCCGCTCCCTCCCCCCCCCCCCCCCCCCCCCCCCCCCCCAATGGCCGAGGAGGATGACTCCCCATCCTTGTAACTTCCAACGTAATTGAATGACTGTACTGTAATTACTTTGAGTTCACTGTAACCCTTAAATTGATTCAGTAATTTTGTACCTGTAATGTCGAACGTTTAATAAAATAAAAAAAGATTTTAAAAAAACAAAATGAAGCGCTTGCTGATATCCTGTTGGGCACCTGGATCAAACCTAACACAGGAGTTCCGGTAGACAAGGGTGTGGTGCGCAGCCATCACCCGGCGCCGGGCGATCCCAGCTTTCTCACATAACACCCGACACGTGAGAGTCTGGTTGTCCAGGCTTCTGCCTCGCTCAGTGCGTTTCCTTCTGCTGCTCCGGACCAGGAATCTAGGAAAGTGGAGCAATTTGGGAAAAAGATTTTCACATCTGCCAGCTCAGGGTTGCGGGTGGTGAATACTGCGTGCCTGCTAGGCCGCTATTCCCATTCTGTGTGGGACACTGTGGCACAGGTGCTGCCTCAATGCCCTGTGGAAGCACGGGAGGTTCTCTCCCAAGTCATTACTGAAGGGAGAGATGCTGCAAAATGTACTATTCGTTGTGGGCTTGACACTGCCGATTCTCTCGGTAGGGCACTTTCCACAACAGTGGCGCTCCGTTGTTATGCATGGCTCCGAACTACTGGCTTCTCTGGGGATGTCTAGAACACCCTGTTGGACATGCCTTTCTTTGGTGATAAGGTGGATAGCACCTTGGAACGCTTTAAAGACTTTCGGGCAACGGCCCAGTCTTTGGGTCTCGCCACCATGCGCACTCCCTCGGGATCTGCTTTTCGGTCCTTTCGAGGTCAGGGTCGGGGCGCCCAGGCACGTTCCTTTCAGACCCGCAAGCCTGCGCAGCCAGTCTCAGCGCAGCCGCGGATGTGGAACCCGCCGTGGTGGTTCCCGAGGACAGCGGACGGGTCAGTCCACCACCTCCCCTGCCGCCGACACTTCTAAACCTTCCTAGTCCGGTGTTTCAGGCCTACCTGACGCCTGGGTGGCATGATTCGCCATCACCTTCCCCACTGGCGCTCCATAACCTCGGACAGGTGGGTTCTGCAAATAGTCCGAAGGGGCGACTCCCTCCCCTTCGAATCTACCCCTCCAGCCATGCCACCTCAGTACCACCGTCGGGGGAACACTTGGCACTTCTCCAGCAGGAAGTTGCGGCCCTCTTGGCCAAGGGGGCCATCGAGTGCGTTCCGATGCCGGAAGTAGGTCGTGGTTGTTACTCCCACTACTTCTTGGTTCCGAAGAAGGTCAAAGGTCTGCGCCCTATCTTAGACCTCCAGAACGTCAATCGCTTCCTCCAGAAGGAGAAGTTCAAGATGCTTACGCTTGCTCAGGTCTTGTCTGCCCTAGACCCGCAAGACTGGCTGATAGCGTTGGACTTGCAGGATACTTATTTTTCTATCCCCATCCTGCCAGCCCACCGGCATTACCTACATTTCACGGTGGGCCACGAGCACTTTCAATTCACTGTGCTCCCTCTCGGCCTTACCAGCGCCCCTCGGGTGTTCATCAAAGTGATGGGCGTGGTCGCAGCTCATGTGCGCAGATCAGGGGTTTCAGTCTTCCCCTATCTCGACGACTGGAGGCTGAAGGCGGGCTCGCCCCAGGCAGTCGTCTCCCACCTCCAGACTACGGCCGACTTCCTGCATTTGCTGGGGTTTTCCATCAACGTGCCGAAGTCGCACCTGATTCCCTCTCAGAAGCTCCTCTTCATCGGAGCGGTTCTGGATACGGCGCAGTTTCGGGTTTATCCTCTCGAACAGCGAGTCCGGGACATTCGGGCTATGATTCCGATCTTTCGGCCCTGGTCCTGGGTTTCGGTCAGGAAGACACTGAGGCTGCTGGGCCTCATGGCCTCTTGCATCCTGCTAATCGATGATGCCAGGGGGCATATGCGGGCTCTGCAGAGGGACCTGAAGTTCCAGTGGACGCAGCATCGGGGAAACCTGTCCGACTACGTCCAGATCTCGGAGGGCACTGCACAGGACTTGCAGTGGTGGCTCACGAACCAGCGTTGGGTCAGCTGCAGATCCCTTCCCCAACCAGAGCACACAGTAGTGACTGACGCGTCCCTCCTGGGATGGGGCAGCCACTTGGGAGAGGCGGAGATCAGAGGCCTCTGGTCTCCAGTGGAGTCCAAGCTCCATATCAATCTTTTGGAGCTCAGGGCGATCCTACTTGCACTCAAAGCATTCCTTCCCTCTGTCAAGGGTAGAGTAGTGCAGGTGTTCACAGACAACACCACCTCCATGTGGTACTGCAACAAACAGGGCGGGATGGGGTCGTGGACCCTATGTCAGGAGGCTCTACGTCTCTGGACGTGGCTGGAACGTCACGGCATTTCCTTGGTGGTTCAACACCTGGCTGGTACCCTGAACGCCAGGGCGGACGAACTCAGCCGCAGGTGCATGTTGGATCACGAATGGCGTCTTCACTCGGAGGTGGTACAAGGTCTCTTTCAGCAGTGGGGAGAACCTTGGTTAGATCTATTCGCCACCAGTTTTCAAGGCAGCACTTGCTAGGCGACGCTTTTCATCGCGAGTGGAGTTGCAGGCTGTTGTACGCCTTTCTGCCTATACCACTTCTGCCCAGAGTGCTGAAGAAGAACAGGCACGACCGGGCCCAAGTCATTCATGTGGCACCGAACTGGGCTCGAAGAGTTTGGTATCCCGAGCTACTCAGTATGAGCGTGGATCCCCGATCCGACTGCCTCTTCGGGAGGATCTCCTGTCACAGCAACAGGGGACGGTCCTCCACCCAAACTTGTCCAGCCTCCACCTCCTTGCGTGGACATTGAGCGACGACAGCTGATTCCATTTGACTTGCCTCCCGAAGTCTGTAATGTGATTCTGGCAGCCAGGCTTCCCTCCACTAAAACGGTATACGCCTGTCGGTGGAAAAAATGTGTGACATGGTACACAGCAAAATCTGTTGATCCTCTTGTGGCCTCTCTTTCTGAAGTCTTATTGTTCCTCCTTTCTTTGGTCCAGCAGGACTCTGCTTTGGGCACTATCAAGGGCTACCTTTCTGCTCTTTCAACCTTTCTCAGGTTGCCTGATCAGCCCTCTCTTTACAAGTCCCTGGTTGTCAATCGATTTCTCAAAGGCATTACTCACCTTTTCCCTCCTGTTCCTTTTGTGATGCCTCAATGGGACTTGAACCTGGTTCTCACATACCTGATGTGTGCTCCATTTGAGCCTCTTCATAACTGTCCTTTGCGGTTATTGACTTTGAAAACTGTCTTCCTGGTGGCCATCACCTCTGCTCGGCGGGTGAGTGAGCTCCAGGCTCTTTCCTGCAAACCTCCTTTCCTGGCAATTCATCTGGACAAGGTTGTGCTTCGACCGTGTCCTTCCTTTCTACCTAAAGTAGTCTCTGCCTTTCATCTTGGGCAAACTGTAACTCTGCCCACTTTCTTTCCACCTCCGCACCCTTCAAGAGAAGAGGAGAGGCTCCACTGTCTGGACCCAAAACGTGCGCTCTCGTTCTATCTCAACCGCACACAACAGTTCCGGGTGGATGACCAGCTCTTCGTTGGCTACGTGGGAGCCAAGAAAGGCCGGGCTGTGCACAAGAGCACTATCTCCCGATGGGTTGTCTTGTGCATTAAAGCCTGTTACACTCAGGCCAAAAAGGAACCTCCGGTTGGGCTGCACGCCCAATCTACCAGGGAGTCAGCAGCTACTACAGCATTGGGACGCGATGTCCCCCTTCAAGACATCTGTCAGGTGGCCACTTGGGCCTCGTTGCATACTTTCACTAAGCACTATTGCCTTGGCCGTTCAGTTCTCTGTGACTTTCTGGTGTAATCTCACTTTGCAGATCCACCACCGGGGTTGGTATTGCTTGGGTATGTATTCTAAGGTAAGTAATCCATCACTAACGTGTCTCTTTCAGATGCACAAGTTACTTACTTGTGTAACGATATATATTTAAGAGACATTAGTTAGTGATAGATTCCTTACCGCCTGCCCATCCTCCCCGTTCTGTGAACTGTTCTCTAGGGTTCAGGTCATCCCTTTCAGGGCCCTAGTTCTATTGCACCAGTAGTCGGTCTCTGGCATGGCTCTGCGCTTCAGGCACGGAAAAGTTGTGTACAGAACGGACGTCTGCGCGCGTGGGCACGTCTTAGTAGCTCTGACGACGTCATCTCGGCGGCTACGCCGCCAGCGACGCACGCGTAGCCGTACGATGACGCCTACCGACGCGCAGGGGTACTGCTGACAAAAACTTTCCGGATCCAGTCTGACACCTGGGGAAATTCTAAGGTAAGGAATCTATCACTAACCAATGTCTCTTACAGATATATCGTTACACAAGTAAGTAACTTGTGCTTTTGGTTACTTCATACTTAAATTGTAAGGTTTCTCCTATTATCAAAACCCTTCCTTATTTTAGTTATTGTACCAACAGTATTTCAGTGTCCAAATCTGGCTGACTTGTAAAGCTTGCGAGTAGCTGGATAAGGTTTATAATAGATGTACATCTGGGGTTGCAGAAAAAAATATACAAAATATTAATGAGTTTAAATCTACAATATGTCACATATTGAGTAAAATGCATCAAACCCAGTACTGATAATACAAAGTCATCAATGCATTTGATATTGAAAATGTGCCCCAAACCAATACATTTTTAATTTGTTCCAAAAAAACCTAAGAGTGATGAAGCTAAGTACAAAGAAATGGAAACAATCCAACATGTATGTTTATACAAATGGCCTAATTGTGTGTAGACTACCTGCCAGGTCTAAAGGAACATTGAGATTGTTGCCAGATCTGGAACCATCCCAAGCACAAACAGTTTACGAACAAGGCAACACATTATAAACGAAATCAAAAGGAAAGTAGCACTAATGCTCAAACCTTCTGGCTAATGCTATCAAACATGCGGCTGCTTATCTGATGGATGCTTCTAACCGCAGATTCCTAACCTTGTCAACTCCCGCCAGGTGCCGAACTGCATCAGGAGATTTTTCTTAACATAGCTCCTGTGTGCTGGTAGATGGCATTGTGTGGCTCTGTATCTACTTCGCCTGGCCCCAGGAGTGATGCTGAAGCCACATATATGGGGCGTCCTTGCGTGCTGACATCAGTTCCTTTCTTTCTGTGCCTTTGAACATCAATTCGTAGTTCGCTCTCTCAGCTTTTTCTAGTCTTTTGTGACAATTGTTTTTGGCAAAATGTTCTCTGTGTGCAAGGAAATATGTCACCTCCGAAGACTACAAGGTCTAAACCTTGTAGGGACTGTCACAAACAGCTGTGACAGGCACCCACCTGATGTCTCTGGTGCTTAGGGTTTTCACACATCTCCTAGCCTTGCGAGGAGTGGGCCTCGATGAATCCCAAGGCAATCCTGGACTGCAAAGCCAAGCTTTGTGTCACTGAATACCATTGGAAGGCACGTAAGGGCCAGTGCCAGTTGAAGTAGAGGACGCGGACCCATTCCCAGTCTCAAGGCCTTTCCCACGAAAGGTCCTTCACACTCTAAAGTTGACAGGTAGGTCCAAATCAAAAATGAAACATAAGAAATCAAAGGGTGACTATCCCTAATCCCGCTCTCTCATCTTGAGAAGTTGCGTTTGTCTGGGTGCCTCCCATTTCTGTCCCGGTCTCCCATAGAAGAACCGATTCCACAGCTGATACCAACACAGCCAAAATTCCCAGGTCCTTTAGCAATTCCCCTACAATTTGAGGACTTCAGGTAAGCCATGTTGAACAGTTTTGGCACCCTTATGGCTCTCTCTGGCCCATCCAACAATCTGAGGATGCCTCAATTGGGGGCTGCCTTCATCGGCTCCGTCCTCAATGCCATCTGTGCCTCTTTATTCAAGTCCAGGGTCTGCCCTGAATCTGGTGCCAATGCCCATCACAACTTCGATTCTAGCGCCACGATCTTCACTGGTCCCATGCACGTCGACACCAGCAATAATGCTAAAGGAAGAACCCACTGCCAAATTGGACTCGGACGCAAACCTGACACAATCCAGAACGAAGTTACATCCTCTGCAGCCTTTTGCGCTGCTGGTCCACCCTCATTCTGACTAGGATAGAATCCCGACTATACCTAAAACACTCCACACTCATTTTGCTTCCTATTCAGAACATAGTCAACATCGTGATGGAGTTCACTGGGATGATGCATCTCATTATTATGACCACAATATTTTCATGCATCTTCAGGACACCAATGGGTTAGACACTTCCCTGAATACTGGGCTGAACTCTGCCCCTGGCACCTCCAATGAGGAGTACGCCTCTTGTGCTGCATTGATATGATGGGCTGCTGAAGTTTTAGATCTGCTGCTTGCATCTGACAAAGCTAAGACTAATGTCCTGACTGAAGTCCTGCAACCTTAGCAGACTTCCACAAATCCACTTCTCCCGTTTAATGAAGCCCTGATCGACCCATTGATTGATACTTGGGCCAAGGCTGGCTGTTACCCACCAGTCAACAGTTCAGTCGCCAAAAGACACAGACCTACTACTGGGAATCCCCCCTTCTTTAGGCAACACCCCACGCCTGAATGCTTGGTGTTGCATGCATTGACGAGTAGACTCAACCCTTCTCATTCCCTTCTGATAGTCAAAAAGTATGGAGGCATTTGGAAAGAGGATATTTTTCTCAGCTAGTCTTTCCCTCTGTTAGTAACTGCGAGCTGCATCCTGGGATGATACTTGTATGTGTTGTGGGATATAGTCACCGAGATCTTGCTGACAGTCCCTGAAGGATTTGGCAACAAACTTGCACAGATTATCCAAGATAGTCAAGACACAGTGAAGTACGTCATCTGCTGTGGGCCAAACATCTGAGTGCTTGAGCAGGGCAGTGTATAGGAGTGTGGTGCTTTGGGGCCACACATGGATGACTTCCACAAGTTCCTCTAGTGCACACTCCCTAGGCCTTTCTGTGCCTATGCAGTAGTATCCCAACAGTTTCTTCCCTTTCGAAGCTTTGAAAGGGGCTCTGCGCAAAGACAATGCCAACTTCCACCTCCACAGCAACAGATTCCCCAACCCCTTTGTCCTTTCAAGGCTGGGGTCAGGAATCCGTGGGTAACACACTGCTCACTCCCATGCTCCCCCACCCTGCAGCCACCAAATCACTTTAGCTTGCATTTGGTTGCACATGGTCAGTTTATTGGAGGCAGGAAATATATCACCGCCACAGGTGGCAGAGCATCACATCTGACTGGTGAGTGTTTCAAGTAGTCTAGCAAGTTATGCCCTACTGTTCCTGTCAGACCTGCCACATATTCCACCAACATCAGAGTGGCTGTTGGACAAATGTTTGTCCATTCTACATTGGGGGATGTGCCTTTTGTACAAGAGAGTCCTAGAAAAGGTTCCGGCAACAGAAATGGGCACTAGATGTTACTCCTGTCAGTTTCTGGTGCTGAAGAATGACTGAGGTCTCTATCCTGTTTAAGACCTTTACTCTCTGTTTCTTTCTGATAAAGTACAAATTCAAGATCCTCACATTGGCCCAATTTCTATGCCCCCTGGATCCAGAAGACTGGATGGTGGCGCTGTACCTGCAGGACATCTCTTTGCTTTTCTCGTCCTGCGATCTCGCAGGCATTACCTGCAGTTCAAGATGGCCCGGGCTAGAATCATGTTAGAAATAGGGGTCTCTATTTCGCAAGGGTTTGCATCTTTGTCCAAATAGGAACCCTTCTTCCTAGTCAGGATAAGGGAGTTACACTCCTAAAATAACCCCTGCTCACTCCCTTGGTAGCTTTGCACAAGCATTCAGGCATATCTTAGAGGCATTTGCACATAACCTACAGTAATATAGTGTAAGCACTACAAAAGGACACCACACCAGTTTAGAAAAATATCCAATATTTTTATATACTTGAGACGACCAAAAATGATAAAAATCCACAATACAGTACTTAAAAATCTTTAGTTATCAAAATAACCTTGAAAAACAGTTCCTTGATGTCGATAGCTCCCTCTTGGGCTATCACGGCGTCGTGAACAACAAATCCAAACAGTTTTGGCTGACCGCGGCGTTGCGGGCCAGCTACGGTTTCGGGAAGACCCGCAAAACAGTACCTTTAGAGATGCAGGGCGTCAGCGACCTCTCGTTGAGCTTCCG
Organism: Triturus cristatus; assembly: GCF_964204655.1. Lineage (NCBI taxonomy): Eukaryota > Metazoa > Chordata > Amphibia > Caudata > Salamandridae > Triturus > Triturus cristatus. The sequence continues at coordinate 1,664,169,367 of NC_140590.1, read as the reverse complement.
GAAGCACAGCATCCGCAGGCGTCTGTTCCGGAGGTCGGTGCAGGAGTCGTCTGGCCCATGAAGTCACACACGTTGAAGATAGAACTCCTCGCGATTGAAGTAAGGAGCACTGGCGTCGACAGGCGTTGGGTGCTGCGGTGCAAAGTGTGGCAGTGCAAAGTGCAGCGGTGCGGCGTGCAATGCCCTCAGGTCGCAGTGAGACCAGTTGAGACCAGGGTCGTGGTGTGAAGTGATGCGGTGCTGGCAGGTCATGGTGCAAGCAGCGTCGTCCTCATTGCTGAAGCGCTGTAGTCGGCTGATAAAAGGAGTCGATGGCACCGGCGTCGGTAGGCCAAGGCTACGGTGCGGGATGAGAGCTGTGCATCGTGTAACTTTACAAGCAGTGCCCTCGAGCCACGGTGCAAGCAGCAGCGTTGATTTCGCCGTGGAGCGGACACGTACGGGATACCAAGGCGTCTTCATGAAGCGAGGCAGTGTAGAGTGCGGGACAAGCAGCGGGTCGGTGGCAGCGTCAGCAGGTGTCGTCGGTGAGACCAGGGTCACGTTGCGGCGGCGTCCTCTGCGGTGCCGTCAGGACACTGAGTCTGCAGCTTTTTCGTCTGTCGTTGGGTTGCTTTTATTTCTGTTGCAGCACAAAACGCACAGTTCCCAGTGCTGAGGGCAGAAAAGCTTGAAGTCTTTGCTGGCCCTGAGACTTCTTGAACAGGGGGCAAGCTTTACCTCAAGCCCTTGGAAAAATTCACAAAAGTAGATTGCAGAAAGTTCAGTCCAGTCCTTTCACTGCCCAAGACAGAAGCAGCCACTGCAGGCCAACACAGCAAAGCACACGGCAATGTGGTGGTTCCTCCTCACAGCTTCTCCAGCTCTTCTTCTTGGCAGTCTTCTTGGTCCAAAAGAGTTCTAAAGTTCAGGGGTCTTGGACCCAATATTTATATCCAAAAATCCTTTGATCTCTTTGGCTTAGAGTGTCTGTGCCCAGCCAAAACCAGTTTTGCCTTCTCTGGTGTGGCTTCCTGGCAGGAGGTGGTGACAGCATTGTCAGAGGCAGACCAGGCCCATTCAGGTGCAAGGAAATCTCCTCCCCCTACTCTAAATGCAGCCCAGGTCTATTCAGCCATTTCCTGACCCACCTAGACTATCCAGAGGCACTTCTGCTCCCCAGCTCCTGTCATCCAAAACCCAGACAGTCAATCCACCAACCCAGAAGAGGCACACTGATGGTTAGGCAAGAAAATGCCTACTTTCTAAAAGTGGTATTTTCAAACACAGAATGTAAAATTCACTTTCACTAAAAGATGCATCTTTAGATTCTGAGTTCAGGCATACTAAACTTCATTTTCCTACCCAGTTCCTAGGGCCAGTTATGTTTATAAGATGTTATAAACAAACTCCCCATTCTGTCCGATGGGGAACAGGTAGCCTTGCAATAGTGAAAAACAAAATTGGCAGTAATTCACTATCAGGACACGCCACACACACCAGGGCATGTCCTACCTTTCACATACACTGCACCCTGCCCACAGGTGTACCTTGTGCGTACCTTAGGGGTGACTAACATGTAAGAAAAGGGAAGGTTAGGACCTGGCAAGTGGGTGCACTTGCCAAGTCGACATGGCAGTACCAGACTGCACACAGGCTCTGCAATGGCAGGCCGGAGTTACATTTACGGGCTGTTTGGGTGGGTGGTACAATCCAGTGCTGCAACCCACCAAACAGCTTTTGATTTACAGGCCCTGGCACGCACAGTGCACTTTGCTAGGGACTGCACATAAATCAAACAGGCCAATCATGGAAACACCAATCCACAACACATTTTACCACAGGAGCACTTGCACTTTACCACTGACCAGCAGTGAGAAAAGTGCACAGAAACACTAAGCCAGCACAAACCAAGTCAAAACCGAGAGGTCAGAAAGCAAAAACTCAGGGGAAACACGCCAAAAGATGCCAAGTCTCACAGAGCATTTTGGGTTTCTGGTGCTCCCATTCAACGTTACCAGTGGCCCTTACGTTTCTGAAAGTGATGGGGGGGTGGGGGGTTGCACCACATCTTCAGAGTTTGGGGTAGCTGCCTTCCCCAGCCCTCAACAACTAATTGACCATTGAAGAGAGGCTCACCTTAATCACTCATAAAGCATCTCCAGTTGACCGTGAACTTCCTGCCATCTTTGAGGTTCTTAATCAGCATGCCAAAGTCACACCTGACTACTTTGCAGAGGTGTCGGTTCATGTGAGCCATTCTGGATAATTGTGCAATTTTGAACTCTCATCTGGATCAGAAAGTCCAAGACATTTGGGCTTGATCCTGATGCTTCAGCCTCCAACTTGGGTCTTAGTGAGAGTGTTTAGTAGACTTCTTGGCCTCCTGCTAGTGGTCTATGCCAGATGGCACATGCAAACTGTGCAGTGGGATTTGAAGGCTCAATGTCTCACCACCTAAAGGAACCTGTTGGAATCTATCTAGATTTCGGAGCAGGCTGCAAAAGATCTTCAACAGTGGCTGCTTGATCCATGTTAGACCAGCAGTAGACATTTCTCCCTACCCCACACAGGGCTGGTGTTGGTGACAGATGTGTCATTGTTGGGTTGGGAAGGTCATATGATAGAGGGGAAGTTCGGAGGCCTGTGGTCTCTGACAGAGATAAACCTCTACATCAGACTTTTGGAGTTTCAGGTAATTTGCTTGGCCTTGGAGATCTTTCCATCAAAGAGGTTAATCCAGGTGCTCATGGACATCACCACCCCCATGTAGCACTGCAACAAGCAGGGCAGAGTGGGTCCTGTGGCAGTTTGCCCTGCGCATCTGGAATTGGCTGAGTTGGCACAGCATCTCCCTGGTCGTAAACCACCTTGCAGGATTTATAAAAGCCAAGGAGAATGAAATTAGTTTGAGACTCCTTGCTGATGATGAATGGCAGCTAGTGCCAGAGGTGGCGCACAGCAATGTGGAAAGTCCTGGAATGTGAAAAGCCCTTTACCAGCACCGAGAACGCACAGTGTAAATGCTTTTGTGCGTTAGATTCACATGAAGGCTCTGTATTGGAGACACGTTTGCACAGAGTTGAGCACACTTCTCCTGTATACATTTCCGCCACTTCCATCTCCTGCCCCAAATTCTGAAGATCAGGAACAACCAGGCACAAGTCATCCAAGTGGCTTCATATTGGGCCAGGTGAGTTTGGTACACCCAAAATTCTGGCCATGAGCAACTGTTCGATGATCAGGCTGCTACTTCCAGAGGAACTTCTGTCTCAGCAGTAGCGGCAGTGTCCCACACCCAGGCCTACATAATCTACACCTCCCTGCGTGGAGATTGAGTAGCGACAGCTGACTGCCTTCCATCTTCCTCCTGAAGTAGTGCATGTCAGTCTAACGGCCATCTTCAAAATCTGTTTACACTGGATGCTTGGACAAGTTTCTGGCCTGGCGCAATTCCTACCACACAGACCAATTACAGGTAAAGTTGTCAGATGTTCTGTTTTTTGGAGCTGCCTTTAGCCCAGCAAGGACTTGCCATGAGCATAATTAAAGGTTAGTTGTCGTCAATTTTGACCTTTTTGTGTCTATTTGACCGACTATCCTTGTTTAAATCACTTGTGATGTGTTTCCTGGTCTATATGTTCCCACCGAATCCTTTTGTAATGACAGTGAGACCTCAATTTGGTCTCCACTTTTCTGATGTGTACTCCATTTGAGCCGATGCAAAGCTGTCCTTTGTCTACTGATTCTCAAAATAGTCTTCCTCGTAGTGATAACCTCAGCCCACCATGTGAGTGAACTATAATATCTGTCTGTTCACCCACCGTACACCAGCTTTTTGCCCGACAAACTGGTGTTGCGAACTAGAGCAGCATTTTTGACTAAAGAAGTGACACCCTTTCATGTTAGACTGTCTATGACCCTTAAGGCGTTCTTTTCTCTACCTCACCGCTTGAAAGAGGAGGAGGGGCTCTTTCGTTTTAACACCAAAAGTGCTCTGAGCTTTTACATTCTTTATACCAAAGTTGATGATCAGCTCTTTGTGGGTTTCACTGGGGTAAAGGAGAGTAAGGCAGTGCAGAAAAGGACACTATCTAAGTGGATAGTCCTCTGTATAAAGATGTGCTGTGCCTAGCAAAGAAGCAAGCCTCAGAGGGCCTGCAGGCTCATTTAACTACAGCTGGATTGCATCCACTGTGTTGCACATGGACATGGTTCTGGATATCGGTCAGGCTTTGATGTTGGCATTACATCATATGTTCACAAAGCTCTAGTGCCTTGATAGCCAGGTCCAGCCCATTTGGTCCTGTAGGATTTTATGGTTTGAGCCATTCCACGGATCCACTGCCTTGGGAGGTCCTGCTTTGGTATATATTCACCAGGTAAGGAAGCGGTGAGTAGGAGTATTCATCAGAAGAACAAATTACTTACCTTTGGTAACTCTCTTTGCATTTTGATCCCTCTCTCTCTCTGTCTCTGTCTCTGTATGTCTCTCTCTCTCTCGCTATCCTCTCTCTCTCGCTATCCTCTCTCTCGCTATCCCTCCACCCTGACGTGTGACGCCTGGCAATTTGTTGATGGGGTAGCAAGATCCTGGCTTCACCTAGGTTCACAGAAGAGTGTCATTCTATGGCTTCATTAAATGGAAGGAGAGGCTCTGAAGAGGCCTTCCCTGTATGCTGAACCTCCATAAGGACATTTGTTTTTAGCTCCACTGAGGTTAGTTGGCGGTCAAGAACTTCTGCCGCCCTTCTAATGACCATAGCAAAGGAAGCAGATTCCTTTGTAATAGGGCCAGGTGAGGAATCTAGGCCAGTATCAGAAGTGTCAAGGCCACTGGCCTCTTGGAGAGCCAAAATTGTCTCCTCCTCATGCAGTCGTGATTTGTCATCGCCATCATTACTGTCATGTGGCTCCCTGTGAAAAGCACTGTGGAGGTGGTAGTATTCCTTGAGAGTCTGATTAGGGTTGGGGTTGAGAAGGATTTGCTCCAGAGTCTGAGATGACTATGGGTTCTTCCGGCGGTGCCAGCGTCTACATGCGGGAGGCCAGTTGAGGATTCGGAGCAGGCAATGGCCCAGGAGCCGGGGCAGACTCCGGAGAGGCATAGTTGGCATCTGGGACAAAACTGCTGGCAGTAACCCGACTGGAGGCCTCCTCGGACGTGGGTCCTGAAAGCACAACAAAGGAACATTGAAGAGTATCCAAAATGCATAAAATTACCTCTTTGAAGGCTTATATCTGTTGCTGTATTGAAATGGCACAGGAAACTCAGGCTGAATTGGGATTATTTCTGGGATTTGTTACATGGTGTGAGAGCGGCGAAAAAAAGTGGAGGCATGTTTTAACTTTCTGTGTTTTTTGTTTCACTTGCACTTATCTGAGGATTTGAAGTGGGATGAAGACCTCCCCGGACCGAGGATGCATCCTCAACTTTGACCGGGTCTTCCTGCGATGTTCAGCGACATAAAGCTTAGCTTTGTGGTCCCCTATGGCCTTCAGATTCATCAGAGGACATTCACTGTACACTTTAGTCATGCAAGGTGCCTAGACACTAACAACATACCTTGTTAGGGTGTCACGAGCAAGAATTTGTGGCAATCCTTGCAGGATTTAAACCTGTCTTTTTTTAGAGTGAGATCTAGCCCATGCACACTGGATTTGTAATTTCTTTTTTACAAAGTTTTCTGTCGTGTGACAGTGATGGAGCAGCTCCAGATCTGCATTGGAAGGAAAGGAACTGTTGTGAAGAGCAGATGTAGTAAGTATATACGGCCCAAAGTCCCTTCAGGGGCTCGACGGACCTGACAAAGAGCTACATGACTCCACCTACCAGTGCGCAAGGGAATTGCTGAGAAAAATCTCTATATCCAGTCTGGTGCTTGGGGATATTCACAAGGTGAGTAATCTGCGGTTAGAAGTGTGCATTAGAAAAACAAGCTTCTTACCTTCGGCATCCTTTCTGGTGGATACTCTCATCTAACCGCAGATTCCACACTAACCTCTACACTCCCCTTACTGTGGAGGTGACTCTTTTCACTGTGTATTAAAAGATTCCAAGTTAGAAATCTGCACATTGTCTTACCTGACCAGGTAATAAGAAGCAGACCGAAATTAGCATCAGAGCCCAAGTGTGGCACGTATACGTGGCTGTGGTGTCGCTTCTGGGGCGAGGTGTTTGGTGGACAGGAGGGGGGGGGGGGGGGTCGAAGCGGAGCTGCACCCTACTACCACACAGGAGCAATGCCGAGCAAAAACTCCAAATCCAGCCTGGGGGTATTCATCAGGTTTCCAATCTGCAATTTGATACAATATCCATCAGAAAGAGCATTCTCGAAGGTAAGTTAACTTGTTCTAGAGGGCAATCCTAATGGCCATTGGGAACGTTTTTGGAAGCCATTTTGTGGGTGCATTGTCTCCATTAGCATGAGAAAGAAAAATCAGAGCCTGAATTGCAGAGATCAGTTAGTTAAATAAAAGGTGTTTATGCTATCCACTCGTAATAACTGGTGATAGGCTGTTTGAGTTCTTCTACTGATATGAATACTGCGATGAGATGGCATGAGGAAGACCAGCAGCGCATAGAGGTGGCCACATGGAGAAACACATGTTGTATCTAGAGTGGGCAATCATGTTTGAGAGAATTACCCAAAATGAGGATGTGCTGAATATTTTAGGGTTCAATTGAAACTGTATAGTCATCCAAGCTTCTTAGTGGGAGACACCTCTCTTCTGGTGTACGTGCGTCTCTGGTGTCATTACAGTGCTGACATTGCATTGGTCAGTGCGTATACCCAGACTTGTTTGCTTATATCACAATAACTCAAAGAAAAGAATGAACATGGGCATAAAATCAGACCTTTTGCCCAGCATTTTATTTTAGAAGTTTGAGTAGTGTACAGCTCTGCCTGGATGAAAACATGACATTACGAACTAACATCTGGCAAAAATGCGCCTTTTGTTTCTGTGAACAGTTTGTTTTTACAGTTTTGAGAAAGGAACTTCTAGTCCCAAAGGTAGGTGCTGATAGTGCCCCATGTCGTCACTAGGAGTAGGACATTTTTGTTGGTCCCTTCCTAGTTGCAGGCCCTCCTTTCCCAGCCAGAAATTGACATCATTGAATTTTACCATCACATCACCTACCTTGATTCCTACTACCTCCCATGAACGACACCACAGACTATGATACTACATTTCCATCCCTACTGCTCCCGGGCTGCTCTCTTGTTGTTATCTCTCCTCTGTACGCCCAATCACTTGCCAAGTTTACAAAGAGAGACCGCTTCTTGGATCCTCTAGTAGTTGGGCAGAGATCTGTTATACATTTCTTCTTAAACTTACACTTGTGCACTTTCTGGAATTTCATGGTCCTGAACATGGATCAGTATTTTAATAGTGAAGTGTTAATTTGTGGAGAAGTGTGGCTCAATGGTTAGAGTGGCAGACCCTGATGCAGAGGTCTGGCCCGGGACTAGGGTTCAATTCCCGCCTCGGCGGGTCTTGGGCTCAATTTCCTCGGACCTGTTAATTCTCGCCTCGGTGCCTATTCTAATCATGGGTCCCACTCTGCAACTCTGGGCAATAGCTTGCTTAATCTCCACAACGGCCCCAACAGCGCTGGGATGCCTGGCTTCACCTTGGGGGTGCCCAGGAGTGGACATTTCACAGGGAAAAGCCAGGAAGGGTTCCACAGCGGTATGAGTACAGCGCCAGGAGACCCTAATTGGGTAGCAGTGCGCTATACAAGTACAAACACATTTACATTTACATTATATTTGTGATGCATTTTTCAACAGGACTTCGATTTGTGGGTCATTCCCTCTTTCCAGATCCCTGCATACCATGTTACATCCTACTTCACATGCTAGAGGTTAGTTCAAAGTAACCTCTTTGTATAAAAGTGCACTGCAGTTCCCTAGAGGCCTGAACAGTGTAGTCCTCTGAGCACTATATTTCTAGATTCTGCTTCTGCCCCGAGTCTGAGCACCACCTGATTTATTGTTCTTTGCTTCCTATCAATCTGGCAAGAAATGACTGTGTACTTATTTTATTTCTGTGCATGCCCTGCAAAAGTGGGCTGTAAGAAGGGGAGGGTAAACTGCTCGATGCTTTGATGAACAGGTAGAAAAACGTGTGGTACAAGTTGTGCTTTCACATGTTCAATATTTTATTTTGATTTTCTGTTCTTCTTTTACAGCACCGGTGATAAATGTGTTCTCAACTTCAAACCCTGCGGACTGTTTGGGAAGGAGCTACACAGAGTGGAAGGATATATTCAAGACAAAAGGTCAGCTACGAACTAAACTTTAAAATAATATTGGATGTGTGCAGTCCAGCTCTACAGCCAGCGGGTATCCCACTTTGGGTCTGTGCGCAGGCCTGGGAGGTTATATTAGCTGCAAGAGATACCGCTCTTTGTGTGCCCATTGCAATTCAAAGTAAGAGAGGACATTTATTTAGTCCCTTTACGAACATAATAACTGTAAGCCATCAGACAAAACATCATGTTTATGCCATCTTTTGATTAGCCAGACTGTCTGGCAACAGTCAAGGGTAATTATCGGCTTGTCAAATGTGAAAACATCAAGCTATATAGAGCATACACCCTCCTTCAGTAAGCTCTGTCATGAAGGTCTGTTTATAACTTTACAGTGTACAATGTTGTGTAATGAAAACACTTGACATGCTGTTGATGTGGTGTATAATGTGATCTCGAGGACCTTTTGTACACACTCCAGCAGCATAAAATGGCTAGGAGACACTTTAATCAGAGTGATGGATGTGTGCAATGCAAAGGCACAGAGTCTCACATTCTCTGTAGTCTGAATTTAGCACGTTGAAAGTTGTGGAATTGATCAATGTTCTTTAAAATAGCTGTAAATATTTGTAATGTACATTGATCTGTAGTAGAGGTACATTTTGCTGTATCAATGCTGTTCATCCACATACTTTTACCAATAGGGTTTTTCCCACTCCACAGTAAGTGGATATGGAAACTGGGCATTTCTGTTTCTGCAACTTTTGCATATGCCTGCCTGGGGTTGAAACAATGGTGGAATACAGTCAAAAAGCCATGCAGGAAAAAATGTGCTGCACAGTGAGGAATGTAAGGAACAACACATTCTTATACCATCCTGCACTGTCGGGGGCTGGACAGTGTAATGACTTTAATGGCAATTACATTGTTAATTACACTGTCTGGCACCTGACAGTGCTTCTCTAAGCATCTCTTGCAGTTATGGGGCTTGTGCATGCTGCCTTCATGCTGGAGCACTAGGAGAGTTCCACAGACAAGCGCTGCTTCTAAGGCTGAAAAAAGAGCTACGTTTGTATGGAAATTTGTCCGTAATTTTGGGTGCCTTCATTTGGTTGGATTTGCCATAGTTTGTAATAGTTTAAAAATTGACTCGTCGATGAGCTCATCAACATTAAAGAAAAAAAAAATTGAAGTTCTAACAAATTAAACCCCATCTTCTATTAGGTTTTCTACAATTGAGTTCTGTTTGTAAATCTGCATATACCTTACGTTTTTCAGGATCTACATAGAGAAGTTTGACCTATATATACAGTTGTCCTGTGATTTATTGTGAGATTGTTTTTCTACATCCAATTATAATTTGGTTTGCTTTTAATATATTCTTATTGCCAAATTTTAATTTTAAACTCCACAGCCTCTACCCAACCCCCGCCCACCACCCAACCCCACACAATAGATAATGTAGAAAGAATCCATCACATATAAATATATGCAAACAATTGCCAACTGCTAATCAAAATTCCAATGCAGCTCAGATCATTTCATCCAGTTAATATCGGGACACAATTACTCATATAAAAGAACCCACAAATATCCAAAATAGTGTACACAGGTGGCGAAACACAACCGTTATCTTGGAGTCAAATTGTGCCAACCATAGAAGGAACCCAAGTTCTGGTTACCCCACAAAGGGATTTGTGCATTTACAACCCCTAAAAATAAAAAAAATAAAGAGAGAAGAGGAAAGAAGAAACAATTCTCAGTAATATTAACGAGGGTGTCATGACTACATTCATTAATAGATTACCTCTGAGGAAATTGTTAATTTCACCAATCAATGGAGAGAGCGAGAGAGAGCCACAGGTTGCAAACATGTGCACTATGCCTGCCCCATTCAGAGCTTTCCTTGGACAGAGCGTTCCTTTTCCATCCTCCTACTCTGTCGAGGGGCAAAGATGGTGTCTAACGAAACTGCTGCTTCGCTGTGCTCGACTATATGGACTGAGCACATAGGCATTCTCGCCGGTCAGATTGCCTTGTTTGTTGCTGAAAGCTGTTGCGGCCTGAATACCTTGAATTTTCCTGCTGGTTTGTCACAGTTGCTTCGTTGCTGTTCCAGCGGCATGTACATGGTAGATTGTTGCTGCCACGGTCACTGAGACTTTGTTTCCCCGAGACTATGATTAGCCGGGGGCTGACGGTCTCAAAGAGCTGAGCCGCAGGCACTCTGTTTTCCGGTGTCACAACCGCTGCTGGAAACTCCTACGTGGCACCTCTTGAGATCGCAAAGGAGAACAAATTTCAAGAGGCACCCACCAAGGGCAAGCTGGAGACTGAGAGAAAGAAAGCATCCCTGAGGACTATGCATGACACAGCAGACTGAAGGTGGGTCTTTGGAGCCTTTTATTGCAAGCCTGTTAGCTCCTTCATCTACAGTGCCCCCCATAATTGATACGTCAGTGGAGGTGGGTGGCAGAGGAATAGTGGCCTCCTTGTGTGGGACTCCTGTGGTGTCTGGGAATAACAGCGGCAATGTGGCTCAAGAGGTGAATTCAGAGTCTCTTCTTCACCCACCCCCCAACGCACACCCCCCTGGCTTTGGCTGCCCCTTGCAGGCAAGGGTTGTTGAATGTGGGATCGGAGTGTTCTGAAATTAAAACTTAATTTTTCCGCTGAAATCTCATGCCTACGGCCCTCTCTCAGGGAGCTGAGGCGGGACAGAGCATGGACATCAGCACTAGAAAAGTGGTCACTCCTGCTGTTAGTCCCAGGCTTGTTTCTGAAGGCTGGTCGCAAAGAGAAGAACCCCCTGATCTGCTCCCCTTCCTGGACTAGATTGAATTGGTATGGCTAAGTGATAGTCATTGTTGATATCGGGACGCGCTGTTCTCAGAGGAGGAGGTGATTGGTGCGATTCGGGGTATGCTCGGGGACAAAGAAGGGATTGGATAGACTAACGTCTGCATTCTATAAGGAGTTTGCGCCACTCCTCCCACCCCACCTCCTCAACATGTACGAGGAATCACAGGAGCGGGGATTTCTTCTCCCCTCTCTGAGAGGCACTCATTGTGTCCATTCTTAAGCCAGACAAGGACCCACAATGGTGCGATTCCTACAGACCACTTTCAATGATTAACCTTGATGATAAAATCCTTGTGAAGTTGCTGGCCACCGCACTGCTCCCCTTGCTTCCCACTGTGCTCAGACCTGATCAGTGCGGCTTCGTCCCTGATAGGAGTACTTTCTATAACCTCCACACCCTTTTCGCGACCATGCAGGAGGTTGACCCTTCTCTCCCGCTGCCACTATTTTTTTGGATGCTACAAAGGCATTTGATACCGTGTAATGGCCGTAACTTTTTAAACTTCTATCCCGTATCCGCCTGAGTCCGTCCTGTTAAAAAAAAAAAAAAAAATCGGCTACTATATTCTACTCAGACGGCTAGGTTACGGATCAATGGAGTTGTCTTCCCCCTGTCAAGGTAGCACGCGGCAGGGGTGCCCACTGTCACCCCTCATATTTGCTGACGCTATTGAGCCACTGGCAGCATCATGCACAGCACAGACTTGTCTTTACCCCCCGGGTGATCTTAGTGTCTATGTATGCGGATGACGTGACTCTATACGTTAATTACCCGGAGACAAATCTGGACCACCTCATTCGCGAAATCAGTAGGTTCGGAGGCCTCCCTGGCGCCACAATCAACTGGGGAAAGTCCACGATCTTCCCACTAGCTGCGGTTACTGCTAACTGCGGTTACTGACGCGTGCCAGTAGGACTTTCCACCTAAATGAGCAGAATCCCCAGTGAAATATTTGGATCAGTCGGGATTCTGAAGAGCTGTGGCATTATAATTATGGCCGACTTTTGGGATAGTTAGAGAGCCGGCTGAACCGTTGGGTTTCGCTCCCGCGGTCTCTGGCAGGCCGGATCGCCATCGCCAAGATGGTGATAGTACCCAAGTTCTTATGTTTTATCAGCCTCCCGCTACCTCTCACCTCCGAATTTAAGAGGAGGCTTCGCTCGAATCTGATATCCCTGGTTTGGGCGGGTGGGCAGCAACGAATTTGCATGGGAAACCCTCAGGCTTTCGTTTGAACAAGGGGGTCTGCGTGCTCCGCACATGGAGTTGTGCTATAATTGTGCACAGAGGGGAGAGGATGTAGCCTTATGGCTAGAGCGGTCGACCTCGAAGCTGGGGAACCCGGTTCGAGTCTCGGCAACTACGCTAAAACATCTTGTTGTTCTGGGCAAATCACTTAATCTTCCTGTGCCTAACAAAAAAATGAATGTGTTCTTCTGTAACAATACTGGTGCTTGTGTAAAGTGCTCTGATACCCGATTTCTCGGGTCTAGTTTGGGCTATATAAAACTAAAAATAAAAAAAGCCTTGTTTGGATTTCATTGGATTTACCCAACTTAGTTTATGGCACACACCACCTCTGAAAGCGGCCAGGCGGACCCGATTCCCACGGGCCAAGATTAGTCCGGTTGGCTGTACAGTATGGGCGTGGCAGGAACTTAGTTGTAGGGCACGTTTGGAAACCCTATTCCGAGGACACCTCTAAGTCTGCTCTGGTGTGATTCTTTTTCTATTTTTGAACCATAGTCTAATTCATTTTCCTTCTTGTCTGCAGTGCTGCTCATGGAACTATGATCACTTATTTTGTTTATATGCTGACAGTGTGCACTGATATTCCACCCATCTGTTGATAGTCCTCTCCTGGATGTGCTACTACTACTTTAACTTGAAGACCTAAAAAGTTATGCTTTCCTGCTTTTTATTCCTAAGCTATCCTTCTGCCCTGCTATTGTTTAGCCAATATTCTTCTTCCGTTTTCCTCTTCCTACACTCCTGGGACCACCAGTCAACCCTTTTTTGTCAACTCTTTGTCCCACTTGATGTTTCCAAACATATATTTGTAAAGTTCTACCTTTTCTTGCCTTTCAAGGTAAGCTTAGTCTTACGTCTCTTACTGTATTTCTTCTTTTTGTTAACCTGCATACTTCAAATTGTTTCTCCACATTTAACAGACACATACTTTCCAACTCTTTTCTTTCTGCTGCTCTTACATTCCTTTGCTTTCTTTTCTTCATTTATGTTTACTTCCTCTGTATCTTTGTTCTTTGTACATGATGTTATTCTCCCTTTTAAAATGTTAATTATTTGGTGTGCACCTTTATTTTGAGTTAATCTCTCCTCACAAGCTATTTCTGGTCCCTACTCCTTACCTTTTTGCCTCCTAACATTCTGTTCTTTTTACTTTATTATCTACACTTGGGAACACTTCCCTGACCGATTATTGTATTCCATTACTTTGCGTTTTTCTGAGTTAATCCGAAATCCTATTTCTCAATTACTTTATCTCATTATTTCCTTTTCTCTCTCTTATTTCCTTATGCCCTAAATACATGTATTCAGTTTTGCAACCTTATGTAATGATTTCTTTTAAATAATGTACAGCATTTTGGCAGGACGCTGCACCCGTAAAATCAATTAGGGTAATTGCCTTATATAAATGCAAAGATTACGCCAGCACCTTCTGTCTGAACATTTACCTGCCCTTCACTGTCAACTGAAACAACCTGTACGATCACATTAGTGCTACTAGCCTTGAAAGCGCACTTTTGATTTCAGTGCACACTTCCTGTTCACAGCCGACATGTAGGACCTCCAGTACGTGGCTAAAATCCATAAATGTAAATATATAAAACATCAAAACCTGGTTAAAAAGATGACCACTTAACAGGCAGCATTCAATTAAAACCGTTAAGCAGTTGAAAGGCAAGAAATTGGTTGTATTGACCGCTGTTTATAGCAAGTATGCTAACTGTGCTTTTCAAAGTTGAAGCCTTCATTGGCACGCTGCTGACTGGGTGGGTTTGTATGAAGACAACAGAGGAGGAAATAGAAAAAGAATTGGGCTCAGTGCTCAACATGGGGAGTTATTGAGAACATCCATCCACTTAGTTCCTGAGAAAATTGCAAGGCAATTTTACACTCTGAGTATGTGGCTTTTATTTCCTAAATAAATCTGCTTGACAATATGATTGCTTGTAAAGGCTTAATACGAAGAGATTCAGTGGAATAAAGCATTCCTTTGATCAAATGGGCATTTCAACAGTTTCTGTTACAAACCTTGTGCCACCACCTGCTCCATCTGGTACATCAATTCCACTGCTAGAAAATGGTATTGGTGACAACGAGTGTTGCTTTGACACAACTAACCATGCTCACAGCCCCCCAAGGACTAGAATAGTACAGAGATAGAACAGCAGATCCACCTTATAGTAAGTCATGGCTGACACTCGTACAGCTTAGTTAATTATTTTTGTTGTATTTAGTGTGATCCAGACCCAGTAATGCTTTTGAGCACTCTAATAATGATGGCATCATAAAATCAACACTCATGGCTAATTGTGATGGCAAAATGTAGAAGATGATGAGTGAATTGATGTTTATACTTGAATAATATGAAGAATTGTAAAGTTTACAGTATGAACTTATTCTGATTCACGTACTGTGTGTTCTGCCATCTGGTGTTTTGGTCTCGAGGTGTATCGTTAAAGTTTTTGGTTTTTGGTTGTAGGACTCTCTGTCAAGTCAACTGTAAGTCCACAATAGCACAAAACACAAAATTCATATTAGATTGATTTCTATTCTGTGGGTGTGGAGGTGTTTTCTCATATTGCATTGTACAAGATCAACTCAAAATTGTCAGACCGGGCACCTTGCAACTGGAAATTACATTTTACATGCAGAACCAGCAAGAAACTAAAGCAAGCAAAGGCATCACTGACTTTTCTGGCTTGCATTGCATTGATGTCACTGTTCACATTAGGCATAGGGTTGTGCCATTATTCCATGCCCATGGAATTGCTAAATTATAAATAACCCATGCACCTCACCAGTACATAATATAGTCCATGGTACACAGTAATCATTCACCTTAAACCCTAGTATTGCATGTTCTCTCATTAGAGCACACAACAGACATTTAAACGTACATGCAGCCAGACACTGAAAATGGCCCATACCAAAAGTCCATTTCACATTGGTCTCCAAAACATCAGACTCAACGGCAGTTGCTTGGGAGGCTTCGCTTTGACAAAGGTCTGGGCTGGGCACACAAACCAGTGGCTGGACCCTCTTCTACCAATTAATGATACTTCAGTGCTCTCTTGCCATGGCTTGTTAGTAGAAGGAGTTTGAAGGGATATTTATTGAGTATCACTGTTCCTTTGCCAATTTATATAGCTCCCACAATCATGTGCCATAAAATGAAATACCATTAGAACTGGTTCTGCCGATAGAAGCCACATATGAGTCCTGTTCACGTATTCAGCTGTCCTTCCAAACATGCCTAGCTGCCGCTCAAAAGTAAAATGATACAGCATTATCTTGCTTTATGTTAACAGTTAGTGTTTTAACAGGTAAAACAGACTTGTGTACTATAATGAGGTGTTGCAGAAGCATTATTATTCAAATAGGTTTGTTTTAGGCAGGGCTTGAAAGGTGCTGCACGGTGGTGTCAGTGAATCCATTTAGTTCCCTTTGAGTGTTATTAAATTGTGTTGTAGTTATACTCCAACATGCCAAAGTGCCAAGTCCATTAGTCTTACATCCAGTAGGCATGATTATCTGGAAAATTAAACTAACTGAAGTCATAGTTCATAACTGAATTAAGGTTGGTGGCTCTTTACTTCATTTTGACCTGGAAGGAAGTAGACTTCAAGGGCAATCACCTTCACTCTGGTGGTTTAGGCCATCACAAGACTAACTTGACGTTGTGGTTAGCTGAACACATTGCCAGTTTAAACTTTTCATTTTCAGCACTCAGCCCTTTCACAATATAAGTGTTTAGCTCTTGTCTCTTCATTCTAGGAAGATTTGGTATAAATGTCTACTGTTTCCATGGATGACCAGCTGGATAGAGGATTGTAGACTCCTCTCTGTATGCAACAAGAAAACTAGGATACTTCAGGATAGACTTACGTTCTCAGTAAATTTGTGAAAATTCATTTGATTCTATGTTAGTAAACCAAATTTCTAGAGTCATGAAGGACCGGCACAAGTCTATGGTTTTATCAATCAGAGGATTATGGTTTTTAGTAACCCAACACCTCAGTTCTAGAGAGTTGGGTTTATGTCACTAGGGACGTTCAAAGTTCATTTAGAGTTCGTGGCCTCACATTTAATTCTTGCATTTGATTACTGGGAAATTCAATTGATGGTACTTTGCAAAGATTCCCTCTGCTACTAACATTTGCAAAACGTTCACGAAGTGCAAACCTTGGAGACAAAATGTGTGACAGTAATAACACTTTCTAATCCTTTCACATGATTTGGAGTGCACATGGACACATTTCTAGCATATGTAAAATGAGCATAGTGAGAAAAAAATTACCTCGGGCAACTAGAAAACCCTTAGCAGTGCTTCATTTTCTTTTGGGCCATTAGCACCACCTCCTTGTTCTTGAAGACATACACCACCTCTCTACATTCCTTTATTAAACAAAGGACACCTTTGCACCATATTTTGCCTAATGCTCAGACGGTCTCTTGTTGGATCCATCGGAATCGGTTTCAGTTATGAGCAGAGTATCTTTTAAATGAGTAAATCAGCATTTCAGAGTAGTTAATCTACAGATCTGAAAGAAACACGTTAGTTAGATTCCTCACCTTATAATATCCCCAGGCGTCAGGCTTGCTCTGGAAAGATTTTTCATCAGCAATACCCCTTGCGCCTCGCTAGGCGTTGTCTGCGGCTCCGCGTACGTCGTCGGCGTCGTGCGCCGGAATGACGTCGTCGGAGTACTTAGACGCCGCCCTGGCGCGCTGACGTCAGTTCTTCTTCTTTTTCCGCACCACACAGCGTCGATCCGGGAAGTGCTTACCCCTTAGTCAATTTTTGACTAAACTTTTTGACTCTTTTTGGTCTTTTGTCGACTCGACTCTGGTGCCGGTAGGATGCCTGGATTTAAGGCCTGTGACGCCTGTCATCGCCTGATGTCGGTGACCGATCACCATCGCCGGTGCCTTTACTGCCTGGAGTCGTGCCCAGATTGTCAGGCCTTGACCTTGAAGGCTAGGCGGGAGTGGTCCCGTAAGCTTCTCGAGCTTCGGAACTCTGCTCCGCGTCGCTCACGGTCCCGGTCCAGGAGGAGGTCCAAGGACCGGTCGCGGAGCTGCAGTCACCATCATCGCTTGTCGGGCTCGAAGTCTTCGGGTAAGTCGAAGCGATCCAAGAAGTCCAAGAGGCAACACCGCTCTTCGGACTCCTCTCGCCGGTCGCGCAACTCGGCCGAGGGTCAGGGTGGTCCCACCCCCGTGGCTCCACTGGAGCCGCAGGAGCCGCGTCCGTCTCCATACCCGCCGGTCCCTGGGACTGACGCGACTCCGGCGGAGGTCAGTGCCTTCCTCTCGGCCATGAGGGGCCTGGCTCCACCGTCGACGCCTGCCGGCGTGCCTTCGGGCCCCGCGGGCTCGACTGGGCGACCTCGCGTGCCGGCGGCTCCGGCCCCGGCGCCGTCAACGACTTCGGTCCCGACGCCGCAGGTCCCCGAGAGATCCAGGCCTGGATCTCTGTCGGCGCCGGTCGACCTCACGACGCCTCCTCCGCCGGTGCCGACACCGGTTCCACCTCCGGCGCCGAACCGGACGACGCCGTTCCCCCGGTTTAGCACCTGTCCGGACCCGACGCCTGCAAGGCGCCGCACCCGACGCCGATGGATGACCGTTTCATCTACCGTCTGGCTCCGATCGTTCCTCCTGTTTATCAGGAATCGGATGACGGGGGCAACTGGTATGGGTCCCTATGGCCCTCCAGGGTCAACTTTCACAGGACTGGGCAGACGAACTGGGGGATGCCAGTGGTCTGGACACTTCGCCGGACGCTGGCTTCATCTCTCCTCCGACTGTGGCTTCGGAGAAAGGTGCAGCTTTTTCAGTGGTGCTGCGCAAGGCGGCCGAAGCCCTGGGGCTCGAGTTGCCTGCTGTGGCCGTGAGGACTAATATCCTCACAGAGGTGCTTCAACCGTCAGCAAGCTCCACAGAGCCTCTGCTGCAGTTCAATGAGGCCCTCGTCGACGTTCTGCAGGGCACTTGGTCCAAGCCCTCCACAGTTCCTCCTGTGGATCGGAACGTGGCCCCGTGCCACCGCCCTGCTCCGGGTGACCCCAGTTTCCTGTCCCAACACCCCACCCCCGAGAGCCTGGTTATCCAGGCCTCCACTTCCCAATCCTCCTTCCGTCCGCTCCTCCGGATCGGGAATCCAAGAGGCTGGAACAGTTCGGAAAGAACTGTTCTCTTCCCTGAGTTTGGGCCTGCGGTCTTTGAACACCGCTTGCCTCTTGGACCGTTTCTCCCACTCTCTATGGGATGCGAAGGAAGACGTGCTGCCACTGTGTCCGGAGGAGGCCCGGACACGTCTCTCCCAGGCACTTGCTGACGGGCGAGATGCAGCGCGACATGCCATACGGTGTGGACTTGACACCACGGACTCGCTGGGTAGGGCGATTTCCACCACGGTGGCGCTCTGGCGCCACGCCTGGCTGAGGTCCACGTCTTTTTCGGGGGATGTCCAGAGTACCCTCATGGATATGCCCTTTGATGGCGCTCGCCTTTTTGGTGAGAAGGCGGATAGTGCGCTGGCTCGTTTTAAGGACTCCCGGGCTACGGCCACGTCCTTGGGTCTCTCGGCCCCACGGCCGCTCACTTCCGCCTTTCGCCCCTTTCATGGCCAAGGAAGGGGCGCCTCCTCACGTCCGCCTAGCCACCGGCCGCAGAACCAACCTGCACGCGGTTGCGGACGTGGGTTCCGCCGTGGTGGTTCTAGAGGGCAACGCGGTCAGTCCACATCCACCCCGGCAGCATCCGCCTCAAAGCCCTCCTGGTCCGAGCTTTCAGCCCCATTCCACGCCAGTGGGCGGCAGAGTTCGCCATCACCTGCTCCACTGGCGCTCCATCACTTCGGACAGGTGGGTGCTGCAAATCGTCCGAAGGGGCTACTCCCTCCCCTTTGAGACGACCCCTCCAGCCGTGCCACCGCAGTGCCACCGTATATCGGAGGATCACTTGAATCTTCTGCGGGAGGAAGTTACGGCCCTCTTGGCCAAAGAGGCCGTCGAGCGCGTTCCTGGTCCAGAAGTAGGCCGTGGTTGCTATTCCCACTACTTTCTGGTTCCCAAGAAGGGCAAAGGGGGCCTACGCCCTATCTTGGACCTCAGGAGCGTCAACACCTTCCTCCGAAAGGAACGGTTCAAGATGCTAACTTTAGCTCGGGTTCTGGCTGCCCTCGACCCTGGAGACTGGATGGTAGCGTTGGACTTGCAGGACTCCTATTTTCTCATCCCCGTCCTGCCGGCCCACCGGCGTTACCTGCGGTTCACGGTGGGTCTGGAGCACTTTCAGTTCACCGTGCTCCCCCGTGCTCCCCCGTGCTCCCCTTCGACATCTAGGGTTAAGGTTATCCTTTTCAGGGCCCTAGATTTTTTGGCACCAGTGTCGGTCTCTTGCATGGCTCTGCGTTCCTGGCGCGGAAAGCTATGTACAAGAACTGACGTCAGCGCACGAGGGCGGCGTCTAAGTACTCAGACGACGCCGATGACGGACGCGGAACCGCAGACGACGCCTAGCGACGCGCAAGGGGTATTGCTGACGAAAAATCTTTCCGGATCCAGCCTGACGCCTGGGGATATTCTAAGGTGAGGAATCTAACTAACTGTTTCTTACAGATACATCGTTACCGAAGGTAAGTAACTTGTTCTTTAAAAGAATGCCAGGAATAGGAAATGTACAGGATTTGTTTTGAACTATTTTCCTATGGGTTTGCACAGCATCTATAAGATTATTTGGAAGGTTCCTTGCCATGACATAGTTGCTATCCAACCTAAACAAAGCAATTTTGGATCACAAAATTCAGAATTTAGCAGTGAAACTTTTCAGGTTTTAAAATTTGAGCTGTACTAATTTCGGCTTGCACAAGATTATTCAAAACTTTTTTTACCAGTGTGCAATGCAATTATGTCATCTACCAAACAAATTATTGGGGCTGCCAGAAACACCGGTCAGTGACCTGACCGGGGTACCCCTGTGATGCTTGGGGTCAGGACAGGACTCCAGGACCTGCGACAACAGCGCCCCGATGAACCTGAAGGGCAAACGGGACGTGGAGTAGAACTCTGCATCGCCAAACACTGAAGTCTCCGTGCTGTGACTGGTCGAAGTCGAAAGGGAGGTCCTGTTTCCACTCCTGCAGAAGATCTTTGTCGCAGTTAATGCCTTTCAGTAAGTTGAAGAAAAAGTCCAAGAAGCCCAAGCAGGAATTGTCCTCTTCCCATCACTTTCGCACTCGAGAGGGCGTGAGGGTGTCAACATGCAACGCTGTCCTACTTCTGAACTCCTGAAGAGCCAATTCCAAGTCTGACCCACATGCAGCCCGAATTTCTGAATCCGTCTGCGACATCGCATCCTGTCTAGGCCTGTATGGATGCCAGTGCTGCACATTTAAATGAAGTATACAAAAAAATCAGCCAGGTATAGTTTGGTTCCAGTGGCACAGTGTGCATGGGACCCACGTCTCGGCATACTTGTCCCACTTAAGGCATCACAATGAAATGTACAAAAATATTGATGGATGAAATGCTTGAATCAATCTCTGCCACTGGCAATCACTTGGGGCCGCTTCCCAGCCCATCGTTCATTTGCATACTTTGCCACCTCAGTTTGGATTTTTTTGCACACCAAGCTGTGCATTTTTGGCACACTTCCAGTTCCCTCTAGTGTGTGTTTGTGCCCCAAGGATCTGCAGAGGCCTCCAGTCGGGAGTTCCACTGGCAAGTTGTCTCCCTGTTTCATCTGTGTCTCTTAAACCCACCTCTAGTTCCGCACTAGCTTTGCTGCCGACTAGTTTCTGGCACCTCTTTCTACCCTGATTCCTTTGACATAGATGCTGGTGCCGGCATCGAAGGAGCTTCTACAACCCATAGTGGTTTGCTAGGCCAAGCTGAACTCTACTTGGCCATGTTCTAATCCCACTGGAGCACAGCAACCGAAATCCCTTCCGACTCCAACACACTGCCTTTACCACTTAATAGAGCTCATGCACTACACCAGATCTTATGTTCTGATTCAGACAATAATACAAACTATGATGATGGGGGCAAATTTGCCCCTCGATATTATGAGGACAATTGGTGCGAAGAACTACAAGTGGACAGTTGTCTAGACTCCTCCCCAAACACTTGACTTGTCTCTCCTTGCTTGTCCTGCCACAGAACAGAGTGCTTCTTTCACTGTTGTCATGCAGAGTGCCGCATAGGTCCTTGACCTGCTGCTCCTCACCATGGTAGTAAAGACCAACTTCCTAACTGAGGTTTTGCTGCCTGGCCAAGCACCTTGCGAATCGCTCCTGCTATTTGACGAAGCCTTTACCAGTCCCTTATTGGGCACTTAGAATAAATCATGTTCTGGACCTCCAGTATATAAGCAGGTTGATTGTCGTCACAGATCCACATCAGGCAATCCTGACTTCAGGTACATAACTCAATGCTGGAGAGTTTGGTGTTACAGGCCTCTATCAAAAAAGTCCACCCCAACGCCTTTCATACGATCCTTCCTGACCGCAACCTCAAATACCTGGAGGTTATTGGCAAGCAACATACTCTCTTCTGCCAGTCTTGCTCTATGTTCGGTCAGTTCCAGCTGCCGCTTGCCTAACTGCCTCCTGTTTTGTGGCAGTTTCAAATGACCTACAGCTAACTTTAGCCGAAACCATTCAGGATGGCAGGGATGCGGCAGAATTTGCCATCCATTCAGGTCTGGACACAACAGATTGTTTGGGTCGGGAAGTTGGCACCAGTGTGGTGCTTTGTCACCATGCCTGGTTGAGGTCTACAGGTTTTTCATGGGATGCCCAGACATTCTTGACGGATTGACATTCAATGGCTGTAACCTCTTCAGTGAGAGAACGGACATGGCCCTGGAACAAATGCCAAATGTTAGCACAACAACCTTCTCAGCCCTTCCTTGGTTAAGGCAGCGGCTCTCAGAGACAACATTCAGGGCTTCAGGAACAACATGCAGCTCAGACTCCCGCCTCTTAGTCCTTTCTGACACACACAAACTGTAGGAGGCAGGACCCAACATTTCCTCCAGAGGTGGCAAAACATCACTTCAGACAAAAGTGTTCTCCAAGTTGTCCATCTGGGCTACGCGTTCACATTTCTTTAATCCCCAACGCACCTTCCACCACTTCCCCACCCTCTAGGGCAGCTGGCAAAAGACCACATGTTCGTTGTGCAGCTGGAAGTAGAGGTCATTTTGGCCAAAGGGGCCATTGAGTGGGTTCTGGCATTAGAAGCAGGAAGTGGATGTTACTTCCGCTACTTCCTTATGCTGAAGGACAGAGGCCTATGTCCTATTTTAGATCTTCGTCCTTTCAATTCCTTCCTGCAAAAGGACTAATTCAAGTTGATCACGCTTGCCCAAGTTCTGTCTGCCCTAGATCCTGGAGACTGGATGGTAGTGTTGGTCCTGCAGGACAATTATTTCAGTATTCCCGTCCTGCGAGCCACTGATGTTACCTGTGGTTCACAGTGGGCAGGAGCATTTTGAGTCTGCAGGACTCCCTTTTGGTCTCGCCAGTGCCCATCAGGTGTTCATGAAAATAATAGTGGAGTTCGCAGCACACCTTCAGAGGTTGGGTGTTCCAGTCTTCCCCTACCCTCACCACTGACTGTTGAACGTGGGCTCATAACAGGCATTTGTAGACCACCTCTAGATGACAGCAAGCCAACTAACATCTTTGGGGTTCACTATCAAGGTGCCAAAATCACACCTTTGCAGACGCTCCTGTTCATTGGAGCCATCCTGGATGCTGGTCAGTTGTGTGCCTTTCCTGCAGAGTGAAGAGTCCAGTACATTTGGGCTCTGAGCCCGATGTTTCAGCCTCTGTCATGAATCTCAGTGATGATGATGTTGAGGCTCATGGGTCCATTGGTCTCCTGCATCCTGCTAGTCAAACGCTCCAGATGGCACATGCAACCTCTGCATTGGGATCCGAAGTTCCAGTGGGCACATCACTGAGGAACGTATCGGATTCCATCCACGTTTCTGAAGTAGTGACTGCTAGATCGGGATTAGGCCAGTTGCAAACTCCTCCCCTTGGGCTCTCGTGTGCCTTCCCGCCTTTAGCCCTTGTAGCTGAATTTCAGAAAAAGATATGGCATCCTAGTAGCCCCCCCAAATGGGCCATTAGGTTGTGTTCTCCAGAACGTCTGGGCATGAGCATCTGTCCTTCATTCAAGCTGCCGTTGCGTATGGATATACTGTCGCAGGAACAGAGCAAGTTCCAGCACTCGTACCTACACTATTCGCACCTCCATGAATGAAGATTGAGCAGCTGCAGCTAGTTTTCTTTGATCTTCCTCCTGAGGTTGTTGTAGCAGGCAGGTGCCCCTCAACAAAATCAAGTTTATGGCTTTGTGCGACACCTGCCAGGTTGACTTACTCCTAGCAAATATGTCTGTAGTGTTGTGGTTTGTTTTTTCGTTGGTCCAGTAAGGATTTGTACAGTCAAGAGCTTTTTTCAGCTCTTTGACTTTTTCTTTTACTGTTGCTAGATCAGCTTTCTTTGTTTAAAATGTGCATTGTGATGAGATTACTCACAGGTTTGCAGCACATGATTATACAAAAGACTTTGTGATGCCACATTGGGACTTAAAATCTGGTCTTACCTTTCTCATGTGTACCCCTTTTGAGCCAATGCACAGTTGTGCACTTTGTCGCCTTGAAAAGTGTCTTAAGTGCCACAACATTGGCTTGATTTGTGAGCAAATTCCAGGTACTCTCAGACCAGCCACCTTACACATCATTTTTCCCTGACAAACTGGTTTTGAGCAGTTTAAAGTGGTACTCCTTACTCAAGTTGAGTAGGCTAGCATCCTCCAGCAAAATAAAAAGAGCAATAAAAAAAGTGACATTTCCCATTTTGAATCCTATAGAAAGCTGTTGACTGAGCTACAGAAAAACAGCTGAGTGCAAGGAACACCAAAGTTGGCATTAAGTATAGCTGTACTCAAGGATGTGTCTTTGTGTATATCCATTCAGTATTGTTTTAGAAATTGGCGTAGAAAAGTGTTATTTGTAGGCCACGAATTGAGCTGAGCTTTTTCACGGACTGTTGTTAAGTGGGGGGTCCACGAACTCAAGTTCAAGGACCTTCTGCAGGAATAAAGGAATATGATAAGGCAAGATAGTTTTGTCTCCACTCCATTTCAGGTCCGCAAGCCCAAAGCTGAGTTCACAGACCTGCAGCTTTTGAATTGGCTGGCCACAATTTGAAGAAAATGTTGCTGTCACATTTCCGGATGTTGGAACTCTGTCCCTGTGTCCTGTAAAAGAAAATAAAGAAGTCATTAGAGGACACTGGAGTGGTGCCTTTGATCCAGTGTTGGATCTAAAATAAAATAATTTTGCCATGCTAGTTGGGGGTCAGGCCCTGCAGCAACATTGATGCTGCCATATAATGCAGTTTACTTTCTTGGATTGATGACTTGTTTTGTTTGAATGTCTTTGTTTCTTCTTCAACAGTGGTTCTGAGAATTGCCTCAAACTTTGCCAAAGGCAGGACTCAGTACGGCATATAACAGGGAGATTTTATCATGGGACCAGCTTTGTGCATAGTTTGGTTTAGATGAGCTGCAGATACGCTTGATACCTGGTATCTTCTTTTGATTGTTTTTAAAACTACTGTGGTTTGTAATTACAGATTATGTATAAAATGTGAATACATCACTGTTATAGAACAGACAGCTTTAGGATCATTTAAAACACATACTTTTATCTCTTCTGTCAACAGCAAAAAGAAGCTATTCATGATCTACGGGAAGTGGACAGAATGTTTGTGGTGTGTTGATCCTGCCACATATGAGACGTACAAGAAGAGTGACAAGAAATATGGAGAACAGAAAAGGACTAAGCAGGTAGAGTGTGAGGTGTCTGAGTTTGGGAGGGAGCAGGCATCAGCCAATTAGAAATTACATGACAGTAATGAAAATTACTGCTGCACATTATTTGTTGGCAGGAGATAAAAGGCAGATACTAGTCCAGTATATCTTCAGCTGTGTTCCCTCAATAAATATGAATGAAAAGAAACTCTGCATAATCATGCACTTGGTGTGCATAGGCTCTTCCTCTTAGTCTTCAAAGAGCCCTCTCCTCTGGACACATATTGCACCAATTGTCATAGTAATTGGCCATGCCTTCTGCTCTATAGACTGTTAATGGCCTCCTCAGTTACAAGCTAGCTCCATTTCTTAATAGTGCTGTAGTAGACATACTGTGACATTAAAAGACTAAAGCCACATGCTGTTGTCATGTCCAGTAAACAAAGTTTTGATGGTCAGCAGCTTGTAAAAAAAATGGTGACCCTGCTGTAGCTGTTCTCATGGAGAGGGAGAGAGGAGAGAGAGGGAGAGAGAGAGAGAATGAGAGAGAGAATGAGAGCGAGTGAATGAGAGAGAGAATATAAATATAAACACAAACACACAGAATTTCTCTACCTAGGTATTAGATTCCAGAAGACGTAACAGTAGATACAATTTCCATTTTTCAAAATGATCTGATAGAGGAAATATTGCCAATAAAATGTATATGGTGTCTTTTTCTAAAGTTATCCACTAATTATATTGTGCACAAAGTCATCCCTCTTAACATGTCCGAAATGTGACACTGCTGCTTTAAGGAAATCAAGTTCTTCACATCTCGGAATGACGGGCTGGGCAGTTAATTTTCACCCACTATGAGGCAAGAATCCATGAACGCAGCCGGGCATTTTCATGTAACCAAAACCTTTTTGATGTGACTTTTTGGTTTCAATCAATATTTCATGATGTCTGTTATAAAATTCACTCCTTTTTGGGAGGTTCGGTGTGGGGGGAGGGGTGTTTTTTTTAAATTCTTGTTTCCCCAGCCCCAAACCCCACCAAAGCTCTTGGAGAGACTTTCCTCTGCTATTTATGTAGCTCTCTACAGGTTTTAGAAATCAACTACACTTTACAGTGAGTTATTTATAGTTACTTTTACATAGACTTCAGAGAAAGTTATCAAAAAGAGGTGTGATCGTAGACAATTGACTCCCCTTGATGGGCGTAGCGGAATGACGTAATACTACGGAACACTGCTTACGATTGAAGCAATCCAGATGCAGCCGGCTGGTCCAAATCGAAGGATAAACGTAACGCTCAGAGTGCTGCTAAGCAGGGTTTTTTTTTTCTCTCGCATAGCTGCCAAGGTTTCAGGGCGCTATTATCAGTGCTTAATTTGTAAAATTTGAAGTGCAGGTGCTCAAATCTTTGTCGGAGGCTCTATCTTGAGACTGTGGACTTGCCTGAAAATACTCTGTGTCACCCTGCCACGCCGCTATCCCGCTGAATCCATACCTCTTGCAGCATTTTCGTCCCCCGCCGCCGCTATCACCATCAGCGGCCGCGCAGCGGGGACGGAACTACAACCCCCACGATCCCCAGCGGCAGGAGAGCCGCCGACGTAGTTTTGGCGCCAGGAGGCGCATAAAAGAACATCGTGACCCCGGCAAAGCGGGCTCTATCTTGAGACTGTGGACTTGCCTGAAAATACTCTGTGTCACCCTGCCACGCCGCTATCCCGCTGAATCCATACCTCTTGCAGCATTTTCGTCCCCCGCCGCCGCTATCACCATCAGCGGCCGCGGAGCGGGGACGGAACTACAACCCCCACGATCCCCAGCGGCAGGAGAGCCGCCGACGTAGTTTTGGCGCCAGGAGGCGCATAACAGAACATCGTGACCCCCGCGTCGCGGGACCGCGCGCGGGCTAAGCCCGGGCAAAGGGCGGGCCGTCTGTGGCCGTCAGGGGCAGGAAGAGGCTGGGCTGGGCCCATCCTCTAAGAAGTGCCCCACCGCAACAAAAGGTACATTACCTCCTGTTAAGCAGGACTTTTATGACATTTCCATCATATCGTGTGTGACTGATCATTTTGTCCTGCGGATTATTGCTATCTTGAGAGGATTAATTACTTACTGATTTGAAAATGTCACCACGAGGCACGAAGAATAGAACGTCACTGGGTGGTTCCGTGCGTGGTACCCTAGATAATTTTATAACCAGGGCTGCTTCAGTTTTGGAACAGGAGATTGCTATAGTAGAAAGGCGCTTGTCGGCTGAGCATGCACAAAATAAACGTTCCTCACTTGGAGCGATTCAATTTGTCGTTTCCCCGAATCCTGCAATACCTGCTCCTCATTTAATACACGACTCTCAAAGCGAATCTAGGATCATTCCATCTATTTCTGACTCAATACCTCTGATACATTCCCGCACTCACCCACCATCGCCTCCTTTAAAAACGTATTCTAATTCCTCTTCAGATTGCATATCGTTGATCTCGTCACCTTCTAGGCCTGCTAATGTTAACCCCCAAAAGAAGAAGGGTAGAAGAACTACCAGCAGTGCTCCTCCCCCCCCGAAAAAAAGAAAGAGGGGAACGAAGAAGAGCAGTAAAAGCAGCACACTCCCTAATAGCAAGGATAGTCATAAGCCTAATCAAATGGGATGTCAAGTTACCGATCGTCCTTCTCTTGTTAAACAAACGAATGGTTCTGAGACCCAGGTGGACTCTAGCAATGAACTAATGGGCCAATTAGAACTACTAGTTAAATCACTTATTCTTCCTGTATTGGAAAGAATAAAGGGTCTGTCGAAACAATTAGAACAAATAGAGAAGTTGACACAAGGAAACACTGACCAACTGAAAGATTTATTGCTTAAAACTACGATATCATCACAAAGTCATATAAATTCTAACCAATTTCTAATAGCTAATGGCAGGCAAATAAACGCAGAGGCAAGTAAAAATCTACCAGTTTCAGTAAGCCATAAACAACTGCCACCAACCACAAAAAGTAACAATGAAACCACACAAGGTCAGATCATTGTTAACCCCAAAATTTGCGACCTAGGAAATAAACCATATAACGTACCTGCTGCCACCGCTGAGAGTTCAAATAAAGGTTTAAATTGTAATCATATAGATCTACCTCCAGAAGCGGTCCCTTATGTTACAGTTTTAACAGGAGTTCCGGCCCTGGAAACAGGAAAGAAAGAGGGCTACTACGACCTAAAAAACAAAGTGATGTACTGGCTGAGACAAAACAGGCCTTTGCCTTTAAATATTAATGGGGAAATCTTGAATGTTCGCAGATTAGGCTGGGTCGGCCCACGCCCGAAAGAAATCCAAGGCGACGTGATCATTGTCAACTTCAGGGATCAGAGAGCAACCAGGCATATAACTAATTGGTTCCAACGTCAAGATCAAAGTTCTATCAGAACTTATGACCTGACCTATTTTTATCCACAGTCACTAGCCAGAAACTTAATACAGCCCAATATTTCTTCATGGCCCCAAGAGAGGCCTTCTAATTTTCATATTTTAACATCCAATCGTTTTTCCCCTCTTAGAGGTCTAGAGGATGTCGATTGACTCTCCCTAAAAGACTTTGATCAGGGTACCTCTAGCGGTCCAAGGAGAGGGCAAACATACGGTGATTCTTCCTATTCACCCTTATCCTGCACAGCTCTAGCTACTAAACAACCATCTATTTTAGTACAAAACACCGTCCTGGAGCTAAGGGATGAATTATTGCAATCCCCGACACATGCTCCAAACTCTAACACTGCTTCTGACTTAGACTCTAGTAAACTAAAAATAGCAGTTGCTTTTTGGAATGTTGCTGGTTTACGTTCCAAATTGGAGAATGACGTCTGGACTAATTTTATTCCAAATTTTAATGTCCTGTGCTTACAGGAGACATGGCTGACAACAGTGACCCACCTGGCCGGTTATAGAACATACTTCTCACCCGCCCAACGTTCTAATTTTGGCCGGGCTAAAGGAGGACTAATTATATATATATCGAATTTGATTAAGTTAGAAAAGATAGAGGTTATAAAGTCTGATTCTAACTTTCAGCTCCTTAGTCTTACATTAAATTCTAGGGATTCTTTCCTTCTGGTCAATTATTATAATAATTTATCCGAATTGGATGCAATGGAAAAAATTAAATTTATTCTCTCCTTAATATCATCCATAATTAGGAAATCAACTAGAGAATTGACCGTTATATGGGGTGGTGATTTCAATCAGACTCTTTGTGGTGCTCCCAATGCTTTTTTATGTGGCTTAAACGATGAGGACGATAATCCCATGCCACATTTTTCTCATTCAACTTTAGGTAGTTCACTAAATGAAATAATTTTTAACCTAGATCTGAGAATTGCAAATAAACCAGCTAATGGAAACACGACGCTGGCCCCCACCTTCCATGGCAGGGGGTGCAATTCTACTATTGATTTCATTTTGCTCTCAAATGGCTCGATTATGAAAGATACTATCTTTGACATTCATCAGGTAGTTTTGAGCGACCACTATCCTCTTACTATAACCTTTTTTCTTTCCACTAGGCCTTCTCCTAAAATCCCTAGCGTTCTTGATCAAAATAATTTAGATCTAGCAAGAGTTAATGGCTATTCTCTTAAGTGGGCTTCAGTCGACCCAATAGAAATTGTCAACTCAGTGGTCACTGAAGCATATACATCCGTAATGAAGTGTCTAGACCTGACTACTTCAGACGATGATGTTATTACCAACTTTGCCACGGTGATATACACCATAAAGAAATTGCTAATGGTAAATAAGAATAACCCCAAGAAGAATAGACAGGGCTGGTTCAACCATACGTGCACTGCAGCCTATACAAAACTCAAACTCGCTTTACACAAGACGGATAGGGATCGGGCAGAAATATCTAAAATAAGGAGGGCCTATAATATCGCAATCAAGGAACGGAAATTAGAACTAAAAAGACAACTCTGGGACCAACTACATGAAAGCTGTCTAAGTAACAACAATGTTATCTTTTGGAAGATAGTAAAAACACCTTTCTTAAATAATAAGGACAGTTCCCCGAGTATAGAGGTTGCTATAGATGAAAGGGAATGGGTAGAGCATTTTTCACAGATTTTTAAGATTAACTCACCACCACATTTCCCTAGAGAAAATGATTTTTCCAACCAACAGCCTTCGATTTTCCCAATTGACATGCCTATTACATGTGATCAAGTTGAAAGAGCTTTAAATGCAAGCAAGAAAGGGAAGGCCCCGGGTCCTGATGCAGTTCCCATAGACTTTTTTAAAACACACTCTGAGCTCTGGATTCCTTTCTTAACTAGGGTTTTTAATGCATTATCTTCGATTGGTATCCCCGAATCGTGGAAGAAATCCATATTAGTCCCTATCTTCAAAAAAGGAGATAGGAATTCACCATCCTGTTACCGTCCCATCTCCCTATTGGACTCCACGGGTAAAATGATGGGCCGGATATTACTTGATCGTTTACAGGAGTGGGTAACACAAAATAACATCTTATCCGACTTACAATATGGGTTCCGCGAAGGTTTGGGGACCATAGACCAAGCCCTAAATTTATCATTATTAATTGATAAATATGTTAACATCAAAGCCGGAGCTTTATATATGGTCTATGTTGACCTATCAGCTGCATTCGACTGTGTTAGTCATTCAAAACTCTGGCCCATCCTATTAGATCTAGGGGTGGAACAGACTGTAGTGACTTATATCAGGGAATTGTATGCTAATGCATCAGCCAGAGTAAGGTTTGGTACTAGTGGCGAACTCACGGCGTCGTTCGGGGTAGAAAAGGGCGTAAGGCAAGGTTGTGTCCTGGCTCCGTTCCTATTCACCCTCTACACAAATGGTTTGGAGAGGGAGATGCTGAAAGGATCCCAGGACCTTCCTATGGTAGCAAACCGCCGCATACCAGCCCTTTTGTACGCCGACGATGCAGTGATATTGGCTCGTACACCTAATGAACTTCAGAGAGCCCTAAGTACCTATGCATCATTTATGGCCACCCTAGACCTTAAAGTCAATATTGGGAAAACCTTCGTTATGAAGGCGGGCTCTGGCAGGAACAATAAAATTAGGCCCATTTATCTGAATAAGGAAAGACTATCAACTACTGACAAATATCCTTATCTTGGTGTCATGATCGATGAGAAACTTAGCTGGAAACCGGCAGTCGAAGCAAGAAAACTGCAATTCGCAAGAACCACCTCTGCACTTATAAATTTTTCAAAGAAAATAGGGAAAAAAACACCTGCAGAGATGGTTAAAATCTACAAAGCAAAATGCCTCTCAGTAGCTCTGTATGGAGCTGGTGTATGGGGGCATGCAACTGTGGGTTCCATCCAAATAGTCGAGAATGGCTTTTTGAAATACCTTCTTGCTTTACCCACTACAACTGCCAGTTATTCCTGTCACCTGGAATTAGGACTGCCATATGCGATAGATCTGGTGAGAATCCAGCCTCTGCTATTATGGCACCGGATCTGGACGTCAGAAAAAACAGTCATTACTCAACAAATTATCAAAGACTGTAAAGGCCTAGATAATGCACACAGATCTAGGTGGTTAGTCTATGTTAAGAATTTTTTAACTGATCTTGGGTTGGAAAAATACTACAACGACCCCACCCAGATACAACAGTTAACAAGAAAGGTTTTCTATAAACTTTGTTTTAATCATCTTGAAGACCTTAGACTCAACTCAGAGGTTATGAAACAAACAGCTAGACACAGTTTAATGGTTCAGACGACATTTGGAATTCAGCCGTACTTGACTTATAATATAACTTCATATGAGTTGTTTCTTTTAGTCAGGTTTAGACTGAATTTCTTCCATCGTTTGGTGACTTTCCCGTTGAAGAACAACTGGGCTAGAATACTGCCATCCTGTCCTTGTGATGGGAGTTCATTTCAATCTACAGCCCATACTATTCTTTTTTGTAAATATTATACAGATCAACGGAGAAAACTATTAATCCCCCTATTAAAACGTCAGGGTTTCCGCACATACCGCCCAGCCCTACTTTTTTTACAGACACTTGAAGGGGAGGAGACGGTTTATATTGTTTCTAACCTCCTACAATATATTATGCGACATAGACTGAACCTAGGGTAATCAAATTTATTTCATTTATTGTTAAATTGATTATAACATACCATAACCAGATGGAAAGCACTGCTGTCATCTATGTACTTTTAAACTTACAGCTTTTTAATGAATAATTTTATAATGTATAAGTTTTAATTGTATCTTTTATGGCCTTTTTTCTGAAAAGCCGAATAAAGAAATATTGATTGATTGATTGACTCCCCTTGTTAAACGATAGCTGTACGTTTTATCATAGTACTTTCAGTATTACTCTAGCATTTCTTTAGCACTTTCCTATTCCTTAACATAACAGTAGTAGTCAAAGTACTTGCAGTTTTATTCTGACCTTTACTTCTGCCAAATGAAGTATTGTAGTAGGGTAGGGGACAGCTTTGATGGCATAGGTCTCAGTAATAAGTCAAAGTAATCATTGTAGTATTTTCAGTTGCAAGAATGCTGGAAGTAGTGCTTGATGCACTATTCTAACAGTATAGAACCTGTAGTAGTGGTACCATTGCTAGTAATATTAATAGTTATATAAGCAGGACCAGTAGCATTTATCACTACTAGTATTTGGTGTACCTCGTCTAACAGTTGTTACAGAGTATTTTTTTTAAGAAGAGAAAAGTACCCCATTGATCCTTTTACTGTTTGAAATACTGAATTTATTTCAATGTTTCATTTTAGTATGTTGACAAAATAGGCCTACTATTGTCTGAAAACCTGTAAGAGACACTGAAATTGTCTTGATGCTTTTGGGAGTAGATTAATTTGCACTCTGTGAAATTAGATAAACCCCCTCTTTTGTTATAAGGAGAATCCTAAATGACTTGTATCCCAAACATGATGAACCGTGTGAAGATGTCCAAGGTACTCAACGTCTCAAAAAGGATGACTACTTGCTCATTCGCAGCTTTCAAAGTGAAACAGTTTCTTCTAGAAAGCGAGTTCGGAACTCCTGTTCAATCTGTCATACTCTTGAAACCGGATGCTGGCAGTGCCCTGGTCCATTGCCTGGCAGACTCCACACTGCCCCCCCCCCCCCCCCTTAGGTGCATCCTACACGCTGCAGCACTTCTCATTTGGTGCCGAAAGAAATATGATCACACCGCCCACATTCTGATGGAACTTTATTTGCTTCTCTTGCCGTCCCGCACCATCTTGAAAGCCAGAAGCATCATTTACAAAGTAATCACATCCATCACCCCTGCTTCTATTGCAGACAAGCTCACAATTGCAGACAGGACACCATCAGACTGCACACTAAGAAGTGTAAAAAAGAAAACGCAAGGAAGCAGGACTTTTCCACGTATGCACCCAGGGTCTACAAGCATGATCTTCAAAGTGTGGCCTGGAACCACATGCGGCCCACCTGACCTTTGCATACGACCCCCTGGACAACAGCAGCTCAGGGCTGCTGTTTACTGTACTCAGCACTAATATTATTAAAATATGTTAAATAAACAGGCAAGCATTTACTCAAAGGTTAATTGAATTTAAAGAGAGGAGCTAACTAGGGTGTTCTACACCACTTAACTTTAGGAACACCTTCATTTTTAAAGACATCTTGCAGCAAAAGTGTATAAATATGATAAAGTCTCTTCAAAATTCGAAAAGTGTATTTCATTAACATGCAGAACTGTTTCACCTAAATACATCAGAGTATATCAGTTGATGGACAAGTATTTATTTTTAAGTGATAGTTTTCAATCTTGAATTTAGAAACATTCAATCTCCCTTCCACACAGACAACAATGCCAATAGTGAACTAAGAGGCAAGCCTGTTGTTATGTGCACTCTTTGGGTAGCCTGGGATCCTATTATACATGAACAACATTATAGTTTATTAAATCAAACACATGATAAGATTTTATGCAGGGCACACCCGGAAGTCATGTATTTTGAAGCCCTCTTATACGAGAATAAAGAAAAAGCTGGGAAAGTGAAATAAAACAATTGCCTAGGATCACACAATTTGGTAAACTGTGACGCCGGGATTAATCTCGGATTTTCTGGTTTCACATTGTGGAGTAAAACCACTAGGTGTATATGCTTCGCTTCCCCTACACACCTACTGCTGAGGGCCTTGGAGGGAGGAATGTTCCCAAACTATATTTCATCAGGACAGAGTGTAATAAAGAACAAATAGTTTTTTTATATTTTAACTAAAGGTGGTAAACTTAAATTTCAGAGTTCACCACAGCACATTTTACTCTATTGTGAATCAAAGGCACATCTGGACTTATGAAAACATCAGACTCACTCCACAGATGGTGTTTTATAATGATAGATTTATTATATACTATCAGCATGATGTCAATTATCATTATAATCTCAGGAGCCATGATATAGAAAAAGATGAATTATAGAAAAACCAAAAGCATTTTATCTCACACATCCCTATTATGTGCAATAATTTGCCTAAGCTCTACCTAACGTCTATATTATCAGCCTCATCATTATGATGTCTGTTGAATGATTAGTATCTTCCATTTCTAACTTATGCCAGCCGATGTACTATCCCTGCATACCTTTACAAAGCTCTCAGGCCTCAGTCAGATAACTGTTCTTCAGCATTTACCTCACGCACCGGTCTTTTTTCCTGCTCCTCCCAAATATTTAGGTTTTTAATCCTTTCTCCCCACTGATTCTTGATAGCAACAGGAGGAGAGGTTGCTGTGCAGTCTCTTCTATCTGCATCACTGTGACAAAAGTGCCTGAGAGACATTTGAAACTTGAAGAAGCTATAACAAAACATGCTTCCTTCCACCTTAAATCAGCACCGACCACGTAACCTTGTAATGTTGCTTGCCACCTGTAGCTCTCTGGACAACAGAATGGAAGCTCCCTCGACTAATATAAATCTTTATAATAAAAAAATATGGTGGTCTTGCACACTGTCATTACCACTATTCACTGCATTTTCTAGGCCCTCAGACTTTTACATGCTTACTGTAAAGAATAAGAGCGCTCATTTTCGTCCTACAGTTAGCCCTGATTTGTGTGTAAATGCACGTCATCAGAAAAATCCTGCCACATATGTCATCCAAGCATAGAAATATCTATTCCAGGACCAACTTAGATTGTTGGAAACATCGTTTGAACAAGACTATATTTCTGTTATTGTTTTTAGTTTGGGATAAGGGAGCAAAACACATCTATGGACACATATTTAGAGTTAAAGTTCACTGACAAGTAGATCAAAAAAGCAAACCTACTTCCATTAGACTACATTTTGTGACATTTATTACAGGAGGACTAAATGTAGTGCATTAACTTGAAAGACAAATACTTCCATTTAAAAACTCTAAGAAAACAAGGATGTTTTGTTGCTTCAAAGTCAACAGACACTAACAGTACAGAGTCCAGCCCTTCGTCATGACGTGGGTCTCGCATGTTTTTTTGCAAGTTTTTTTCAAATTAAAAAGCGGTAGTGGTATTATTTGAGGTGTCTGAACATTTTGGTCTACCCATATCTGGAGAGCTTCCTGCTGATCAATGTACACTTTATACAGAAAGAATCAGAAATACAACATGATATGGGTTTCTACATCAACCTTGAATAAACTACTCAATTTCAGGTTATCCAGTACTTGTGGGCTGCTTCTGTGTGACAAACAATTTTATGCTTCAGAAAATATTCCATCTGACACCCACACAGATTGCTATTCAGCACCAGAAACCGGCAGATTGGAGGATAAGATGCTTATTGAACCAGCTCTCCAGTTGTTGTTCGGAGGGCCAACTTTAAGGATTGGCTATTAAGAGCTGTTCTTGTCTCCTTCCTTCCCTTAGTCAATTTTATTTATTTATTTATTTATTTTGAGAGTTTTATATAGCGCTGGCTAGACCCGGAGGTATCAGAGCGCTTTGCTAGACCCGGAGGTATCAGAGCGCTTTACATAAGGTTCCACAGAAATTACAATATTAGATCAGTTACATGTTACCTCAGTTACTAGAAGTTACTAGAAGCGCTGGCTAGACCCGTGGGTTTCAGAGCGCCAATTGTGATGGACCAATCATTATAAAGTTGTGTCTTACACTTGGAGCAATTGACTAGGCACACAAAAAATGCTTGTCTAGGGATTAGTTAAAGCATACAAATATACTGGAGCTGGGATTGGTCCATCTAGCTAGCACATCCTTCCTGCACTAGATAACTAAGGAATCCATCTTAATTCACGCAGAAAATGCTACAGGAACATACTTCCTGAACAAACGAGAAAGGAATTAAATGAGGGCACTATGAAAGGAAGTTCAGTGGGAGTGGACAAGCTGTCAACCTTTGTGCTTCGAAAAGTGCAACACGCAGAGACTTTACATCAAGATTCCCAGACCCCAACTTTAAAGGAAATGCCCCTCTCATAGGCAGGCAGAAGGTCCTACCCAAGGTGATCGTGTGAAAGATAAATTAAAGAAAGACAGTTCTCGTTGCTCTGAGTTTGGATTATTGTAATGTTATCTTTTCTTGTATTTGTGTAGCTTGCAACTGCCAAGTGTGGCTTGATCGCACTGTCCAAAACTGTCACAGTCAGACTTTTTTTTTTGTCGACATGTTTGATTGTAATTTGTCCTGTGGCAAGAATTTGGTTTGGTGCATGCTGTCTAGACAACATGGTTGGGTTGTGTTTTCGCGGCTTTGATGTTTCTGGTATGCATACCACTAGTTACAGAGGTATGGGAGGAACCAGTCATGCTTCAGGCAGTGTTCTTTCCACATCCCATAGTATGGGGCTTTTGGGCACCATCCAGGACCGGTGAAGCCACAACCCAAGAAAATCAATAGACATTTTAGAGAATGGGTTTATAGAGTCCACCCATGAATAGCTGTAGTTTAACCCACAGAACTGGATGTTAAGGCTGCTTGCCTGAAGCAACTAAGATGTATATGCGTAATCCTGTAAAAAGATTGTAATTATGATTCAGAAGATCAGAAAGAATGGTAATGACATCAACAGAGGTCCCCCTCCAGAAATAACACTTTAAAGAAAAAAAAGGTCAGAGTCATGCTGCTTGACTGCTGAAACTTGAACTGTCATAACCACGTCTACCAATAAGAGCGATCTCAATCAAAGGCTGTACCTCTTCTGGCTTCACATAGCCCATTCACCTCATCTAGCCAAGCTATTTGCTTTAACCATCCAGCAGTCTCAGGTTAGCTAATGACAACATACTCTCCATAATCAACAAGCTACAAGAAATGTGGCAGAAGATTGCTCCTCATAGAAGGCTTCTCCTTGTGGAACATTCTTGTTCCATTTCTGAGACTTGGAAAATAACTTGCTCAAAGTGAGGACACCCACAGAGGTAAATCCTTAGATAGACCATCCCAGAAAAAGAGATACAGGTTTTGTTTGGCATAGAGATCTACAACATTGAGGATGGGGCCATTCTGGTTTTGCCATTGAGGACTTTATTGCTGTTGAGACAACAAATGATATCTAGGTCACCTCAGCAGTTGATGTGGAGACCACTATCAGTGTCTACTCCCAAGTGCACAATGCCCTCGAAACCACTGACCAAATCGATAACACCTTCATCTCTCGGATGATGCCAAGAGCTTGACCTCCACCTCCTAGTCTTTCGCCCCCAAAGCTTAGTGTTTTATGGAACAACCCAGCACTCGAAGTGCACCATCTCAGTGGTGATACCCCAGCATAGCAAGACGGTCCTCTTAAGGCAGAGCAAGGGGAGGAAGTGCCTAGGACATCAAAGCAGGCGACTCCCTACACTCGACACTAGAAGGGAGCAGAATCAGAGGCTTTCTTGAAGAATGAAAAACAATCCTCTCCTACAAATGGACTCTAAAAGTCATCTAGCTTGGCTATTGTATAGAACTGTTAAGATCCCCACAAAACATGAGGCCAAAAGCAAGTTCTGGCAACAAAGGGGTGGGGCTACAGCTGCCACAAGAAATCAAGGACATACTAAATAAAAGAAAGAGGTGCTTCAGAGCATCTTTCAAGAATGGGGCAAATGCTCAAGTATGACAGTGATCTATGAGCATATTTTTGGATACAGATTGCAGTTTTCTTTCCAGTTTACTACTATCCGTTAGATGGGCATTCTACTCTATCTGTTCAGTGCTTAATGAGGATCATGTGAAAGAGAATGAAAAATGACTTGCCAGTAATCTCAGTTCTCTTCCATTGGAATCCTCGTCAAAGTCATAGGCAACTCTCCCACCTCCTCAGACAAGAGAGAGCACAGCGTTTATTCCATACACCCAAGATCCTCTTCATCCTGTATAAAATGAACTCACTAAAAGGTCACGTGTGAGGCATGATATAGCAGCGGAGGAAGGGTGAGTCCGCTAGAGCGCAGTTACAGTATTAGTGTTCATTGATAGTGCAGCCTATCCACCAACATTGCCCTTCATTCAGTTTATTTTTCCTTTTAAACAAGGATCGTGAAAGATGTTTTATAGTTACTTTTGTTAATTTAGTGACTATTAATTTAATTGGATGCCTTTAATAGGCTACAAAGATAGTAGTTTTTGTTTTTCTATAAAAGCGTCCTTTCATACATTAGACTTGTGCATGTGTGAATATGTATATATATATTTTTAGGAAGGTGTTTCTGGTTTCCGCACGTGGGTGGAACAATTCAGTGCTTATGACTTGGGTTAGGAAGAGAACTAGAATTATGGACAACTTTTCCTTATATGATTGGGATGATGCTTATATACACTATTTACTGCTTTGTTTTTACTTTTTAGAGGTAATTCGGTTGGGCTCTTCAGGCAAATTTAATTACAGCAAATTTTAATTCCAATTGCATCTATTAAAAATAAGTCTTACCTTCTATAGGCATGTTCTTTGAAATCTTTTTCAAAACTGAGCAATTTGTCTATTAATATGTCAGGATTCTGCATCAAATGTTCTAATATTTGTGAAATCTAAAAACACACACATGATTGAGAGAAGGCATCAATTTGTGGCCATCCTCTCCTGAGGAAAACTTAAGATGCCTAAGGATTTTAATTATTATTCAAGACTCAAGTCATAATACCCTCACTTTGTACTATACCCCCTGCTTTCCCCACTGTTCCTAATTTGCTCATTTAGAAAAACCTTGTCATCGTCCCCAGTTATCTTTATGGTTTGGCCCCTTTGCTTTGTGCCTCTGTGTGACCACTGATTTTCTTACCAAAGAGTATTTTTAAGAGCCTCTAAACTTACTTTGTTGAATGCTCATGTAAACTTCTCATTCGTTTGCTGGAGATTTCGGTTTGCTGTAACTGTGTGGGTCCATACCACTCAGTCAAACCGGCCTCTCCAATTTTAACAGTGATGATCTCCGCACCTGTCTTCAAAGACCTTGTTCGTTGAACTTAGCTCACTTATGGGGGGTGGGGGCGAGGAAGTGCCCTAAAGAGGTTTGTAGACTACTTCTAATCCTAGAACATTCACAACAGACGCACCAAATTGTATTCCTTGATGCTTCATTTCAGGTCACTTCAGTTCTATGGAAGAGAAGGACTGTCAGGTGCACAAAAGAGGAAAAGGTATTTGAGAGGCACAGTGGAGACTGAGAATAGGATGCATGATGACCACAGACTGGTGTAGCAAAACAATGTGAAGAAAGAAATGAAGGATTATTTGTAATATATAAAGTGGTGATGGAGTACTATAAGCACATTTGGACTGTGGGGTGTCACAGGCACTATGATATAAAGTGATAAATGATCAGCACGCATGTTGAGGCATTTAAAATGTTAGCGTATGCAACAATACCATGAACACAAAGTGGTGAAGGGTTGTGATAACCAACAGGATGATGGGCATTGAACATGACTGGAAAAATGATGGTGCTGAAAGTGAATGTGATGAGAAAAGCTCTAAGGTAGTATGAGGAGCGCATTTGGG
This sequence comes from Triturus cristatus, assembly GCF_964204655.1. Lineage (NCBI taxonomy): Eukaryota > Metazoa > Chordata > Amphibia > Caudata > Salamandridae > Triturus > Triturus cristatus. The sequence continues at coordinate 1,664,129,211 of NC_140590.1, read as the reverse complement.
TGAATGAATGCGATGAACGCGCTCACATGAATTGTCCTGGGTCAATAATACACACAGGTAAACATAATGAGTGGCGTGATTACCGACGAGGGATATACAATATTTATTTGGCTGAATGAAAGTGTAAAGGGCTTCAAAATCGGTAAAGGAGGTATTCACCTGTTCTTCATCCATACATGCACCACTCCTAAATAGCACATTGTCTTCGCTACCATCTAGAAGTCTCCTGAAGGGTATGGAGTACGGATGTAAAATAGTGATTATTTAAAACCAAGGGACTATCTTGCTGCTTTTTTAATGACGAGGGATATACAATATATATTTGGCTGAATGAAAGTGTAAAGGGCTTCAAAAACGGTAAAGGAGGTATTCACCTGTTCTTGATCCATACATGCACCACTCCTAAATAGCATATTGTCTTCGCTACCATCTAGAAGTCTCCTGAAGAGTACGGAGTACGGATGTAAAATAGTGATTATTTAAAACCAAGGGACTTTCTTGCTGCTTTTGCAGCCATTAAATATATTGATTAGGAATTTCACAGTGTGCCTTAACTCGCTATCCACTGTTCGATGTCATCACCTAGTCTGCGTACCTCAATTCAGAAGTAAATTTAATAGCTTCCTATTTCCTACTTTATACCTTACAGCCATTTATATATAAAATTCATGTATCTACACAGCATCTATGTATAAGAAGGCAGATGCATTACAACAGTTAAAATGTAACAGTATTAATAAACTGTTAAACACCAATTACATCCCTACTCTAGCATTTCTGTTAGAGTTGATCTTTGTGAGATTTCCATTGTGTTGTCTAGGTAATCTGTCTTTGTCTTAGTCATAGTGACTGTGCCATTCTTCTTCCTCATCTGTGTATAGACCTTTAGGGTTTCCCTTCTATGATATCTCCCGGTTGTTTGTCTAAGGTTCTTTAATCCCTTGATTTCTCTCTCAGGGGTCATCTCTTGTGAAGAAGCTGGGTTGTTGATAATCTGCATATGGTAGAAGAATATCCCCTTGTATACCGTCGTGAAAAAGTGAATATCATTTTCTTTTGTTAGAATGATGATGTTGTGAAATCTGAAAATGATGAAGCTGATGATATGCCTGAAATCCAGGAGACTGTACACGTCATTCCCGGCAGCAAGCTCCTATGGCGGATACCAATGAGACCTTCAAACTCTTCTCAGGTACAGAATCTTTTTTTTAATGCTTTGAAAGGATTCCCTTATAAGCACATCTTTGTATTTCTACTGCTGAATGCTAAAATGTATCCCATCCACATGCATTGCATTCTTATTATAAAATTCTTAAAATAAACTTTATGGCAGAATATTGAAAAGATTCGAACATGTCTACTGGCGTCATGCCAGTATTCAAAGACTACGTGTGGAAACACATGCAGGATTAAACACAATTTAATGGTTGATTGCAGGCACCCGATTTTGTCAGCTTCTATAGTAGTAGTGCTAAACTCGATCTGTGTTTCACATCACAGTTTTAGTTCATGGCTTCTAAAATAACAGCTCATTTTTTGCTACGATTGCTTTTTTTTGACAATCAACTCTATTGATTTTGAAGAACGAAGAAAAAAAAAAAGTAGCACGGACAGCACAGTATGCAACTTTACACGCATGACGACATGAAGCATCAGATATGAAATAATACATTGAGCACAATGGACAAGCATTTAACGGCGAACAAGGGTGGGGGGGTAGCATGACGAGAGCAAGCCTCTTTCCTCTCGGCCTCGTTAGCCCATTTGATCCGTCCATTTGCTCCAACCCTTTGGTACTTGGCTGGGCAGCCCCTGGCCTCAAATAAGGGTTTCTCCAGAGCAGCGCACCAGTACACCCCTCAGCGCCATCTAGCAATTGTGGGGGGGGGGGGTCAAGTTGTACCCAGGCCATGGCGATATCTCGCTTAGCCATCATGTTGGCTGCCCCCTGGAATAGTTTGTCTACGCGGGACCCATCTAGACCATCAGTAATGCCCAGTAGAAGGCGCATAAGATCATGGGGTACATGCGAGCCCAAGATGTGTGTAAGCTCCGATTCTATTTCATCCCAATATTTTGTGAGGCGGGGGCAACACCAGACCACATGGAAGAAGTCTGCTGGGTGGTTTCTGCATCGTGTGCATTCAGGCGAGGCACACAGCCCCGCTGTGTGCAGGCGATCTGGAGTAAGATATGCAGTGTGGAGGTAATAGATATGGACGAGCCGGAGACTGGCTTAGGTAGTGATCATTTTGGGGGCTATCGGGGCATCCCGCTAGTCTTCCTCCTCAAGGGAACTCAGCCAACCCTCCCAGTGAGCTCTAAGCTGGTCTAGAGATGTGGGGCTGTTGTTCATGAGGGTGCGATATATGCGTGATATGCCTCCCTTCCCGAGATTCTCAATCGTGACCTGTGCTTCTGGTGGGCTGAATTCAGGGAGTGTGGTACCCGTTGAGATATGTAGACTGAGGGCGTGTTGAATTTGCAAGTATCTGTAGAATTGTGAGGTGTGTAGGGAGAAGCGACTCTGTAGGTCTTGGAAAGTTCGTATATGGTCACCTGTCCACACGTCGCCCAGCTGGGAGATTCCAATGTGGTCCCAATGCGTAAACCCTTGCAGTGCTGCCACCTCACCGAGACATGTACCCTGCCAGAGCAGCGTTTTATGGGTCAGTTTGGCTTCCCAACGTGTATGACGCAAGGCCGAGCACCAGGCCAGAAAGACCGTTCGAGTCACCGCTGGGAGTGTCTTGGGGGTGGCAGAGCCATACAGGAGGGCTTGGATTCGAGGGAAGTCCATGCCTCGGAGTTCGGCTTTGTAAGCCGAGTCAGACCATCCCCCTGTGAACCAATCCTGGAGGACAAGCAGCCTTGTAGCCAGGTAGTATGGTACAGGTCTGTCATGCCTATACCTCCATCGAAGGACGGAATACGGCAGCGATCGAGGGACATACACGGTCTTCCCGTTCCCCAGAAGAATCGTACGATCATTATGTCGATCTCTCGGGACCAGCTTTGGGGGTAGTGGAAGGGAGTGTTTTGAATTATATATAGGAATCGTGGGAGGATCATCATTTTAAATAGTGCCACCCTTCCGAGTGGATTGAGTGGTAAGGCTTGCCAGCAACTGAGATCCTTCCTGGTCCTCTTGACAAGTGAGGTAACATTCAGCGCCCATTCTAATTCAGGGAGTAGAGCAACCCATATGCTGAGGTATTTAAATGACTTTCGTCTAATAGATATATTAGTTTGCCAGTCGAAACGTTTCCTGGAGGGATGGAGAGGCACGAGAGTTGATTTGGCCGGGTTCAGCCGAAGGCCCGAGACCCTCCAAGCTCTGAAGGGATTGGAGACATCCGGGGCCAGAGCGGACCGAATCACCAAGGGAAATCAAGACGTCCGCATGTAATGCAATTTTATCCACGTGGTGGCTTCCCCATGTCCAAACCTGAATCAAATCATCCATGAGGATGATTTAAACAAAAAACAAGGGGACCCTACTCGCACAGAGCCTGGGTATTAACTATTAAACAGAAACAATGGCTCGTATGGATTAATGACCCAATATGTAATATATAAAGCCTAATGACCAAAAAAGGGGTTGAACGTGATGTCTGAAAGAAAAGTTGACCATACACATTAGAAACTTTGTAAAAAACATTGTTCTTTATATTTACAATGAAAAAGCCTTTACTAAAAACAATTTCACAATATACATTCCGAACAAAATGACAGTTTTTCTAGACAATTCTGAAAAGTGTCCCAGTGAAAAAACAGTGAATAAACCTAAACTAAACAATTAACAACAAGGTGCAACATAAAAGGTTTCAATTATTCATTATGTAGGCGATCAAAGAAGAATAATGCAATATAGTTCACCAACACTTATTCATCATAAGTGTTGAATAATGATTCGCCTCTTAAATCTCGTCAACGACGTTTCGAACCTATTTGCAATAGAGGGTCTCTTCAGGACAATGTAATATAGGGACACCTAGGAATTAAATAAAAAATACTGTCAGTATACGATATTAATTAAAGAAGAAGATATTAGTTTAATGTGGTTGGGCCTTTCTACCTGAACGATAATAGTGTTAACCAACGCGTCAAAAAGTGTCACCGTGCTAGGAGTGAAGCAAAATAACTCAGATTACCCAGCCGGGTGCTGTAAATGTAAAATGTGGAAAAGTTAATCACAATACCACAAGGGAATGCACAAATTTCCTGGTGCACATAGTTGTCACTTACCCCTGTGAGGTTCAAAACGGAAAGAAACAGTTCCACAATCGGTACTCGTCTCGCGTTTGCCCAATGGGTAATTTTTTGCGCAAGAGAATGGATCTAGTAGCGAAGAGGCTACGGGATACAGCCACAATATATAGACAGCGTCCTGGATAGCGCTGGTATCAAGAGTTCCTATATACTGGAATCAAATTAGGAGAAAAAAGAGCCTCAGAATAGGGTTTACCTCTTATCCATCTCACTCGGTTCATAGGTTTTAGGAGAAGCATTCCTACCTCTCACAAAGACGTTATACCATCTGGCGCTACTCCGGACAAACGACAAACAATCCGCTTGGTACAATCACCATGAATGGTGAATTACGGTCAGACTTTAACAGTGGTTGGCTGTAAACAGACCAATCACAGCACCTCTTTCACGAAAAAGAGGTTGCTAAGCGACTCGTCGCTTTTCATTTCAATACAGACACGGTCATGTGCCAGCAAATGGTAGTCAGTAAGGTACCACGATGGAATTTACGTAGTGCTTACTTTTTTGTTTGGCGAGACTTGTATTATTATTTTGACAGGCAGGGAATCCACTTTTATACAGTGAAATTATGGCATGAAACGTGTATAAACTTAAATAGACCAATCACAGCACTTCTTTTACGATAAAGCCGTTGCTAAGCAACTCGGTGCTTCTCATTTCAATACAAGCACAATAATGTGCAAGTAAGTGGTGGTCAATAAAGTTACATGATGGAATTTACGCAATGCTTACTATTCTGTTTAGCGACACTGTACTATTATTTTGACACACGAAGTCCACTTTTATAAAGGGGAAAATTGTGGCACGAGACATATAAAGACAGTTCTCTATAGTATGCAAAACACACTATATCTAGAGGAGTGTTGTGCAATACGTCCAATGAACACCACTTCATAAACCCTTTGTGGAAAAAAAACACTCCTTAGTCAGAAACGTAAAGGTGTGTCGATTTAGGGCCTAAAATAAAGCCTCTCTGCATAGAAAGCAGACCGAACGAGCATTATCTAATATAACTGTGTAGTTAAGTATTCGCAAGGTTTTCTTTTTATATTGTACGGTGACATTGTGATGTTAATTAAGGAGGCACGGAATCAGCTTTATGAAACATGAAATTAGAGCCTGCAATAGGCACAACATGAGGACGATTCCCCATTATTTGTTAAACATGTAATCTATAAAGCAATACCATGCATTTTTATGTCCAAATCATTTAGTCAACGCCTTTCGGAAAAATGATAACCCCTTATTAGTTAAACACCCACTCACTACTTTTCTTAAGTTAATACAAATAATTGCGAACTGAACACATAACATTGTTACGCCGAAATCAACATTTTGTCTATGATATTATCTCATGTATAGATACAATTGTCCCATCTTTCATATCAGCACAGGTGATTTAGACAACAGATTCTGCTTGCACATTAACTCTTGTCAGATATTAAAGAAACAATCAGAGCATTACATGGGCAAGGCAACCACAGCAAGAATACAAAATGCTCGACAGGACACAATGTATAGGACCAAAATGATCAACAAACTCATTTAGGTAAGGGTGGTGACAAACCCATGCCATTCTTCTGCTGAATTCAACCCTTGTACAATCGAATTAGTGCGTTCGCTTCTGCTGAATTCAACCCTTGTACAATCGAGTTAGTGCGTTCGATCCAGCGGCACTCCAATCTCTGAAGTATCTGTGATAGATCTCCACCTCTAATAGAGGCAACCACTTTATCTATCACTTGCCAGCGGATATCATTTGCTGTACGCCCCTTCTCCAAGAAATGGTTTACTAAGGGAGCATTAGGGACCAAATTTCTAATCCTACTTCGATGTTGTCCAATCCGTGCCTTAACTGTTTGTTGGGTTTGGCCTATGTAGGGTAGTCCACAAGGACATAATATACAATAGACTACATTTTTGGTGTTGCAGTTTGAAAAAAAGTTTAGTTGCTGATCAACATTGCCATGTACAAATTTTTTTTTGTGTTGACCGTAAATTCACAAGCAACACAATTGCCACATTTGTAATGCCCTTTTACATCTGGTAATCCCCAAGATGACTGCAGCGATCTTATTGATTGTAGTGGTTTTTCCATTGATGATCTAATGAGATGATCCTTTATATTCTTGCCCCTTTTAAAGGCAAACATCGGGACATCAATGCTGGAATCTATACTTTGAATAATGTGCCAGTTTTTTGTAATTGGCTTCCCAATCTGACTTGTGTGTATACCAAAAGTGGTGACACAAATTAGTTTTTTTTAGGTCTTTCTTATGGGGTAAGTAGTGTCTCTCTAGGGCAGAACCATGCTCTTTTAAGGGAGTTTTTTACCAATTTCTTTGGATATCCCCTAATTAACAATTTTTCTCGCAGTACATTCGCCTCCCTCATGTAATCTTTTTTTTTTGTACAATTGCGACGTAGTCGCAAAAACTGTCCATGGGGTAAGCCATCTCTTAATGCACACGGGTGGTTACTGTTATAGGCAAGTAGTGTGTTACGCTACGTAGGCTTTCTATGAAGTGGGGTATACAATTTCCCATCTTCGTGTGATATATTTAGATCTAAGAAGGCAATACTGAATGTATGTATAGTAGATGTAAACCTCAAGTGTTGTTGGACTGTATTTAAGTATAAAACAAATGCATTAAACTCTGAAACAGTGTCTGACCAAATCAAAAAAATATCATCTATATACCTTTTCCAACAGGTGAACTTGGAATGGTATATGTTATCATTAAGGACGAACTTGTGTTCTATATGATCCATGTAGATGTTCGCTAAATTTGGGGCAAAAATTGCACCCATACTCGTACCGGAGCACTGTTGATAGTATTCACCCTCTGACACAAAATAGTTGTTTGTCAGTGCAATCTGCAAAAGTGTGATGATGAAGATAGTGGGAACCTGGTAAGGTTTAGGTCTAGTATCTAATAGATCTTTAATAGATCTTTAATCAAGAGTGTCTTGCTGAGGTATATTCGTGTACAATGAAGCATCGCTTCATTGTACAGTATACACTCTTGCTGAGGTATATTCGTGTACAATGATGCATCGCTTCATTGTACACGAATATACCTCAGCAAGAGTGTATACAGGTGATTAAAGATCTATTAGATACTAGACCTAAACCTTACCAGGTTCCCACTACCTTCATCATCACACTTTTGCAGATTGCACTGACATACAACTATTTTGTGTCAGAGGGTGAATACTATCAACAGTGCTCCGGTACGAGAATGGGTGCAATTTTTGCCCCAAATTTAGCGAACATCTACATGGATCATATAGAACACAAGTTCGTCCTTAATGATAACAACATATACCATTCCAAGTTCACCTGTTGGAAAAGGTATATAGATGATATTTTTTTGATTTGGTCAGACACTGTTTCAGAGTTTAATGCTTTTGTTTTATACTTAAATACAGTCCAACAACACTTGAGGTTTACATCTACTATACATAAATTCAGTATTGCCTTCTTAGATCTAAATATATCACACGAAGATGGGAAATTGTGTACCTCACTTCATAGAAAGCCTACGTAGCGTAACACACTACTTGCCTATAACAGTAACCACCCGCGTGCATTAAGAGATGGCTTACCCCACGGACAGTTTTTGCGACTACGTCGCAATTGTACAAAAAAAAAGATTACATGAGGGAGGCGAATGTACTGCGAGAAAAATTGTTAATTAGGGGATATCCAAAGAAATTGGTAAAAAACTCCCTTAAAAGAGCATGGTTCTGCCCTAGAGAGACACTACTTACCCCAAAAGAAAGACCTAAAGTAAACAAACTAATTTGTGTCACCACTTTTGGTATACACACAAGTCAGATTCGGAAGCCAATTACAAAAAACTGGCACATTATTCAAAGTATAGATTCCAGCATTGATGTCCCGATGTTTGCCTTTAAAAGGGGCAAGAATATAAAGGATCATCTCATTAGATCATCAATGGAAAAACCACTACAATCAACAAGATCGCTGCAGTCATCTTGGGGATTACCAGATGTAAAAGGGCATTACAAATGTGGCAATTGTGTTGCTTGTGAATTTACGGTCAACACATAAAAAAATTTGTACATGGCAATGTTGATCAGCAACTAAACTTTTTTGCAAACTGCAACACCAAAAATGTAGTCTATTGTATATTATGTCCTTGTGGACTACCCTACATAGGCCAAACCCAACAAACAGTTAAGGCACGGATTGGACAACATCGAAGTAGGATTAGAAATTTGGTCCCTAATGCTCCCTTAGTAAACCTTTTCTTGGAGAAGGGGCGTACAGCAAATGATATCCGCTGGCAAGTGATAGATAAAGTGGTTGCCTCTGTTAGAGGTGGAGATCTATCACAGATACTTCAGAGATTGGAGTGCCGCTGGATCGAACGCACTAACTCGATTGTACAAGGGTTGAATTCAGCAGAAGAATGGCATGGGTTTGTCACCACCCTTACCTAAATGAGTTTGTTGATCATTTTGGTCCTATACATTGTTTCTCTTCCAGGGGATCCTCATCAATAGTCATAAGCATTAGAATATTCCCGCCCATGTGCGGGATCCCGGAAACAGCATAATATATGTGCCCCACATATATATATCCATACATATATACCTATATGTATACACAAGCAATTGCAGCCCCTAAACCCTAGAGCTGAACCATGCTGTAAGTAATTTCCACTACACATAAGAAAATAGCATTATAAACATGAGAAACAACATTATAACTTGTTTGGAAACTGTTTTAATGCTTAGAAAACAGCAGAAATTCTTAGAAAACACTGAAAGCATAGGAAGCTCCCAGGCTGCATTGCAAATACCCAGTCTAAAAAGACTGAAAAGCTAACTCATAGCTGCATAGCAAAAAACTGACACCGTGCCTTTAAGGCACACCTGACCCCCACCTTCCCATCATGCCTCAGGGGTGGCAGTTAGGTCAGTTGTTCTTTCCGGCTCCTTCTGGAAGGATCCTGGCAACAGAGCTCCACTTTTTTCTGAGTTTGTCAGAAAATCTTGTCTGTTTTTCAACAGTTTTTTCCCTTACTTCGACGTTTTACATCTAAGTCAGTAAGAGGCTGCCTTTTTTAGGCATTTTTGGGCATTTTTTCCATCTTAAAATGCCTTCTCTTTTCGATCCTTGCCCTGCCTGTGGCAAGAAGAAGGCCAGGACTGACTCTCATAGGGTCTGTATCCTGTGTCTACCGGAGGATCATGATTCCAAGACATGTACTCACTGCCAGAGCCTGTCCAAAAGAACTTTGAAGGACAGAGAGCGAATTCGCGTTTATGGCCTGGCACAACCATCCAGAGGCCGATCTCTGGTGAGGAAGGGCTCCAAGAGGCATAGAGATTCATCTAGAAGCAAGTCCTCTCGTCCTTCCGCCTCAGCGTCGGGCTCGGCACTGAGAAAAGATGTTCCGGTAGGTCGTGTTTCGAAAAAAAGGCTTTCGACAGCGGGCTCGCCGTCGAGAGCAGGTACGTCGTCGACGTCGAAGTCCAGACCGCCATCGTCAACTCGGCGACGATCGGCGTCGAGATCCAGAGCCTCTCCGCCGTCGTCAACCCGGCGACGTTCGGCGTCGAGAGACACCACCCCTCCGCCATCGTCAACCCGGCGACGATCGGCGTCGAGGAGCAGGGAACCTCCGCCGTTGTCAACCAGGCGACGATCGGCGTCGAGGAGCAGAGAGCCTCCGCCGTCGCCAACCCAGCGGCGTTCGGCGTCGAGGAGCAGGGACCCTCCGCCGTCGACATCTCGACGTCGATCGGCGTCGAGGAGCATGGACCCTCCGCCGTCGTCAACCAGGCGACGACCGGCGTCGAGGAGTGTCACCCCTCCGTCGTCGAGGGCACCATCCCCTCCGTCGTCGAGGCTCCATCGGCGTTCGACGTCGAGACAACAGGATCCTCCGCCGTCGTCCTCCAAGCGGCGTTCGGCGTCGAGGTTGGCATCCGTGTCGACGTCGAGAGTGGCAGCATCTCCGCCGGCGTCCCCGCGGCGTTCGGCGTCGAGGGAGAGAGGGCCTCCGTCGTCGGCTTCACATCGACGTTCGACGTCGAGGCGGCATGCTTCGCCCACTGAACATGGCCATCGGTCCACATCGAGGCGTCGTTCGACGTCGAGAGAGTCCCGGCGAGAAAGGAGACGACACCACGGATCGACGTCAAGACCGCGCTCGACGTCGAGACAGGCCTCGGACAGGTCGGTGGTCCTGGTGACAGAGTCGGCGTCTCGCCATTCCTCCTCCCACTCAGGGGCCTCTCCACGACCGGCAAATCCACGAGAACCTGCAGTTCAACCCCGTAGGTCTTCTCCTCAGACTCAGACAATTAATCTGTCGCCCAGATGGCTGCTGCCAGCACATCATTGGCAGGACTCCGGGCCAACAAGGAGGATGCGGGAATACATCAGTCCAGTGCATGATTCTCCGCTGCAACGGCTGGTGGCGGCTGTGGACAGAGCTAGTCCCCCCAGGCCAGCGCGTCAGAGATCGCCGGACGACAGGCGACGCAGATCGCGCTCCCCCAGACGGAAGGAGCGTTCACCTGGGTCACGGGCTCGTGATCATCGCCGGAAGAGGAGAAGGACTCCATCATCGTCCTCTTCCTCGTCCTCCAGGTCATCCATCAAGGACTATTCACCCACGCTCTCGGGCAGCCCAGTGTCCAGGGTCTCGCCCATAGACGACATCAACACCTACCAGGAGGTGTTGCAGCGGGGAGCACAGAAGCTGGGGATTGAGATGTCAGTCCCCCAAGTCACCACGTCGGTGATTTTTGAAACACTTCACCAAAAGTCTGCCTCTCGTCCGCTGCTGCCTTTGGTCCCAGGAATCATGGAACCAGTCATGGACACCTTTCTCACCCCGGCGACCGTCAAAGCCGTTCCGGCTCGTATCCTGAAAAAATACAAGCCAGCTACCTCTGACCCCGTCTTTGTGAAGACAGACCCGCCTGCGGACTCTGTCATAGTAGCAGCTGCAAGAAAGGGTCAGACGGCGTCGGCCTCCTCTTCCGTCCCTCCAGATAAGGAGAGCAGAACCCAGGACTCATGGGGACGCAGGGCCTGCTCTTCTGCGGCGGCGGCCCTCAAAATCTCCAGCGCGGCGGCGCTTCTGGGCAGGTACGACAGGGCTCTCTGGGACTCGATGGAGCGTTTCAAGTCCAAGCTCCCCAAGGAGGACCAAAAGGACTTTGAGGAGATTGTTACTGAAGGGGCTCTGGTGGCTAATCAGTCGATTAGCACAGCGGCGGATGGTGCGCTAATCTCAGCCCACTCTTACACACACGGCGTCTGCGCCAGGAGGTCGTCCTGGTTGCGACTGACAGGGCTCAAGCCAGACGCACAGCAACGGATTTTAAACCTCCCGTTCTCTGGCAACTCCCTCTTCGGCACTCACACGGATGAGGAGATGGGGCGCATGAAAACTGAGCTGGACACCCTCAAAGCCGTGGGCTTGGAGAAGAAAAAGGAGTTCAAGCGCCGTTTTCGACCCACCCAACGCAAGGGGCCTCAACAGAGGGTTCAAACCCCTCAGTGGTCTCAGAGCAAGCCCCAAGGGAAAACCCAGTTTCGAGGCGGAAAGTCTGGCAAGGGCAGAGGTGGACACCAGCAACAGTCCTCCACTACCACAAGAGGAGGAAAGTCATGAGCTGTGGCTTCCTCTACGGCCGTTGCCCACTCCAGTGGGAGGAAGTGCGTCACAACATCTAGCAGAGTGGGACAGCATCACAAAAGATCGCTGGGTGCTGAATATACTGCGTCATGGATATGCGCTACGTTTTCGAGCGCGTCCCAGAGACATCCCGCCAAAGAGGTCCCGTCCTCACCACTTAAAACTGCTCCAACAGGAGGTGAGGGCCCTTCTGCAAAAACAAGCCATAGAAAGGGTTCCTCCTTCGCAGGTCGGAAAAGGAGTGTACTCCCGGTACTTCCTGGTGCCCAAGAAAGATCAAGAGCACAAGTTTCGGCCGATTCTGGACCTTCGTCTCCTAAACAAAGTCATCGTCAAGGAGAAGTTCCGTATGTTGGCGCTTCACCAAATATGTCCACATCTGCAAGTCGGAGATTGGATGTGTTCGTTGGACCTCCAAGATGCGTACTTTCACATTGCAATTGCGAAACATCACCGCAGGTACCTGCGGTTTGTGGTTGGAAGCAAGCACTACCAGTACAAAGTCCTCCCATTCGGACTCAAGTCGGCTCCGCGAGTCTTCACCAAATGTATGGCAGTGGTGGCGGCCTGCCTACACAAGCAGGGTCTCTTCGTCTACCCGTACCTAGACGACTGGTTGCTGAAGGCTCCATCCCAGCAGCAGGTGAAGAAAGACTTCCAAATCTGTCCGAGACAGTTGCACGCTCTCGGCCTTCACGTCAACATGGCAAAGTCCGTGCAGCAGCCCACTCAGTCCATCCACTACCTTGGCTCCGTTCTGGACACAAGCGCGGGAAGAGCGTATCCTTCGGAGGAGAGACTATCTTCAATGAAGAGGAAATGCAGGCTTATGCAGCAGATGCGGAGGCCGTCAGCTCGGCAGGTAGCATCTCTGCTGGGTTCCATGGCGTCCTGCATTTTTCTAATTCCCCACGCCAGACTGCGAATGAGACCTTTGCAGCAGGCTCTGGAGGACCAATGGGATCAGTCCACAGGCCGTTGGGGAGATCGAATCTCTCTCTCCCAGGTAGCGAAATCTTCCCTAGCATGGTGGACTCGTCAGGACAATCTGTTGGTGGGAGTCCCGTTTCACCAGCCACTTCCGGTGCAATCGGTGGTGACAGACGCATCGCTACAAGGATGGGGGGCCCACATGGGGTGCCTCCAAATACAAGGTCAGTGGTCTGCAAAAGAACAGGGCTACCACATAAATATGCTAGAGCTTCGAGCAGTCCACCTTGCTCTAAAGGCGTTCCTCCCAGCAATCGAGACCGACTCAGTCCTGGTGCAGACCGACAACACCACGACCATGTTTTACCTGAACAAACAGGGCGGGACTCGGTCACGCCCCCTCTCCCTGGAGGCGCAGACGATCTGGCACTGGCTGCTCGCCCGGAACCTCTCGGTGGTGGCAGTACACCTTCCAGGGGAGTTGAATATCAAGGCAGACGCACTCAGCAGGCACTTCGAAGATCAGCCCGACTGGGTGCTGCACGACGACGTGGTGGCGGACCTGTTCCGTTGGTGGGGTCGTCCAGACATCGATCTGTTTGCAGACGACGAAAATTCAAAATGCCACGCCTTCGCGTCCAGATTCCACCGTCCAGGGACCAGGGGGAATGCTCTTTTGATGGACTGGTCAGGGACATTTGCCTACGCCTTTCCGCCCCTGCCTCTGATTCCGAAGGTGGTATCCAAGCTGCTCAGATCCGACATGAAGATGATCCTCATAGCTCCGGACTGGCCGCGCCAGTGGTGGTACCCGGACCTTCTTCATCTCTCAGTTCGACCTCACCGGCGGCTGCCTTGCAGGCCGGACTTGCTGTCCAAGATGGGCGGGAGGATTCTGCATCCCAACCTTCCCTCACTGAACTTAACAGCATGGCTCCTGAGGTCCTGCAATACGGACATTTAGGTCTACCGCCTGACTGCATGCATATTCTCAAGGACGCGAAGCGACCCTCCACAAGAGCGTCTTATGCGTTTAAGTGGAAGAGGTTCTTCATTTGGTGTAGGGAGAATCACCATGATCCTACAAAGGGGCAGGAGGACGTCATCCTTCCGTACCTCCTTCACTTAGCTAGATCAGGCTTGAAGTATGCATCCATCAGGGTCCATTTGTCTGCCATTACAGCTTACAGGAGGTCTCCAAGTCAACCTTCTTTTTTCCAGATGCAGGTGGTCAAGGACTTCTTGCAGGGGTTGAAAAAAGTTTACCCCCCTGTTCGAAACCCTTCGCCTCCGTGGGAGTTGAACTTAGTGTTATCCAAGTTGATGGGCCCACCTTTTGAGCCGATCCACAAATCTTCTTTACAGCATCTGTCATGGAAGGTCGCTTTTCTGGTAGCCATTACATCGGCACGCAGAGTAAGCGAAATCCAGGCTCTGTGTACTAAAGAACCGTACACAGTTTTTCACCAGCACAAAGTGGTCTTAAGGGCACATCCATCCTTTCTCCCTAAGGTAGTGTCTGATTTTCATATTAATCAGTCCATTTCTCTGCCATCCTTCTTCCCGAATCCAGCGACCCCGGCTGAGCGGTCGCTCCACTCCTTAGACCTCAAGAGGGTACTTAAATTCTATCTGGCCAGTACCAGAAGCATTAGGAAGACGGATCAGCTGTTTGTCAACTATGGCGCCATGAGAACAGGCTTCCCAGCGGCTAAACGATCCATTTCCAGATGGATTGTTTCCTGCATTACCCTAGCCTACCAGCTGGCGAAAAGGCCCTTACCTTTGGCCCCTAAGGCTCATTCTACTAGGGGGAAAGCGGCCACAGTAGCTTTCTTGCATGACGTTCCAATGGCAGAGATCTGCAAGGCGGCCACTTGGAAATCGGTCCACACCTTTACCAGGCACTACTGCCTCGAATCCGATTCCACGGCGGATGCCCAAGTAGGCCAAGCCTCCTTGAGGAACCTGTTTGGGTAGCTGAGCTATCTGAGCATTCTGTTCCTTCTCTGTTTTTCTTTCCTTTGCCCGCAGGGGGATGAGGTGAGGCTCGCTATTCTATTCTAATGCTTATGACTATTGATGAGGATCCCCTGGAAGAGAAGGATTAGTTACTTACCTGTAATCCTAGTTCTCTTCCAGGGGTATCCTCATCAAAGTCATAAGCAACCCTCCCGCCTCCCCGGGCAAAGGTGTGTTAGTTTTCAGAGGTTATTATTTTTCTTTGTGCCATGACTTTTCAGTCTCCGCAAAGAACAACTGACCTAACTGCCACCCCTGAGGCATGATGGGAAGGTGGGGGTCAGGTGTGCCTTAAAGGCACGGTGTCAGTTTTTTGCTATGCAGCTATGAGTTAGCTTTTCAGTCTTTTTAGACTGGGTATTTGCAATGCAGCCTGGGAGCTTCCTATGCTTTCAGTGTTTTCTAAGAATTTCTGCTGTTTTCTAAGCATTAAAACAGTTTCCAAACAAGTTATAATGTTGTTTCTCATGTTTATAATGCTATTTTCTTATGTGTAGTGGAAATTACTTACAGCATGGTTCAGCTCTAGGGTTTAGGGGCTGCAATTCCTTGTGTATACATATAGGTATATATGTATGGATATATATATGTGGGGCACATATAATATGCTGTTTCCGGGATCCCGCACATGGGCGGGAATATTCTAATGCTTATGACTTTGATGAGGATACCCCTGGAAGAGAACTAGGATTACAGGTAAGTAACTAATCCGTCCTGTCGAGCATTTTGTATTCTTCCTGTGGTTGCCTTGCCCATGTAATGCTCTGATTTTTTCTTTAATATCTGACAAGAGTTCATGTGCAAGCAGAATCTGTTGTCTAAATCACCTGTGCTGATATGAAAGATGGGACAATTGTATCTATACATGAGATAATATCATAGACAAAATGTTGATTTCGGCGTAACAATGTTATGTGTTCAGTTCGCAATTATTTGTATTAACTTAAGAAAAGTAGTGAGTGGGTGTTTAACTAATAAGGGGTTATCATTTTTCCGAAAGGCGTTGACTAAATGATTTGGACTTAAAAATGCATGGTATTGTTTTATAGATTATATGTTTAACAAATAATGGGGAATCGTCCTCATATTGTGCCTATTGCAGGCTCTAATTTCATGTTTCATAAAGCTGATTCCATGCCTCCTTAATTAACATCACAATGTCACTGTACAATATAAAAAGAAAACCTTGCGAAAACTTAACTACACAGTTATATTAGATAATGCTCGTTCGGTCTGCTTTCTATGCAGAGAGGCTTTATTTTAGGCCCTGTATCGACACACCTTTACGTTTCTGACTAAGGAGTGTTTTTTTCCACAAAGGGTTGTATGAAGTGGTGTTCATTGGAAGTATTGCACAACACTCCTCTAGATATAGTGTGTTTTGCATACTATAGAGAACTGTCTTTATATGTCTCGTGCCACAATTTTCCCCTTTATAAAAGTGGACTTTGTGTGTCAAAATAATAGTACAGTGTCGCTAAACAGAATAGTAAGCATTGCGTAAATTCCATCATGTAACTTTATTGACCACCACTTACTTGCACATTATTGTGCTTGTATTGAAATGAGAAGCGCCGAGTTGCTTAGCAACGGCTTTATCATAAAAGAAGTGCTGTGATTGGTCTATTTAAGTTTATACATGTTTCATGCCATAATTTCACTGTATAAAAGTGGATTCCCTGCCTGTCAAAATAATAATACAAGTGTCGCCAAACAAAAAAGTAAGCACTACGTAAATTCCATCGTGGTACCTTACTGACTACCATTTGCTGGCACATCACCATGTCTGTATTGAAATGAAAAGCGACGAGTTGCTTAGCAACCTCTTTTTCGAAAAAGAGGTGCTGTGATTGGTCTGTTTACAGCCAACCACTGTTAAAGTCTGACCGTAATTCACCATTCATGGTGATTGTACCAAGCGGATTGTTTGTCGTTTGTCCGGAGTAGCGCCAGACGGTATAACGTCTTTGTGAGAGGTAGGAATGCTTCTCCTAAAACCTATGAACCGAGTGAGATGGATAAGAGGTAAACCCTATTCTGAGGCTCCTTTTTCCTCTAATTTGATTCCAGTATATCGGAACTCTTGATACCAGCGCTATCCAGGACGCTGTCTATATATTGTGGCTGTATCCCCTAGCCTCTTCGCTACTAGATCGATTCTCTTGCGCAAAAAATTACCCATTGGGCAAACGCGAGACGAGTACCGATTGTGGAACTGTTTCTTTCCTTTTTGACCCTCACAGGGTGCACCCTCACTAGGTGCACCAGGAAATTCGTGCATTCCCTTGTGGTATTGTGATTATTAACTTTTCCACATTTTACATTTACAGCACCCGGCTGGGTAATCTGTGAGTTATTTTGCTTCACTCCTATCACGGTGACACTTTTTGACGCGTTGGTTAACACTATTATCGTTCAGGTAGAAAGGCCCAACCACATTAAACTAATATCTTCTTCTTTAATATCGTATACTGACAGTATTTTTTATTTAATTCCTAGGTGTCCCTATATTAAATTGTCCTGAAGAGGCCCTCTATTGCAAATAGGGTCGAAACGTCGTTGACTAGATTTAAGAGGCGAATCATTATTCAACACTTATGATGAATAAGTGTTGGTGAACTATATTGCATTATTATTCTTTGATCGCCTACATAATGAATAATGGAAACCTTTTATGTTGCACCTTGTTGTTAATATTTTTGTTTAGGTTTATTCACTGTTTTTTCACTGGGACACTTTTCAGAATTGTCTAGAAAAACTGTCATTTTGTTCGGAGTGTATATTGTGAAATTGTTTTTAGTAAAGGCTTTTTCATTGTAAATATAAAGAACAATGCTTTTTACAAATTTTCTAATGTGTATGGTCAACTTTTCTTTCTGACATCACGTTCAACCCCTTTTTTTGTCATTGCCATTGGGCTTTATATATTACATATTGGGTCATTAATCTATACGAAACATCCATGAGGATGAGGTACGCCAGGGGCTCCATCGCCAAAGCAAAAAAGAGTGGGAAGAGGGGCAGCCCTGCCTCGTGCCCCTCCGGATTGGGAATACCTCGGAGAGAGATCCTTTAACCATCACTCTGGCTCGAGGGTTGGAGTAGAGGACTTTGACAACACGTCGGAATTGCTGACCCATGCCCATAGTTATAAATACTTTGTCACGGTAATACCAGTCCACCGTATCGAAGGCCTTTTCAAAATCTACGAGAAGAAGCATTAAATAGGAGGTCAGTGCCTGATGTTAGTGAGTGCCAAATGGAGGCATCGTAGGCAATGCCTGGTGGCTCGAGCTGGCATGAAGCCGCACTGATCCGGGTGGATCAGTTTGGTAAGGAGTAGGCGCAGGCGTTAAGCTTAAACCTGGGCATAGACTTTAATTTTGGTGTTGATCAGGGAGCTCGGCCGATAATCTGCGCAAGAGGAGGAGGATGGTTGGGTTTTAGGGATGACCACAATGGTGGCCGTGTCCTGAAGAACTGGGATTTAAACCCAGCGGCGCAGGGGACACGCCCGAAGTCTTCGGGTTCACCTGTCTTAGAGTACAGAGACACGGGATTCTTCTGTTGACATCAAAGATCAAATTTATTCGCTGCAGCCAATAACAGAGGTCCTAGAAGTACAACACGGTGTATGTTCTCAGGAGACTGCTCAACATAATAGAGCGGAGCATCGTCTTTTATGCCAAAAACCGAGTTCCTGGCTAGCATCAATTACTCACAAATTCGACCAATCAGAGGATGATATTTACAGAGGCATCACATAACGACAAACCCACTTTCAGTTATCCAACCCATCGCCAATGACAAGGCATAAATCCAGCATTCTTGCTCGAACAGGCCGGACGGGCCCATCATAAAAGACCTCAACCCAAATCAATAATTAGGCCATAAGGCCATAAAAGGAAGGAGCAGAAACAGATGAGAAGCAAGATAGAGGGGTGTGTGCGTGTGCCATAGAATCAGTAATGTCCTGCTCTTTGATCTCTATCTGACCAGCTGCTTAACAAGGTACTGGCTCAACAAGTTTAGCCTCGGGCAACAGGGTCAGTTGACTCAGGTCAAACAGGAGTCAACACGAATTCAAGCTAAGGTGTATGCGTCCCTAGGGGCTTGCTCGGCCACAGTCATCCTGTAGTCATTAGCCTATGTGAGAGCAACCACAAAATGGTGGTTATGCACAAAATGGAACCCAAGGTTGCAGACTAGATCGTCAAATACACAGTGAATCCATCAGTGTAGCATGGCGAAAACGCTTACGCATACCGCACTTGTCAGTCGCGGTTCGCCGATACCAAAACCATCACGATACGACAACCTTCATTAAATGGGTTCAGAATTCACGGAACCACATGGGGGGAGGGGGGAGGCGGGGGGAGCCCTGACCTCTGCCACATGGTGGAACAAGGCCGCAAGATGGGGGACCAACTGGTCACGATAGGATGCGTAATCCTCTTGGTGGAACCCATCAGGACCTGGAGTCTTCCGAGACGCCAGCTGGGAGATTGCGCACCTATCTCCTCTGCGGCGAAGGGGAGGTCCAAACTAGCGGCTTCCAACTGTGACAGGCAGGGAATGTGGATCTGCAAGAGACTAAGGAAGTCTGCAAGAGTATCTTCCAGCTTGCGTGCCGAGTATATGTGAGAGTAAACACTTGCAAAAGCCCATGCAATCTCAGGTGAGGTACAGCAAACAGTTCCTAAGAGTTCTCAGGTCTCGGGAATTATCCGAGATCCTAATGGATAGGAGGCCACCCTGTGGAGGAGTCTCCCGTTCTTCTCCCCCCAATCATATACATGGGCGACAGACAAGCGCAACAGCAGCTTAGCCGATTCCAATGCAATTTGTTTAATCTCTTACCTCACGGCTGCTAGCTGCCTTGCGTGGGTCCCACTCGGGGATCTGGTCAGGTCAGTCTCCAGCCGGAGCACTTGCACTTCGAGGCGTACGAGGCGATCATCTCTGGTCTGCTGCTGCGCCCGAAGTTGGATTCTGGCCACTCACCGGATGGTAGCCTTACCAGCCTCCTAGAGGATACCTGGCATAGTCACCGAACCCAGATTTGTAAAGGAAATATTGTTTAAGTTCCTCTCCTACCGCCTTGCGGAATTCTTTATTGTGAAGTAGCCAGGCATTCAAACGCCACATAGGATGCAGCCCATCAGGGACGTGGCCTAGGTGCATGAGCACTGCTTAATGGTTCGAGATTCCTCGGGGGAGGATGGAGGCATTGGTCACGCGATGGCAGTCCGGGGCCGGCATAAAAATCATGTCAATACGGGCATGGGAATGGTGCACCGTGAAGTGTGTGTGTATTGGGGGTACTAGGGTTCCAGACCCTCCATATGTCAGAGGCCCAAGGTGGTCTCCCAGTCAGACACTTTCTTGGCATGGATCAACTTGGTTGGGGAGGGGGTACTTGTAGAGTCGAGAGTGGGTTGCATTAACCGTGTTAAAATCTCCACCCAGGAGCATCTGACCTTCGGGTAGGTTGGAGATGTTAGTGAGATGCTGTAATGTTGAGGCAAGTGTCGGGAGGGAGATGTATATAGATAAGAGATGGACATTCCCACCCAGTGTCCCCGAGAGAGTCACAAAACTCCCCTGCGGGTCTTCGGTAACGTGAGAGAGGACAAATGGGAAGGTCTTTCTGAGTAGAATGGCTACTCCTCGGGAACCCCTACTAAAGCCCGAGTGCCACACTCTGTCAAAACCATAGCGCGCCAGAAAGGCACAATGGGATCCCATGTGGTGGGTCTCCTGGAGCAGGAGGACATCGGGAGAGTGTCGCTGGGCATATTTCAGGACTGCCTTGCGTTTGATGTCATCAAGCAGGCAATTTACATTCCAGGACATGACCTGGAGAGACTGAGATTCTTAGGATGTGTGTGTCATGTAGAGTGAGATACAGGGGGCACCCTGGATTTGTCCCTGCGGTGAGTCCGGGTTGAGAAATGAGTGTAATGCTTCAAAGCTATGCCCATTGTGCAGAGTTGCCATGTGTTTGTGATGCGGTCGCGTGAAAATGCATTGTCTGGGATGGAAAGTATAGTATAAAACCGCAAATTAAACATCGGACAACGGTCCTGAACCCTTCCACCCCGCCCTATACGTCCGGAACTGAAGCATCTGTCGTCATTCAACGTGATAGAAACAAGCTAAACAATAGTGTTTAGTATAGGAGATGCGTGTTGGACCCCTCCGCTTATGTCGGATGTAAATGTCGCATTGGCAGTGTCAAATTCTACGGTACAACATTGCAGGATAAATAGTCTTATATCTCCAGATAAGAATGATTTCCCGCTTCGGCTTTGTTGTCCTTCGGAAGAACTTTCAGATTACTGGACTGCGGGAAAGGTCAGAGTCTGTGGCCGCCCGGTCCAGGATATCCTGGGGAGTGTGTTCTCTGGAGGAGTCTTCAGCTGACCTGTTCCTCTGTCTGGGGTGAGATCCAGAGGGGTAGGACCCGGTTCCGGGCACACGGGTAGTCTGGCTCAGCGATCTGGGGGTTCCTGCACGACCATTGAGTCTTCTGCTGGATTGTGTGCGCCTCCTGCGTTGTTTAGGGGACAAAGGTCGTGAGGTCTACGGTCCAGAATGGGTAGGTGAGGAGATTTGTCAAGTCTCTAGGGGATGTTCCTCGGTCAACCAAGTCCAAGCGGTCTGACGGGAGTCGAAGAATTGCATCTTGCCTTAAAAGATAACTCTGACATGGGCAGGAAGGAGGAGTCTGTATTGGAGGTCGAGTTTCGCATTTTCTGTTTGACCTCTATATAGGAGCGCAGTTGGGTCTGCACTTCCCTGGTGTAGTCTAGGAACACCATGATGGTGTGGTTCTGGAACTTCAGTGGGTTCAGAGTCCGAGCCTCATGTAAGATTGCATCTCGGTCTTTGAAATTGAATACCCGGGCAATTATAGGGCGATAAGGGGCCCCAGGTGGTTGTTTGGGTGCATGTGAACGGTGGGCTCGCTTGATCGTGAACGAGGGAGTGAGTGTATCTTTAGGGCATCCAATACGATATCCAGGTTTCAATTAAGCTGGCCATCTGAACTTGTTCTCTGACTTCCGGGAAGCCCACCAGGCGTAAGTTGTTACGACACGAGCAGTTTTGAGCGTCTTCGCCTCTTATGTAGGTCTGTGGTGTGGGATTGTAGGCGGGCCACTTGTTCTTGTAGCTGGTGGACGACATTCTCCACTGTGGAGAGGTGAGACTCTGCCTCTGAGATGTGGGCTGTGGCATTGCGTAGGTCCTGCCTGATGAGGGACATGTCGACCCAGACTTCCCCGATATTCTCCTCCACTGATGTCCGAGATGCATCTATGGCTTGGAGGATTGCAGCCAGATCATTACCTGGAAGGGATAGGCTGCCCACAGCCCCATCCGAGGGGTCTTGGTCCACTGTGGTGAACTGGTCCATCTTGGTTTGTGTGTGGGTGGTGGAGGATTTAGGGCCGCGGTCTCTCTCCATGATTGGTGAAGGAAGGACTCGTTAGGTCAGAGCGGGTGTGCCTCTGGGTCAGAGTCCGCCACCAGGGCGCTTGGTTTCATTGTCTTATGTCGGGACAGGGGCGCTCCAGGACTAAGGTAAAAAGAGGATCAATTGTGGGGCCCGGTGAATGGACCTCGCTGCAAGGGCTGCTCCTTCGGGAACGGATGAGTGCGACCAGGGTCCGAGGGGTAACAGGATCTCAATGCCCAAAGTCTTGTGGTTGCAGGCCGGGCCCAGGCCCGGACAGGGCCTTGATGTGAGGGGAGCAGGGGTCACCAGGCCGGGTCTCTTTTTTATGAGAGGTGGGATAGCCAGGAGGCCTTGATGGAGGAATTAAAGCACTGTGGGCCCCTCTCGTGCAGGATGCTGGATGGGGGATCCTCTGAAGGGGAAAAATCAACTTTGGGTGTGTGGATTGCAGTCTACAATTGCCGGTAACCCGGGTGGTGGCTCCGGCGCGGCAGGGCAGCGGCCTGTCGGGGACGAGCGTATTACTTCGCTACTGTGAAGCGGCTGGTTTGCAGGTCGTAGTAGGTAGGGCTGGGCCAGGAGTCCACTGCCACATGGCGTCACTGCCGAGCTCACTTGTGCAGAATATAGGGCAGTACATCCCCGGGGATCTCAGTGGCGGCAGGACAGGCCTCAGCTGGTTCGGAAGGCATCTCATTTACTGCACCACTCTGCGGTCAGCAGGATCCCCAGAGGTCCGATCTGGGGGTGGGTGTGGGTCCAACGTGCTTTACGTGCTCAAATGCAGCCTCCACAGGAGTTCAAGATCTCGCCTGGGGCCACGGAAGGCCGGTGAGTCGAAGGAGGAGGATCCGGGGGCAGATTAGATACGAGATCAGTGCCAGTCTTTAGTGTGGGTGCGTCTTAAGTTCGTGTCTGGGGTCCGATCGTCAGGACACCCCTCAAGAAGATACGGGCTCGAGGCTTGGGTGCCACCCAGACTGTCGCAGATGGCGGGGGTACCACTAAGTTGAGGCTGGTCGGGTGTCAGGGCTGCCAGAGTTCAACTGCTCCAATGGGAAGGTGGAAGGTGGAGGGGGAAGAGTGGTGGAAGGCCCCTCTCCCAAAGCCCCCGCTGCTCGATCAGCGCAGCCAGAACCCTCCACCACAGCCCCGCTGCGAAGCGGCCTCAGGATTATCGCAGGCCAGGTTCCTCGCTCAGGACAGCTCTCGTCATCCTGGCGCCGCCGCCCTCAGAACTCACCAGGGCCCTGAGGGGTTCTGTTCAGCCACCGTCTGGATCGCTGGGCGTACAGCCGTTATTCCGAGGGGCACCGCTGGCAACCACCACCACAGACGGGCTCGCAGGAGGACCGTGTTCAGAGGCAGGGGGACATGTAGCCAATGGGTCCACCTCGCCGCCCGAACCGACGGCTGATTACCTAATGCTACCTCTGTATGGTCGCCGGCATCAGCTGCAATGGTTATGGGGGTCCCACGGCAACTTCAGGGACATTGCCGAGGAAAGGAGGCCTCAGTCTGGGCCGCATGGCCAGACGTCCCACTTCGGGTCGCCGGAGGACAGGAGCAGCCCTGGATCCCACAGTTCCACTCTCACTGCCGCTAGGGAACAGTCGGATCAGCCGGTCACCACGTAGGGCCTTCAGGTCGTGGGCAAACTGGATCCACCGCTGGTGGCAGATTAGGGCTCCGGGGCCCACGGAGCTGGTGCCGCCATTTTATGGTATGGCGAGGCCGAAAATTAGGTGGCAAACGGACACAGCATTCGATTTGCAGTGGTCTTCACCACGGGCAGGCGGCACAGGTTATGACGAAGCACTAGCTGTGGATTGTAGGGTTGGATGGCTGCCTATGCTGGTGGATCTTGGTGCGGATGACGAAGGGGTCGGGAGCACTCTTAGAGTGTGACCGACAGCTTGACGCTTCAAGCCATGCCCCCACAATTACGTATTTTAAAGCCAGCATCACCTTTCACAGTTGTAGCAATTAAATCATATGCTTGTTTCTTACTTACAAAAGAAAAGTTGCTGTCTCAGATGTAACCTCTACACAAAAATAAATCCAATGTTAGATCAGTAATGTAGACAATTCTAGATATGTGGCCATAGCGGTGAGAACACCCAGTAAAGGGTTTTTCAAGGAAGGTTATTGGAAAAGGAGGGCATAGTGGCCGTACCTGTTTCCGATGAAATACATACTTCAATAAAGTGGTTCTGACAAACTTTAGCTGTCGTACCTTTTTTGATGATTTTTTCTTTATGAATGTTTTTCTCCAGTTTGACGAAACCAAGCAGTAGAAACATGTTTTTGTAGAAATATTTGTTTCCTCGTATTTTAGAATTGTTTAGACGCCCACTTTTTTCGGTGGTTCCCCTGCTTAGCCCCCTCGCCTCCTGTTGCCTTCCTTTAATACCCATATGTTTTGTTCCCCCAGCTTTACTCATTTTTAGGTCTCGCCTGACCCAGCGCATGCGCTGGTCTGGAGAGACTTATTGAGAGGGCTCCAAAAAGTGCTACCAGGCCAGCCTAGAGCTACAGTGCATGTGCGCGGGCGCGCGCTTTACCGCGATTACTTTCACTTTCGCGGCCACACGGCCGCTTTGATGTTTGATCGCGATCACTTTCGCCGCTAGGCATAGCCAATAGGTCTCGCTTTTGGGACCTTATAAGTATTTAGTTATGCAACTGTTGCATGGCTAAACACTTATAAGGCCCCAAAGGCGAGACCTATTGGCTATGCCAATGCTTGTTTAAAGAAACTTTACTACTCCCACCCCAACCCATTTACTTTTTCCATATTCTATCCACGCTCCTGCACCTTTTCCCCTTGTCCTCCCTTCTGTTCTTTTACCTCCCCTTCTTTCTTTAATACTCATAGCTCTTCTACTCAACGGCTGTTCTCCTTTCTTAATTTTACTTTCACTACTTCCCTCTGCCCCTTTTGCATTTCCTTATCCTATACCTTCACCCCCCTGCTATCTTTTATTTCTCTTTCCTTTTTTAATACCCGTATCTCTTGTACCCTCCTGCTTTAATCCTCTTTAGGTCTCACCTGACCCAGCGCATGCGCTGGTCTGGCGAGACTTATTGAGAGGGCTCCAAAAAGTGCTACCAGGCCAGCCTGGAGCTACAGTGCACGTGCGCGGGCACGCGCGCCGCGCTTTACCGCGATTACTTTCACTTTAGCGCCCGCTATGATGTTTGATCTTGATCGCGATCACTTTTACTTTCACGGCCGCTTTGCATAGACAATAGGTCTCGCTCTTGGGACCTTATTAGTATTTAGTTATGCAACTGTTGCATGGCTAAACACTTATAAGGTCCCAAAGGCGAGACCTAATGGCTATGCCA
The DNA here is from genome assembly GCF_964204655.1 of Triturus cristatus. Taxonomy (NCBI): domain Eukaryota; kingdom Metazoa; phylum Chordata; class Amphibia; order Caudata; family Salamandridae; genus Triturus; species Triturus cristatus. The sequence continues at coordinate 1,664,103,486 of NC_140590.1, read as the reverse complement.
ATGCTTGTTAATACTTTTACTACTTCCTCCTCCTTATTTACGTTCCCCCATCCTATACACCCTACCCCTGAATCTTTCTCCCTTTTACTCTGATTCTTTTACCTTACCTCCCCTTCTCTTTCTTCAAGACCCATACATCTTCTAACGTCCAGCTTTACTCCTTTTTCTAAATTTTACTTCTACTACTTCCCCAACCCATCTGTTTGTACCTATCACATACACCTTCCCTCTTATATTTCTCTTGAAGACATGTGCCTTTTCTGCAAAATCAAAAATGTTTGTTAAAAATGTATTTCACCATTGTTGCGTTCCTCGAACATGTAATTTTGTCAGCTTGATTTAGACAGGCTGACTTTCCTCTTGTTGGAAAATCATCAAAATGATGGTATACTGGGGTGATGGACTACTTAACAAAAATATTATACCAAATGAGTTTTTGTTTTCTTTAGTCAAATTGCAATGATCTGCTGAAAGAGGAGATTTTCTGCTTAGGTACGTAGGATCTATGTTGTGGGGTATTCCGTGCTCCATTTATTGTAAGCCAGTCTTAAGTATTCATATTCTTTGTCTCAGAATACCATGAAGGGAATGGACATATAAATGTATTGACAAGGTTCAATCTGGGCCTTATCCTGCTCTACATGATCATAGGGGCACCAACCTGCTGGGAATTAATATGCATAATATTGGCTATATGACCTTTGATTACAGAGAACAATGCTGTTGCATAAAAAGCAGCTGAGGTAGTGACGAAACTTTATTTCCTACAGGAGACCTTTGATTGTTTAGGTCACACTGAATGAAATCAACTACTGCAACACAGGCGGTGAACTCCTAAATGTAGGAAGACCACTTAGCAAGGCCTGCATGTATCCCTTTTCTTCTTCTTATTTTGTTTTTTACGTTGTTGGGCAATTCCTCCCAGGGGGCATACGACACAAAGTGCCCTAGGGGATCAACAAATATTGTGCCCATGTTGTGCTCCCCTGGGGCAGAAGGGGTCGCAGACAATTATGCTGCTCCTTTTGTAATACTGAAGCCAGTGATATCGTGAGCAGTAGCGGCTGGTGACATTTGAAAGTGGTGGATCGTAAAAGTTGGGTAGGACTTTTATGTATCATGTGACGCAAGCAAGCTTAATGGACAACGTGGGGTCCAGGGTGGGTGCTCCTGGTTGGTAAATGGTGCATTTTAAAGCAAATGAATGTAGTGATAAAGCAAGGATTATAAAGCAGTGGGAACATATAGATTCCAAATATTAAACACCTAAACAATTGTCCCATATCTTACTGCATTAATATGTTCAACAGTTACTGTAATGTACAAATTGTACAGTGCAACAACTTCAGCCCTTTAAAGTGTGTGCTTGCCTAGTGTCTTGCACTCAATGCAGCATCAAGTTTGGAAGAAAATGCTCTAACCGGGCTTCGGGAAGCACCAACAGCTGCGGGCTGTAATCGGTCATATAGAAATATGTGCATGCAGGTCTTTAAGTGGGATGAAAAAAGTTGAGGCTCTCTAAAAAGAAACATGTAAAATACATTTCTGTGATTGCCATAGTGGGCCACCCAACCATTATTTTGGTTTTTCTCCAATATGTTATTGCACCTAAAATGTGTCAGTACGATTAGCTTTGTCCGTGGTTTTTAGCGGTTTCAGATAAATGAGTAACAATGATTTGTTCTAAATGATTAACATTGGAAATGTTTCAATTCTGAAATTGGGAGTCTGTGAATAAAACAGTATTGAGGCCTGTGGAAGGAGTTTTGGCCTTCAGTTATGTGCGCTCTGTTATGTATGCCATTTTTCTCAGTACATCTGCACATCTTCAGTCTCTTCTCTTTCCTCTTCAGCACCCTCTTTACTCCTCCCTGAATGCACTTCCTTGCATCTCCCTCACTTCACCACTTTCAAACATCACTGCACTCACTCACATTTAAGCAATTTATTTGCTTTTGAATATGTTGACATCTGTGTACCTACTTCACACACATTTCCACAGAATTTCAAATCCAACTGGAATACATGACCATTGTTCTGTGTGCTCTGTAGAGAGGCAAACTCAATAACATGCACTTTGCTTTGGCTTCAACCTCAGCATCAGAAGTCTCCTTCAAAGTGCCTCATAAATATCTTGCATGGCTCAAAGTATGCACTATGCAAGAGCAATAAGATGCAGAAAAAAATGCAGTATCACAGTGGGAGAGTTTAGCCTGACCAAGGGTCTCAGCTCAGTATACACAAGATTAGCATGATAACACTTACTAGTACAGAGGATAAGGCACGTAATCACATGAGCTTGCATCCACTCCCATGTGTAACAAATGGGAAAGGGCGGGATCTCTTCCTGTGAATGACTGACGGTTTCCCTCACGCAGGGATCGAGCCTCTGACGCCCGAAACAATGATGCTGAAAGCGTCACTGGCCTACAGTAGATACTGCCATAGACTACAATGGCAATAAAGGGTTTTAGAATGGTAAGTCCTGCGTCACAGTTCAGAATGTTGACTTACTGCCTGGCTTCTGTGTCCTGCTTAAGTGCGAGATAGGGAAGGCATCCTGTGACAGACAGCCCAGACTTGCATCAATTTGTTTAGAGATATGATACGATTGTATCTCTAAATAAATAAATCTATTTATGCAGGAATGTGTAGGGTTTTCAGTGGGGTGCTGCCCCTGTGCCCTAAAGGAGAAACCGCCCCTGATCATGAGCCAGCGCTATCATGGCCCCATGCAAATGAAGGAATCTTTTTGCATCTGTGCCCGCACCATATTATGGCAAAGAAACTGTCAGGAGGCGCACTGACAGTGTACCACAAAGGGTGGTGCATTGTCTGTGTGTTCTCTGTGGTGGGGGGGAACCCATGGACTCCCTAGAGACCCTACGGTAGGGTAGGTGCATTCCTTTACTGTACCCGCCTGCTAAAGGATCTCTCCCTCTTGAAAGTGCCAGTGGGTTGAAGCCAAGTACTGTGAAACACAGAGCGGCGTGTAAACGGCTGCTCCGTATTTCACTTGAAATCGCTGCCCTCGAGGAAGCTTGAGTTTGCGGCTGCCCTTAGGGCACCGCATTCACTATAATCTGGCACTATATTTTTGCCGGTTTGCGCCCGTCTTTGAAAGGTGCACAGTGGTGCAACAGGGAAAAGTGCACCTGATAGGTAATACAGCCTCAGATGTTTATATTTGTAAGGCAGTGTGAGACCTGCTCAACATTGATTTTTCCCAGGCATCCAGGCCTGAATTTTTTTCAAAGCAATGCAAGAACTGATGTGCTCTTGCCTGCCAAATATGAGGCATAAGCTACTTCATCTTTGTATTCTATGAAGCAGTTTTCCCAGAGAAAGGACAAATGTATTGCCAATAAATGCAGTACTGTGGCATGTAAAGGACATCAATCTGAATTGAGATATGAGCCATGCTTCCAAAAATGGCATGGACAAGGAGTTAGAAGTAGCTCCGGGTGGCCTGGGGACCTTGGTGATGGTTACAGGACATATTTGGTGGCTTATGGCCCACAAGTGTGGCATTAAAAGAGCATCTGTTATAAAACAGTGCTTCGACCAAGGAGCCTCACATATTTTGCTTTAACAACACAGGGCACCAAAGCAGTACAAGTGCAGCAAATAGCAATATTTTTCGGTTTACACAAAAAAGCAAACATTCCCTTCAGTGGGTTTTTATTGGTTGTAATTGGTTTTAACTGAAAACCAGAAACCCTTCACATATTTGATTATATTTGAAGCACACAAATCCCATGAGTCAAAAAGCTGCAATCATTGCTGCGCAGTAAACATTTAACCCCTTTTTCTGCATTAGCGTTTCTAGTGTGTTTGTTAGTTGATCACTGCTGCTTATGACGTGACATCAAAGCACCCCTACCTTTGATGTATTGTCTGATATCGACACACAACCTTCTCTTTGCCATGAATGTTATCCATTTTTAGCATCTCACTTTGATCTCATTTACATTTTCAGATGTACAATTTTACCAGTTTTGCTGTGACTCTCAATGAGCTAGACAAGGAAATGGCGACTGTTTTGGCTCCCACCGACTGCCGCTGGCGCCCTGACATCAGAGGCATGGAGAACGGAGACATGGGTATATTATGCAGGCATTGCTTATTTCTTTGTTTATTTGGGTATTTTGTTCTCTTGACTAAATGTATGCATCGGTTAGGTTATTCCTGCTAGTCTAAACCAGTGGCTACTCCAAACCATTTATTCTCATTTCTCCTGCACTCTATCCTTCCCAGACTGTGATCGCAAGGTTAGAAACATTATTTTTATTTATTTATTTCTTTCTTTCTTGTTCACACATACTCAAACCACATTAAAAGTGCAGCTTTCTTAAAAAGAGGATTTATTCTTTACTTTAGTAAAGTAATACCATTTACTGTTTTTATCCGCACCATGAGGGTGAAAAGTCTTGTGTTTTCTAGATGTTTTTTCCTCGAGGACTTCGTAAGAAAGATGTTTTTCTTCATAAATATTGGAGCTTCCTGTAATCTGGGTTCAGGTATTATAAAGACAGGTTTCCCATATCTGTAACAAAGGACGGATTACTTGAAAGGGGTCTCTGCCACCCATAAGCAAACTAACCTTCCTAATGCTGAAGTGCCATCTTCAACAACTAAAACAGTTTAATTGGAGCTTTGTCATGTCTGCTGCTCATGTTTTCCTGTTGAAGATACTCATCGACAGCTCCTCCTTAACACTGGTGGAAGTGGACATCCTCTGACCAGCATTCTTCATTGAAGACCGCAAAGGCCTCCTAGCCTATTTTCTTGTACACAGACTACCAATTGATGGCCTCACTACCAGTTAAAATAAAATGATACAAATATGTTTCATATTTCTATGTATGAGACACTTCCAGATCTGCCAGAGAATAGGGACATGGTTACCTCCCCTCTCTGACATACAACCACTTTGTGCTCTGCATAGGACATGATTATCCTAATTCTACAGTTCCATGGCCTTCACCTCAAGAGTTTAATTATTCTCTTATGCCTGCATCTCTGCATGTGCAGATTGCAGTGGATAACGAAGATAGTCATTCTGAAAATTGTTCTAACTCAGATCAGAAAATGTTCCTGAATCTAATGAAAAGCGCCAAAAAGTGATTTAACTTAACTCTTCACACATGCGACTCGGCCAGCCTTTGCTTATGAAATGGTGACCTAACTCAAGAAAACTACTTTTTCTGGACCTACAATTGATCAGGAAAGCTCCAACCTCAACTCTTTCTTTTGTTGTCCGATCTGCAAAGTAGTATAAAGCTTCTGACTATCTTTCTTCCTGGTGTTTTCGGGGGTCATTTTAAACTAGACTACAGTGAAAATCTGGGAGGGACCTCTCTACCTACTTCATACTGCAGACAAGGCAGGATGATGATTGATACATTTTGTAAAGGTCCTCACCGAACATGTGAGTAACAAACTCCTTTGTTATTGTTCCAACATTGACCGGGTCAGAAGTTAACTTCTTTTCACCCAATGTACCATGAGGTAAACAGGCAGAAGTGAAATCTGTTCTGATTGAATAAATTGCCTTTAACCACACCATAAAGGTATCAGTATTGCTGGCTCTGTCACATGACAAATGGTGAACACAGCTATTTTACTAATGCACTATTTAAGTTAGACGTCTAGGTTAATGTTTTAGATATGGAGCATGATGGAGTATATTTGTTTTGTTAAAAGATTAAATTAATGTTTTTTTTGGGCCAAATGTCTTCTGCGTTGCTTTGAAAAGCTGTGCCTTTTTGCTCTGTACATTTTTCTCTACTTGTGTTTTTCCACCAGTGAACTAGAAAATCTAATCCAAGTACCACAGAAGTAGCCCAATGTTCTATTGAGCTATTGAGGAATCAGTAGATCACTAGATCGGCAAATCCTAAAATTTGGAATGCCAACATTCCACCAATCTTTAAGTATCAGAAAGCGTGAAATCACTGCTTTCTGATGTTTAAAGATAGCGGAATTTTGGCATTCCGAATTTTAGGATTTGCCGGGTTAGTCCTTTCACTGTTTTTGTTGCACTTCTTTGGCGCGAAAGATGAATTAAAAGTAATGACGATGCCGGCGTTTCGTGCAAAACATCGAAAAAGGTGACCACCTGCCGAAACACGTCTGTTGTGCGCCCAGAGTTCCCGTGAATAAATATACTTTTGGAACTCTCCCCCGTGAGTGCTGTCTTCTGTGGAACAGGGTACGGCTACCCACTGGTGGGGGGGGTATGTATGTGTGGGTGGGTGGGTTGGTTGGTTGGTCTATCAAAAAGTATGTGTGAATATTGAAGTGGCTGCCTCATTACACTAGCTTGTGGTCTTCCTGCATGTCACTGTGTTCAAAGGTACCCCCTCCAAAGCAATCTTACATGTTGGGCAAGGGGAACCTTGCACCCCCTTCATTTCTTTACTACATATTTTCCATCCTGAATTTACACAAGATTCAAGCTTTTTCTTCACAAAGCTTTAGAAGCTCTTAGTACACCTCTTAAATGTATTCCTAAAGTACATTGCACCTTCCCCTGAGTGATAGTGCCCCACTTCAATTTTACAGACCTTTTTTTAGTGATGAGGATAATCTAGACAGTGACAAGATTGACAATTACAAATCGATTACTCTCCAAGTAGCTTTAAGCAAGATCACCGAAAAGGTTGTAATTACACAACAGTCTAGGTTTCTGGATGATACCATCTATTATATTGCATGGAAGTTGGGATTGCGACCAGTAAGACGCACTGAAACGTCCTTGGCCTCAGCACTTAGCTAGCTGGGATCATATGTTGACCATGGACCTTATCATGCACACTTTGCTTATTCATGACTTTCTTTGTAGTGAACGTAAGGAAATCAGTTGTAAGAGCCAGGTGTTAGCATGGGTTAACTGCTTTCTCAAAGGGAGGCCACAATCTGTGACACTTCCTGCATATTGTTCCCCCTTAAAAGGTGTAATCTGTGGTGTACCTCAAGGTTCCTCATTCTCTTACAGTGTATTTAGCATCATTAATCACCCATGCTCTCACTCATTAGATCAGGGGTCTCCAACCTTTTCTGTAGTGAGAGCTACTTCTGCTCTAGGAAAGTCTTCCTGAGCTACTAGCAAATTTTATAACTTAAATAGTGACTACAGTACACTATGACCACCGTAAACAGGATTATCAGTAGTTATAACCCAAGTATTCCAGGTGCGGTTACCAGCAGAAATGCTGTGAAATCGTTCATTAATATAAAATGCTGCCATCTGACTCATGAAGTAACAACCAAATCTTGACATGACCTACTGCACAAAGGACATAAGTACAGCAGTAGGTCTCCACAGCTCAGCTTGAATTATCATTCATTTGTTTCTGAAAATGCACATTTTTGTATCAAATACCACTTTCCACTGTGGGCAAACAAACTCAATTTTCCAGAGAAAACCCAGAGACTGTATATCAGTCATGACAAATATTATGCCAGGAATAGGTAAATGTAGGCCAGTCATGCTCCTAGTATGTCAATGATGGCTGATACTATACCACAACTAGACCAAAAATACCCAAAATAGTAAAGGATGGCCATTTTTATGCCATTGCCACTATTATGCCAGGAACCGGCCCAATTATGTCAGAGATAACACCCTTCTGATGGGGGCTAGCATACACATTTGGTGGTCCTTGACACCAGGGGTAGCTTTCAGGAAGCAATAGCGTTTAATATGGATGCACATAAATGCTGATAAGTCTCTTAATTTTCTATGGTCTGGGTCAAGCCCTTTTCTCCTCAGGTCTTTTGCTGATCATGCACCCAACTGACACATTTTCACTCTGACTCCGGCAGTCCCACATTTGGTGGGTCATCACTGATTACTGTTCAGGGTACTACTGCTGTACTTCTTTTCCACTGTTCACACACATGTTGTGACTGATAAAGCAGGGACTACAACATGACCAATCTCCTTGTGGCTTAGTTATATTGAGATCAGATACAGACTAAATACAGTGTTAGTATGCGTTACTGCCCAAGGTTTGGCTGGCCGTCACTCTAAGGGTGTTGAGATGAGCAGTGCTGCCTTCTTTAATAGGCACCTAATTTCTGAATTAGATACTGGGTTTGACTTCTCTTCTGAGAGCTACTTTGAAGGTACTGGCGAGCTACCAGTAGCTCCCGAGCTACTTGCTGGAGACCCCTGCATTAGATTATTAGGGTGCATGGTGATCTCTTACACTGATGATACTCAGATCGTGGTACGTCTTGATTGGCCTACCCCTTCGCCCCATGGCTATTCTGACATTTTGCCGTTCATAAATGCAGTGTTGGTTGTCTGCCATTTTCATAAGCTCAGTGCCTCGAAGATGGCAAGACTACCATTGGCATATTTCTTCAGGCAGTGGTCTAAAGTTAGCCACTAAAGTCATATCACTTAGGGTCTTGATCTCCGATCAAAGCAGTCACCTGTTCGTCTTTATTTCAAGTAAAAGTGACTAAGAAAGCTCTTCCCTTTCTGCCCTGCATCTGTAACCTCATGTCCTCTTGGCCTTCATCTTAGCTAGAGTAACCTACAGCAACCTCTTTCTTTCGGCCTGGTCACATCCTCTTTGACTCATTTGCAACAGATTCAACATATGGCTGTGAGAGTAACCTGCTGATTATAAAAGACTGATTGTGTTACACAGGTACTCCAGATTTCCCTTCTTACCTGTAAGACAAAGACTACAATTTAAAGCTGTATGCCTTATGTTTGAAAAGACCCTAGCGTTTAGTTCCACTGCCCCAACCTTTGCTTTAGCAAGGTATTGAAGAACTTTTTGTTCTCTCAAATGTTTTCTTTGCTTCACTAGGGATCTGTAATATCTATGGTTTCCAAGCAGCAAAATGGCCGCTGGGTAAATGTTGCACTCTTTAAATGCATTGTGTTCCAATCCATTCTTTCAATATTCCAAATTCTTCCAAGCCAGCAGACCAAGCCCTGTATGCTTTGGACATGAAATGGAAATTAAATTATTACTGAGCTAAGGACTTTATTCAGAACACCTTTTTGTGCATTGGGATTGTGCAACACAAACGTGTGCAATTTTCTAATTTCAAATCAAACTGACCACTTTACGGAAGAGTTGTTTCTAATACCTTGAGTGACACAGCAGCTGATTTACTTTTTAGGTCTCGGCTAGCGTAGCTGCGCACATGTGCAGCTCCCTCGGCGAGATTTAATGTTTCTAAGGACTTTTAGTGAAGGGCTTCAAGCCCCGCCCCTCTTTCCCATTGGCTGGCGTCACCGTTTATGCTAAACGGTGGCCAGCCATTGGAAAAGAGCTTTTTATGTTGTGTACTTTTGGCCCACTTGGACGGGCTTGTCTGCTTTCCATGCGTCGCAAAAGGTTTCTTATCTTTATGGGGCCATGTGTTCAAAACACATGGCCCCATAAAGACAAGAGATCCCCATGCTCCCGACGAAAGTGAAAGCGGACCGTGCTTGTTTTTAGGTCTCGCCTGACCCAGCGCATGCGCTGGTCTGGCGAGACTTATTGAGAGGGCTCTAAAAAGTTCTACCAGGCCAGCCTAGAGCTACAGTGCATATGCACGGGGGCGCAAGCGCCTCACTTTCGTGGCCGCAGGGCCGCTTTGATGTTTGATCGGGATCACTTTCGTGGCCGCACGGCCGTTTGGCATAGCCAATAGGTCTCGCCTTTGGGACCTTATAAGTATTTAGTTATGCAACTGTTGCATGGCTAAACACTTATAAAGTCCCAAAGGCGAGACCTATTGGCTATGCCAATGCTTGTTATTGAAATGCTTTAGCTGACACGACCACATTAGGGCGGTAGAAACTGTATGTAGCACTGAGTCTTTAAAAAATAAACAGGCATGCTTTTATTTTAATCTGGAATCGGAATTGATACTGGTGGATGTCTGTATATTGTGAAGCAAGTGGGTGGGTGAGATTAAAAGAGCTCCTGGGAGCAGCAGGTATGGGGAGGGGCTATGCTGGCATCCGGATCACAAGCTATTCAGGTGACTTTCCTGCCCTTTATAAACACTGCCCCGTTGTTACCCGTCACACACAAAGGTGAAGCGACTGACCGACGGGCGATGGGCCTTGTACTGCTTGGTAACAGGAAGGAGGCACCAGAGGCCTCTGACAGGAAGTGCACGTGGGCTGCTACCATACAAAGATGTGCACAGCGTCCAGGGGAGGGATGACCCAAGGGCGCTTGTATGGTACAGTCAGGGGACGAGGCAGCGCCAGGCGGTGGAGGGAGGGGCAGTGGTCGCGCGATGAGATGAGTGGCCGGATAAGAAAAGGGATAGGCAGGGGTAGCGTGATGAATGGAGGGACGGGGTGGGGGAAGAAGCAACCTGTGAAGGGGGTTAGGCGGGGTACGCGCGATAAAAGAAGGGGCAGGATATAAAAGTGAAGCTGCCTCTCGTTGTCCGGTTCGGCCCAGGGCCCGCCGGGCTGCAGAGCCTTGTGAATCCCTGGGCAGGCTCCGACACTGGGTCACTCAGAGGTAGATTCACTGAGACATGGATTGTGAAGTAACAGGGTGGACATCCCGAGCGTGCACGTGCACTCTAAAGACAGTGAGAAACCAGTGCAACTGCATTTTGGGATCTACAGCCCCAGGGACAGCAGAGCTGGGCGTAGCTACCACGAGTCCTTCAGGGGCGTGTCTAGCAGGTGTAGTGCCGCGGGTGCCCATTAAACTACGATAATTGCTCTATTTTGCTACCCCAATAACAATGGAATGGGCTATTTCCCCTGCTTTCACTAGTGCCCAGAGCATCCTTTCTACGCTACCTCACAATGGTATAGTTATGTGAGCTGGTGCAGTAGCACAAGGGGTGAAAACGCTAGGATTGTCACAATATACAATAGTCTCGGGAAAGGTGCTGCACAAACACTAGGTGCTCGTTTATTGGCCAATCAGCTGCTCTGCTCTCGAGCTGCCAAGACAGTCCCTGCCCATCATCGCATCTCACCAGTCCAGCAAAGCAGACATCTGCTGGGGCTCGCCTACTTCTGCCTGGGGATTAGCGTCATCCTAGGGGAGGTACCATTTTGCACACGCGAGATGCTAGAAATTCATCTCATCCTTTGAGCTCGTCCCCCAAAATAATGCTCTGCATTGTGAGCAGCAAGTCATTGGTTCCTCTAAATCTGTGTACCCAGTACAAGAATACCCAATGCCCCCCCCCCCTGCCTTCCACCACATTGTTTCGCACGTGTTCCTCGCTCACTACATGTCCCAGGATCCTCTGCGAGATCAGCCTGAACAAATATATCCTGGGGTGCGAATGAGAGTCAATTGCTTGAACTGCACATATTATACCTGCAGCCCCCAAACCCGCTATATTCACAGAACGACTGAGCGATTCATAAAATGCGGTTATCCATAAAGTAGCTCAGTGTGTCAATGCGGGCCATCCCGTGAAAAGTAAGATTCTTGACTTCTTACCTAAATTTACATCATCGACAATAAGCACTCAGGAATGTCTCTGTTCGGTGAGGTCTGGTTGGGTTATGACACCCATTGTGACATCATTCACCAGATGGCCCCCTTCCAGGTTTTTGCTGCAGAAATGTATTTTCAACATGCAGAGTGAGGGCTTCTGAACTTAACCGTGACCTATAAACTGAATGCAGCTAAGTTGGATAGGACCGACAACCAGTGCTTCCTTTGTGAAATAATAAATGCAGTGTTTGCATAGCAATATACTGGTATATATATTCACATGGACAAGCAGACACACACCAGTGCAGAAGAAAATACACACAGGAAGCAGGAAGACAGAGAGCCGAGCAGAAAATCACCTTTTCGCCACATTTTTGTGAATTTTACACCGGGATGAGACACATGGATTGGAAACATACCTTCTAAAAAAGTACATACCCTACACAGACCTGGGTGCTGGTTGGCACTTCAGCAGGGTGAGTTTTGACTGAGGGTCACATGTTTTGTGGCGACCAATTGGTAAAAATAACTTGAGAAAATTACCCTTTTAGTGTATCGGGAGTACACCAGCTGACAAAACACTATTTCGCCTGAAGCGCTTTTTATTTTTTTATTTTTTAAATTAATTTTATCCTTATTGTTGAAAGGGAGCATCACGTCCCAAAGGTTTTGCAAGAAAAAAATAGAAAAATCAACAAAACTCGTGCACTATGTCTTTCCTAGCGCACACACCACTCAAAACTTTCATATTTCACTATATTAATTCTTCACTAATCCTTTATGGGTTCTGGAGTAGAGTGCCACTCGCCAAAAAAGCACTTAAACGCCTCATCAGGGGTAGCAAGCGCTACAAAATGCAGACTTTTTTTCCCTCTTTTATCCCTCCGCTATCCTTCTCAATCCAAATAACTGACTAACATATTCACCACTCAAATTACTTTCATATTTCACTATACTGTTTCACCACTAATCCTTTATGGGTTCCGGAGTAGCGTGCTACTCGCCAAAAAGGTGTTTCGACACCTCGAAAGGGATAGTAAGCGCTATAGATAAATATATATATATATGTCCCAGACTGCTGTGTTTAGCGGCTCACCAGTACTACGATGTTGGTGCCGATTCAACGGTTACAGCAACCGAATTATGTCCCAAGTATAGCTTCAGGTGCCCGTAGATGCTGAAAAATACGTGTTTTCAGTGGTAACTTAGTGCTACCAATATAGTAATACCCACACGGGCATTCCAGAGCATAGATGGTATAATCACTGTTACAATTGATAATTTTCGTGATTTTCTTTGTTACCCCAGTTATTGTTTTGTACTTTTTACGATTCACCCCATTTTTGCACGCCTTACATGATCCACACGTGGTGAATCCATTCGGGGGATTTAGCCAATTGAGGCCCACTGTTTCCTGAGGATAGCTATGAACCAGAGAATCTCTGAGAGATTTAGCTCTCCTGTATGTTATTTTGGGACTTTGGCCAACATGCTTGCCAATTATGGGGTCTGCTGTAAGTAACCCCTAATGTGCCTTTATTTTGAAAACAATGGTGCCTATTTCTAGGGGAATTTGGCAATCCTACTTCACTCGAAAAAGGCTTAATGCCGAAACGCGTAGTCTTGCTTTTTGTGTACAATAAAACTTTGTACATTCTCCTGGTGTGCCGTTCCTTTGCTTTAACACCTTCGGTGGAAGGGCGCTTGAAGCTATATTTGGGATATATATATATATATATATATATATATATATATATATATATATATATATATATATATAATATGCAATTACAATACAAATACATATTCTAGGGTTGCATTTCCCTTCAAGCCTCTCCCTGTCCATGCTTTTCCCGCTGATGGCCAGAGCGGAAGGCCATTTGAGTGCCCATTGAGCAGCGCCAGTGGAAGCGATGCCAGCAGCCGGCTCGCCTATGCTCTGCGAGTGCTTGAGATATTTTGCAACATGCTACAATTTGGTCCTTGTTTTTTTAAATTTTTTTTTTTTTTTAAAACATTTCTCAGAAAAGGAAGAAGGTGGCTCCAGTCTACTTAATTATTAGGTCTCACCTGAGCCAGCGCTTTAGCGCTGCTCTCGCGAGAGCTTTTGGAAATGGGGGATCTGGAAGTGCAAACGAGTGCTTTCAGGCCTCCAAATGCAGTGCATGTGCGCCGGGCGCGCGCACCATTTGGCAGCCTGCGTGCTCACTTTCGTGTCCGCTTTGATGTCCTCAGTGAGCCTCGCGGGCACTGAGGACATCAAAGCGGACGCGAAAGTGCACACCATTTGCTTTCACTTAAGTGTACTTCTCGCTCCCCGTCTTTATTTCTCAACTTTAACCCCTCGCGTTTTCCACTCTCAGACGTTTCTTCTACTTAGCCTCATATTCGCCTCTGTGACTCTTCTGTCACTCCCACCTGTTTCTCTCTCGTTCCCTTTTCATGATTTTACCTTTTGTCCTCAACAGCCGGGCCGTGGGCTTATTACCACCTCCGTGATTGCGCGGACGAAAAACAATCTTGTCACCTAAGCAGAGCCACTCCGGACTGTGTTTTTACGATTTGCTTAACTGCAGTGTTGTCCAAACGGCTCCCACCGCCTTACTCATGTGCGTTCTTATACAGAGCACCAAAAAATGCAAGCATACACCAAGGGCACCTTCCGGAGGCCTGTCTGGGTTCCCGATGGATGATTCGGCGGGAGAAGGGCCTACAGGCTTCATTGCCTAGAAAAACCATCCCCGCTCACTGTGGTTCTAGAAAATACAGCCAAGCATGCCCCCCCACTTCATAAGCAACACGCATGCACAGATCCGTGCGCTTCCTATGGAACTGCTGGCGTTCACGAGCCGCCTTATAACAATGCTGTGATATTTGCAGACCGTTCTGCAGTGTGAAATGGTGTCCGTCTGCAAGCCCTAGGCGCGAAATGTCACGGTAACGGCGAGGTTTCTGCTTGACTAAATTCTTCTACATGTATTTAATTCTGACTCTAGCCTCTTCATGGAGGAGATGTTTGCAGTGCCTGCAAGCATACACCAAGGGCACCTTCCGGAGGCCTGTCTGGGTTCCCGATGGATGATTCAGCGGGAGAAGGGCCTACAGGCTTCATTGCCTAGACAAGCATTTGCAATGCATTAGGTCTCGCATTTACGCGAGTTTGAGCTATTGACATTGCAATTAACAATGCCTATTGGCATTGTCATTTACAATGCCAATAGCTTTAACTCGTGTAACTGCGAGACCTATTGCATTGCAAATGCTTGTTTAAATGGATGACAGTGAGTGGTTTTGCTTCCTTTCATACTTTCAGGTTTGACACTTCTCTATTTCTTAGCAAGAAGCAAATCAACATTTTTCTATTGAAAAGGGAAGGCCGGTATATTTTCTCATTTCATCGTGGGTTGCCTCTGAGCCCCCCACTTAGACACAAATATATTTATTTACTTTGAGGTTTTTATATAGCGCTAACAGCACATGAGAGGGTCTCAAAGCACTTTGCAGAGAGAGCAGGCAAATATGACTTGGTATAAAAAGATGAAATGTAACAAGTCACATAGTATAATGAATAGCCATTTACATGGAAACATATCTTACTATTGGATGTTAAAAATTGACTTCTTTCCAATCTCATTATATATTATCTTTTATATAACGTTTGATCCCACACTGCTGCAGTTTCTAAGCGCTGTGAATGACAGGTGCTTCTGGTGTTGCCCAGATGATTACACTCTGCTTGCTATGGATGGCAGGCTACGGATAACCTCGCCAGCTAATTCAAACGTTTGGCCTGTGGATCAAAGCATATATAAACATCTAGCATATAACTCATCTTGTGGCAGTTGCAAATTCCTAGGCATATGGTACAACAGCGCCTAATTAGTCTTAGAGCAAAGGCCGAGTTTAAGCAAAGACAGCTTGATTGCTTTTAATTCTCTGTCTTTGCTGGCTCGGCATGTAAGGACTGCTGTAATTGGCGTTTATCGGCCAGTCAGAAAGCATGGCCCTACTCTGATTGAAAGGTTGGTCAAGGACATTGCTGAATGGACAGCCATTTGATTGGCCACTCTTTCAGCCAGTCGGAATAAGACGTTTGATAGGAGCTTTTTGATGTGCTTTGGTGGGCTACCAGAAACACTGTTTCACCCTCGCCCCAATCATAGTGAAGGTGATAGAAGGAAGCCTGGTATTTTTTCATTGGTTATAAACTGGTACATGATTAGAGTTGCACTAGCTTCCAGTTTTGGGACTTTTGGTGCCACATTTTATATCTGACCCTTGAACAGTAAGGCCAAAATGCTTGTTTATAATTTTTATAGCAAAACCTAGCTCCAAAGCGCTTCATGTCAAACTGTAAATAATGGCGTTATGATTTCGCTATTCAACAACCCCAGAAAGATGAAAGGTTGAGTTACCCATGCCAAGATTCACATTTTAGACCTTCAGTCCACTCCATGTTTCTGCGTTGATCTTTCATCCTCCTGAGTTATCCATCCTGCCAATACAAGGTGAGGTTTATAATGAGGAAATTAGACTGTCAGGGTGTAGGCAGGGGACCTTGGAGTTGGGAGGCATAGGGTGGGAGGTTATGCATGGTGCAGGAAGCGTGCGATGGGGTGGAGTTTAAAGTAGGGGGTTTCATGATTGATAAGAGGGGCGCAGGACATTGGAGAAACTGGTGAGGTTGTTTTAAAGTGTGAGGAATGGGGGTGGGTTGGGGAGCAAGACCAGCCTTTAGCATGGGTGAGCTGGGCCCAGGGCGCCAATTTTCTGAAGGGCTCATGGAGCTGAGTGCATTATGGTTTTGCCAACAGCGGCGCCCTTCTCATCTTGCTCCAGCCTTTGTCCTTGCTTCTCATCTTGCTCCAGCCTTGTCCTTGTCCGTTCGTTTGTCTGATTTACTTGTTTAATGTGGTTTTAGTGCTTTATTATCATACTTTGTGCGATGTTTTTAACACCCCTTCAGCCCCCTTCCTTGCCCTCCCTTCACCCGTGGTTCTCTGCTGGCACACATCAACAAAACCATCATCCGCGTAAGGCAGCTAAGCTATGGGTGATTTAGGTGCACTGTGGGAGGTCCGGGGATGGCTCCAGGTGGGGTGCATTAACACAATTTTATTTTGTCATCTGGCAGTGGAGTAAATTAGCTACACATCTGAACGTCACCTCGTGCCCCAAACATTACAATGTTTACAGCAGCCTTCTCAAAACCGACACTTCTTACTAAAAATGAACAATCACTAAAAATGCAATAGGTCTCGCCTTTCATTAAGTTAAAGCCATTTGCTTTGCTATACAATACCATTAGCAAAGCAAATGGCTTTAACTTAATCAAAGGCGAAACCTAGTGCATTTTCAATGCTTGTTAAGATATCTGGAGGCAGAATAGATAAAAGGCATGGAAAGGGTGTCTTTTGCTTTCCCCAGACATTAAAAAAGATGTGTGTCCCAGAAGTGAAACCCAAGTGTGACAAACCATTGTAAAGAACATGTTTATTTGAGTTAGTTCTCATGCCCACCTTCCTAGGTTAATCTTTTCAGAGGATGCGAAGATATGAAACTGCTTCTGCTAGAAACAAAAAACAAGTAGCCGTGTATTTCTTTGAGTTTTCCATGTTACACTGGCTCCTCCCTCGTGGCTTTTACGTTGTTGTTATTGATATTCTTATTTTAAAAGCAGTACTATTTCTAATTGCTACTTCTTCTTGCATATTCTTTACCTTATGAGTATTCCAAGGCACCAAACTGGATCATAAAAGTTTTTCTGTAGCAATAGCTGTCTAAGGGCGCCAGGCAACTCTAATCATGGCTTTTCCCTCCCAAGTCATGGCCAGATCGGTCTCCATATAGCACCATATGGCACGTTGGTGTTTGTTCCTGTTTTGCTGTGCCTACCAATCCTATCTCAGTGCTGTGTTAAGCACCGTCTCAGACCTTCAAATAAGGTGTAATCTTTTGAGTGGCTTGGGAAAAGGAAAAACACTTCCGTTGAGGACCAGCCACTTGTGGACCCTCTACTCAGAGCCCAGAGGTTTGCATGTATGGAAGAACTCCAGCTCTGATTCATATGTGCTTGACATGCCCACGTTGGTTTAATTCACATAGAGGAAATTGATTTGGAGGCTGATGGCCTCCGCCCTCCTTCGCATTCTGATGCTTGGTTATACAATGACCTTCAGAATGCCACTGATTTTGATGCATTCCAGCAGGGGTATATTACTTCTCTTTAGGGCTTCCTTGAGAAGAAATGTGTTAATTTACGCCCATGGTGCATAAGCCAGTAGAGGCACTTGAAATGCCCCTACTTACAGTGAAACCATAGCCAACATTCTTACACACTGATATCCTGCTGCTGTCTTTGGCAGCCTTGGAACAACCTTTCCCTTTTATCAAAGCTATACATGGAACTTGTGCTGTTAGTCTTGGGAACACCCTTTGTGGGCCTGGCAGTTTATCTGAAGATTGTTTGGAGTCATAAACTGTTACCTTTCAAACCAAAATTCTTGTCGACCATCCTTCTGATGAAAGCTTGAGGTTGTGAACATTTCCAGCAAAACTGAATCCCATTGCTATCCCCAGAGCATTGCTGGAGTATGAATCCAAATTCCTTTATTACACAGGGCAGGTAGATCTCATTTCAGACAGTCCTGCCCTACTTTTAGTTTGGTGTCCCTTTTTGACATGGTCACCCCTACTTTTCACCTGGTATTTGATGTGATTTCGACTGTGTGCACGCAGTTCCTGCTAACCAGGTCCCCAGGGCCAGATCTTCCCCAAAACTGTACAATTGTTTCCCCCAATTGGCAATACCTTTAGCACTCTCTGTAAGTCCCTACTCAATGGTGCCCCTGGTACCTAGGGCATGAGGTACTAAACGAGAGTCTCTCAGGGCTGCAGCACGAATTGTGCCACCCTAAGGGATCCCTCACCAAACACATGCAAGACTGTCCTTGCAGGCTGCATGTTTTGGTTCAGACCAAAGTGAAAACACGATATGACAAACATCCCTGTGCGCCATGTCCCCTAACAGCGCATGTAGTATTTGTAAGTCACCCCTACAGCAGGCCTTACAGCCCTAAGGCAGGGTGCTTTATATTACATGGAAGGGCATGCCTGCATGAGCAGATATGCCCCTGTCCTGGTCCACTGCTGCAGTGCAAGTGAACAGGGAAGCCATTGTGAAACATGTGCTGGACACTGGTAAAAAAGAGTTCCCCAGCTACGTGATGGCTTCACTGAAAATAGGGATGCTTCATGCGAAACATGTTGTATTAAACCCACACTGATTCCAGTGGTGGATGTATTGATACATACACCCAGGGGGCACCTTAGAGATGCATTCTGAAACCTACCAGCCCCTGGTGTGTTGGCTGACTGGCTTCTGCCAGCCTGCCTCCAGAGACGAGTGTCCGACCACAAAGGGTGAGAGCCTTTGCTCTCAGGAAGTCAGAAACAAAGCTTGCTTGGGAAGAGCGGGATAACACCCCCTCCCACAGGATGACATGCTGATTAGCATTCCAAGGCAGAGGCGCTTCATAGAAGCTACTGCCTTTGAAATGCAAGTCTGGCTTCCCTCACAGGAGAGGAAGCCGACCCCTTTTGTCCAGAACCCTTTGGCACCTAGACAGGTGGGAAAATTAGCTACTTTAATAGGCGTGCACACCCTCATGCTAGTACCACCCCTAAGCTGACCGAATCGGAGGTAGACACGATTTATCAGTTACCCATCTTTGTGCTGGCAAACTTAGGCATTCTGGAACTGTGTTATGGTCACTTCCCAAAGAAAGTGGTCATATAGGGGGTGTAGTAATCTCTAGGATCAGTAGCCCATTGGCTACTACCTTACATTACTCCTAATACCCCTACATTCAGTATTCAGGGGAGACCCTGGCACCAGAAAAGCAGATCCTGTCAACCTGAAAGAAGACGACGGAAGGGAAGAGTCGCAAAGAGCAAGAACAGAAGGCCCAGTAATTCACTTGGCTCCAACCCTGCCAGCCTGCCAGCTGACTTTGACAATTGCGCCAAAAGACGACTTGTCCTGCAGCTGCTGAGTCCCCAAAGTCCGGGAGACCTGCCAGTGCTTCACCCAGGAACCAAGAACTCCCGCGGAGTAGCAGACTGGTTCCCCTGCATTCTGCAGGCACCCCAAAGAAATCTGAGAGGACTTCAAAACCGCAAAAACCCAACATCACCACTGCACCCATCGCTCAAAGCCTGAGTTAAAGTGGGCCAACGGTGTCAGCGTGGTACCCCAGCCCTCCAGAGACAGTCCACTGTGGTTTTGCCTCTCGTGGACTCCCCAACGTCACCTACAGCCACTGTACGCAGACCCTTCTCTACTGCAACTGCTCCTCGTAAGGAAAACCCAATGCCTAAAGACACCTGTGCACCCATCACCCCTGGGCTGTGAAGAATGGTGCCAAAGGTGTCCCTACATCCCGAGCATTGTGTGGCCTGAGCCCTCCTGTTGGTTCAGCCCAACTGACCTCCCAGTCAAAGCCTGCAGCCTCTTTTTGCTAAGACCGATCAATATAGAGTAACATTGGGATCTCAACGCTATTTGCACCACTGCAACTGGCCGCCCTAGTGCCGCTGGTGGTGTTCTACTGGTGCTCCCTTGGACCTTGCTCATCACTTACCTTAACTCCTGGAGATGGGTCCCATAAGTCGCTGTACTGTACCTGAATGCCGTACTTGTTCTTCCCCCATAGGATAGCATCGTAAAGTGGCGACTTTATGAATATAAAACTATTTCTATTGCAAAACGTACTTGCAATGAACAAATTGGTTCGGGTGCATAACTATATATGTAAAGATGTGTTATTTTTTATAAATTGGTGTGGCTCTCCTTATTGGGTCATGTGCACCATTTATTGACTATTGTGTGCATTTGCAGATGTCTAACCCTCCTCTCGGATAAGCCTAAGGCTGCTCGACCACACTAACCCCCTAAAAGAGCAACTTGGGATTGCTAGAGCAAATCTCTGTCCCCTCAGAAGGGAACCATTGGACTCTTTAGTATATTCTATCTCATTTGATATGTTGTATCAAGAGCCAGCTTCCTACACTTGTCTTCAATGCTGGTTGCCTCCTGAGAGGGTATGTCCATGCCATGTGGGCAGTGACAAAACAACCTACACTTACCTCCAAGATCATAAGCAAGGTCTTGTTTTCAGGATTGGTTAGAGACAACTTTGATGCTTTCACATATCTTCTGAAATGTAACCTGGACTTGGCTGACACCATTATGTGCGCCATGGCTGCATCGGTCACCCTCCACCGACATTCCTGGATGCACTCTACTGTATTTTCTGAAGATTTTCAGGCTGCCCTAATGGAGATGCCATTTGATAAAGAGAGACCTTTCAGCGGGAAAGCAAGACTCCTGCTTGAAGTGCTTTAGGAATAGCTGTGCTATAGGGCTCGCACTGGTGTCCTTTGTAAAACACTACATTACTAGTACTGTTGCTTTTGCAGCTATTCTATGAACCATTGTTCACTGCTGTAGCAACCCTCCCAGCCGATTCAAACACCGCAGCAATTTTTCTTCCCCTTTTGCAGGAGAGGTATATCTAAAGGACACCAGCATCACCCACTTCATTCACCACATTCTTCCACTAGTTCTCCCCGTTCCCCCGCCCCCCGCCCCAAGCCGCTTTGATGTACCCTTCCTCATGATCAGTTTCCATTTGGATGGATGGTCTCCCATTTTCTGAATCGGTGGAAGTCCACCACCATGGATTATTAGGTGCTCAAGTTGATCCACAAGGGATATTTTCTCCCCTTTTTTATCCACTCCTCAAATATTGCTGTCCATCTGGAAGTGGACATCAGCTCACAGCTCGATCTTTGAGGCAGACATCTTGGCGTTGCTGCAAAAAATACGTAGAAGTTTTACCCTTGGGTGAGAGAAGTGAGGGATTTTATGCCATGTACTTTTTTGCTCCCCAAAATGGATAAGTGCCTCAGGCTTGTTCTGGACTTGAAGCTCTGTCCATTAGGAGCATTTCAAAATGCTGTCCGATTCTCCTGGCCAAGAACACGCAGGTTTTGATAATTCCACTAGGTCTCCAGGACCCTTATTTCATTTGCTAACCCACCCTGCTTTTAGGTGTCATCTCAGTTTCATGGTGGGGTCCAAGAACTACCAGTTGATCTTTTAACTGTTCTGAGTCTTTACGGAGGTGCCAGCAGTGGTGGCCGAATCCCTCCGAAGATCAGAAGTCCATGTATTTCAGTACTTGAATGACTGGCTGGTGAGCATGGGAATTCACCCAAACGGGTTTTGAACCATCTAGGATGCACATTCAACCTGCTTATTCAGCTGTGGTTCCCTGGTGGTAGCTCACTTGGAGGGCACGCTCAGTGTGAAGGCAGATGTCTTGATTTGCATGTCTGTAATTAATCACAGATAGTATATCCACCCCCTAAAGTGACTGGCATGATTTTCACCCAGCTGGGTCTTCCTTGTATGAACTTCTTTGCCATGACTCTGAACAGGATATGCCGTTATTGTGCATTGACCCGCCCATTGTGCATTTTCTGGCAGCCATGCATCAGGAAGTGACGGGGAGAGTTCGATATGGAGGAGATGGTGAACTTACTGCCCCAATAAAGATGGATCGCGGGGTACGTCAGGGCTGCGTCCTTGCTCCCTTTTTTATTCTGTTTATACATAAATGACAGCCAAATCAAAAAAGGGAACGTGGATGCCCCGCTGGTAGGACGTAGGTCACTGCCAGCACTGTTACACGCGGACGACTGCGTATTGATGTCCAGAACAGGGGTGGGGCTGCAGAGGCTTTTAACTAGTTTTAATAACTTCATGAATGATCTTGGTCTAAAAACCAATGTAGCGAAATCGCACATCATGGTGGTGGCCAAATCTCCCAAGATTATAAAGACATGTTACATATATTGAAAAATTGTCTTATGTGCTGACCTTCTCCTATTTAGGGATTTTGTTTGATCAAAAAAGGTCTTGGTGTCATCTAGTTGAGGCTAAGACTAGGGACTTCAATCAAAATGTGGAGGCTATCTTTAGATTCACCAAAAAGTTAGGCTCTAGGCCCGTTAAAGCAATCATTGATATCTATAAAGCCCGTACATGTGCTGTTACTCTGTATGGTGCTGGAGTTTGGGGCTCTTGTAATATCAAGGGCCTACAGAGAGCAGAGAACACATTCATGAAACGACTTTTGACAGTCCCTAAAAGCCTCGCTGCCACCATTTGCCATAGTGAACTTGGTGTGACCCCGCTGTCCTTTCGCATGCAACCTGCTTCTTTATTGCTATGGTACAACATCTGGGCAAAAGAAGCAGCAGTCTTGAATCGTGCTCTCATTTTAGATTGTTTAAATTTGGATTGTTTAAAAAAAAAAGTCCCTTTGATCACTTTTATTAATGACCAGCTTGAGAAATTGGGATTGTCAGACTGTCTTAAAAGTCCCGGAAACATAGCCAAAATATCGAGAGCCAGGCTGAAAAGAGAATTTTTAACTCACTTGTATCTGGTTAGAGACAACCATGAGAGGGGAAAAAAAGGACCATTCTTTGTTAGTTTGCTCCCCAGGTATTGCGCCCTACCTCTCCTTTTATTTCAGTCATGCTAAAAAGTTTTACGTGATAAGGTTCAGGATGGGCACTTACTGGTCTCATACCCACGTGATGTGCACTGCGATGCTAACTTGGATCTGTGTCCGTGTGATTAAGTCAGTTCAGAGTAATTTGCATTTTATGTTTTTTTGTAAACTTTATACTAAATCAAGATGTTCCTTTTTAAAACCACTTTTACGATTTTTAAATATTCGAATATGTCGGGCTGCATTACATCATCTGCTTTAAATGATGAATTAATTTGCTTAATGACTAATAAGTATATTTCCACGGCTGTTCGGCAACGGCATATTGTTGGGAAATGATTACCTTGTATACTGATTATATTATCATGCCTAGGACTTAAGACACTTTTATGTGGAAATATGACACTGTTTAACTTTGGAAATTGAAATCAACACTTACAGGGACTTTGTATACAGATGTCATCTCTGTGTTTGGTATTAAGCTGATTGAAATGTTATGTCTTGGCATCATAGATCTCTGTCTGTGATCAAATCGCTGCAAGAGATTGACATCGGGTTATTTGTAATCGCTATGGACTTATCATTAATTGTTCGTATTTTATCTTCATGAAATGTTTTTATGATGCTTCCTTTTATGGCTGGCATACAGCCGAATAAAGATTTTTGACTGACTGACTGGCCGTTATTGTTCACCGCTCACTTCCCACTTTGTGGTTCTCAGGAGAACCACTTCTAGTTAATCTGGTTACAAGACCTCCTTTACGCATTATCTCCGATTCCACTAATCTCTGCAGAAAGTGCAAGAGAATGGTTCACAGCTAATTCTAACGGATGTGGAGGATTTGATACACCAATATCTTGAAACAATGTTTTCCCTCTTCCAGTCGGAGTGTATCTGCTTTCACAGCTGGATTGCCAGTTTCTCCACCCCAATCCCCCAAAGTCTTCATCTGCATGTGTGGAAATTTGATGGTGCCAAAGAAAGGCTTCCATACACCACCTGAGGCAGCAGATGGCATCATAGATGCCCAATAAAATGGCTACCAAATCTGTTTAAGCTTGACACTCTAGGAGTCTGTCGCTTGCTTAAAACCTTTGGTAGGCTCTTCTCGGACTTTCTGCACTTCTTGTGTTCGATGGGTCAAGAGGGTTTGGAGGTTTTCTATCGTGAATGGATACTTGGCTTGGCTGTCTGCTTATTTGTACCTTCCTCACAAACTTTCCTTCCATTATTCCCTGCTTCCCCATTTTAAACAAGGTTTATTGTGTATGTTCGCTACTGATGCATCGGAAAGGGGCTTTGCCAGATTTTACCATCAGGAAATAATTTCAACCTCACTAGTCCCTTCCGCTGCGTATATTTTTAACGATCATTACCGGACAGGATACCTTTATTTACCATATACTAAGGTCCTCTCTTCTCGATGGACCTTTGAGAGTTGATAATGATTAGCAAAGATAGACAGAATCCTAACTTACGAAGACCTAATCAAGAAAGTAATTCAAACACTAAGATCAAATGTACATTAATAAAGACAGTCTCCGATTACTTATCAATATGCTTTTATCTAATTTTAAAGTAATTATGAATGCTAAGCAAGTGCAAATACAGCTTGAATCATAGATCACCACCCAGGAGAATCATTAAGCAGAAATGCATAATACATCTCAAACAAGGCGTGAGTGGATAGATAGAGAGACAAAATAGCATTTGCAAATAAGATAAATGCAAATTTGAATTATCATACAAACCTAAAATAATTACAGCACAGAATGCTAATTAGTCTGGAAAGCCACTCTCCGGCCGGAAGAGTCAGCAGGGCACCCTCACAAAGATATGAGGAGCAAAGCTAAAGAGTCCGGATCAGCAGAAGAACAGCCAGCCAGTTAACTAAGAAAATCAGCAACACAGCACTCTCCTCTCGTAAAGTCTAAATCTCGAGCCCTCTCTTAAAATTCTAACACTAATAATTATACCCGTATTCACTAAAGATCCAGACCCCATGAATCAAAACACAAAAATCCAGAATTCTGATTGGACCAGAGCAGGGGGTGTCTAATCACTCCACTTCCAGTGCACCTGACTTTCAACAGTTCCTTTGTCTTTAGGAAACTTTCGTCATCGTCCTTCAGCAGAGGAAACTCCAACAATCTCTTCCGCAGCTTGCACATAACGCTTAGCAAAATTGTTGCTACTTCCTTCAGCACGATTGTCCACAAGAACATTTTCTCCGGTCAGCAAACACATTCCATTAATAACATTCATTACTTCCTCCACACAACCATGGTCATGTTCAGGAATTCCCGATTGACAAAATACATTTCTTTGCAGCCTACTTTTTTGAAAGTGAATTAAACCTAAATAGACTTTTGAGACCTTCTCTGCAGAACAGTAAAACTTGGTTTTTTCTCTAGGAAAAAAAATACACATGTAAATATCATAACACAACAAAACTCCATTATTAATGCTTTGTATTTCTCTACCCTTTATGTACACAGTTTAGACAGTGCAAAGAGAAAATATCTTTTTAAACTCATGGCTTCAATCATTATTTTCTTTTGTCTGTTATTACCCCATTAATCATTCACGTTTGCAGCCTACAAGAAAAGCACTTTCCAGCACGCATTTGAGCAATTCCATGTCCTCTTTTGTTAAT
The DNA here is from genome assembly GCF_964204655.1 of Triturus cristatus. Classification (NCBI taxonomy): domain Eukaryota; kingdom Metazoa; phylum Chordata; class Amphibia; order Caudata; family Salamandridae; genus Triturus; species Triturus cristatus. The sequence goes on along the minus strand of NC_140590.1, from coordinate 1,664,077,800 downwards.
ACTCCACACAATGAGAAGTTTGATCTGAGCAGGTTTTATTTTGCAAAAACCCTGCTTCATCACTACCAAGTCCTTTGTTCTTCACACACCCTTAAACAGGCCCTTGCTTTTCACATCATCTTTTAAACCTTGACCCAGTGCACAGTTGTTCTGTTCCTCTCTTGACCTTCAAGTCTATCTTTCTGTAGGTGATTACTATGATCCACAGGTTTGAAGAGTTGCAGTCCTTGACAGCCCAGCCACAGTTTACTAGTCATATAAGCTGGTCCGGTGTACCTAACCGTCCTTTCTGCCAAAGTGGAGTCTTGCCTTTCACTTTAGTCCATTTCTTACTCTACCCTTTTTCTTTCCCCATTCTCATTCTCCCAATGAAGAGGAGAGGTTGCACACAAGCTGTACCCTAGATAGCGGTCTCCTTCTACATTGATTGAACAAGATCAGAGCGACTTGTGGGTGATCAGCTTTTCATGAGTTTTACTGAGGCTAATAAAGTCAAAGCGATAAACAAGAGTATTATTTCACATTTAGTCACGGTTAGTATGAGGTTCTGCTACGCCTTGGGAAAGAAAATATCTTGTTTGGCGATGGCAACGTCTCCTTTCACCAGCGGCATGTCGATGGCTTACCTGTGCAGGTGGCCACTTAGTCATCGTTGTATACCTTTGTTATGCATTGTAGCCTAGTTGCTGAGGACCTTAGTGATGGATACTTCCCAAGATCTATGCTGAATGGCTACTTGGCTCTGCTCATTTCCCATCTCTGTGGGCAGGGCTTTGGGACTCATTCAAAGGATGAGTTATCTAGGGGAAGAAGAATCAGTCAGAAGAAAAAGATAGGTTGGAGCAGCAGAATTCCCACTCTGTGCATAGATCGCCATCTGGTGTTGGGCTGGGATGCTTGCACCTTGTTGTCCTGGAAGAAGTCTTTTGTAGTCACGAGATAGGTGACTCCTCCCTTGTCCGATAGTGCGCATGGGCATCGACTCCATCCTCAGATTGTTTTTTTCCGCCATCGGGTTCAGATGTAACTTCAGCGCTCTGGTACGGTACCGTGTTATCCAAACCTTTTCGACGCGCAAAGCATATCAAACTCGACAATACTGTTTTCGATCGGCGTGCTTTTCAACGCTCTTCTCAAATACTCGATTCCGGTCGTTGGCGCAGGCCGCTGGGCCCATCGGCGCCATTTGGGCCTACAGCTAATGGAAAGGACTCCATTCAAAAAATGCCCCCAGTGTGGAGCTAAATTTCCACACAGCGACGAACACAAGGTCTGCAACCTCTGTCTCTTGCCCGAGCATGAGGAGAAAAACTGCCAAGCCTGGGCCTCCTTCCGCTCCAAGAAGACTATCCGTGATCACCGGGTCCGATGACGCGTTATGGCGCAACAGGCTGCACCGTTGCCAGAAGACATCTTCGATGAAGGCCCCGATGTTCCTGAGGCAGAGGATTTGGAGCATCTGGACATCGTTTCTGAGGCAGACTACTCCGACGACCACATAACTCTAGGTCAACGAGTGAGTACAAGTGCCCCTGCCCCCACCATACCCGAGAAAAAGGCGGCACTGGTCAAGACTTTGCCTGCAGGCCCCAGTCGCGACCGAAACAAAGTTTCAGAAGCCTCGCCCTCGGGATTGGCTCCTAAGACAAAAGAAAAGCTTTCCGGCAGCTCGGGACCGAGCAAGCCACATATCAGTGCCCCCCAGACACTGTCTGCACCAAAGCCGGGAGCTCATCCTACTCCCGCAATTCCCAAAAAGCCATTGGCACCGAACACCTCGGCACTGAAGGAACAAAAGGCCTCGGATACGAAACCAAAACATTCGGAACTGAAGAAGATTTCCGACTCGACTACCAAAAGCCGAAGGATCCAAAAACCCCTTCAAAGGCTCCAGAGCAGAAATCTGGGTCGGAACCGAAAAAATCGGCACCGAAAGCGGTTACCGAAGAGGAAGAACTTTTTTGTCCGGATCCCATCGATCCGAAACAGAAAACTCTCCAAGTGGACCCCGAGACAGGCCATGTTGTCAAAGTTCCACACAAGAAGAGGAAATTGGACACCCCACACATCCCTGATGTGCCTGTAAAGAAAAGAGACTGTGCCACTTCACCTTTAAGGCCCTCTTCTCCTGTTCTTCCTACTAAGCCTTTCTCTCCTCCAAAGTCTCCCATACTTCCTCCATACTCACCACCACCATGGGATGATTTAGGGGGTGGGGGAGGGAATAATGACCCTTTCACTGACCCCGATGATGACACAGATGTGCCACAGGACACATGGGATGCCTATGATGACCCAGTAGATCCTCCAGACCTTCCTGATCCCGAAGCATACCCAACAAAGCCATCTCCCCCAGATGACACTATTGGCTTTAGTCCGCTCATCGATAGGGCTGCCCAGTACCATGGTGTTCAAATGCATTCAGACCCCACAGAGGAAGACTTCCTACTAGACATGGTCGCACAGTCACAAAAGACAGTACAAACGTTACCCATGTTAAAAGGTGTTATTAAGCATGCCCCAGAGATATTCAAAGACCCTGTAAGGGCTAGAATTCTGAATCCTAGAATTGATCACAAATATAAACCCGCCCCAAATGATCCCACCTACATCAAAGGTCAACTTCCTTTAAATTCTCTAGTAGTGACCAACGCTAGAAAGCGTGCCAACTCTCAGACCTCCGGTAATGCTCCACCTCCAGACAAGGAGTCTAAATTATTAGACGCTTCGGGCAAGCGAGTTGCTGCCCAGGCAGCTAATCACTGGAGGATAGCCAATGCGCAGGCATTACTTGCCAGGTACGATAGGGCTCATTACGACGAGCTTGAATCCCTAATGCAGTATTTGTCTGATCAATACAAAAACAAAGCCAATGCTTTGATTCAAGAAGGCAAATTAATAACAAATGCATCAATTAAATGTGCCCTTGATGCAGCAGATACCGCATCTAGATCCATCAACACTAGTGTGTTACTAAGAAGACATGCCTGGCTGCGCATTTCTGGTTTCAAACAGGAGTTACAAACCACTATCCTCAATCAGCCGTTCAATCACGAACAACTTTTCGGTCCAGCTGTAGATACAGCTTTAGAAAAAATGAAAAAGGATACAGACTGCTAAATCCATGGGAGCATTACAGTCTCCATCCCCACGGGGTTCCTTTTAACACTCCTATAGAGGAGCATCCAAAAACATCAGTACAGACACTGTTGCTTCCTCCTATAAAAACACTACACAAACATCCCCCAATAAGGGATATTTTAGAGTTGGGTAAAGAGGAAATAAAAACAAGGGTAGAGGCCGAGGTAACAACGCTCGCGCCTCTCCCACTAATAAACAGTGACTTCCCTCCAGACCATTCCACTCCGGTCGCAGGGAGACTCTCACAGTTCCTACCTGTCTGGAAATCCATCACTACAGACAAGTGGGTAAGGCAAATTATGGTTACTGCCTGGAACTTAATGCAAATCCCCCCAACATACCACCCAAGCAGCGTCCGTTGTCCACGGAACATCTGATACTCCTCAAACAGGAAGTTCTCTCACTGCTTCAAAAGCATGCCATAGAACCAGTCCCCATACAGCATCAAGGGACAGGAGTATACTCCCTGTATGTCTTAATCCCCAAAAAGGACGTTACTCTACGGCTAATATTGGACCTCAGACCTCTCAATCTCTACATACAGTCAGATCATTTTCACGTGATCACTCTTCAATAGGTCCTTCCACTGCTCCAACAAGGCGACTTCCTTGCCACACTAGATCTCAAGGACGCCTAATTCCATATTCCCATACACCCTGCTCACAGGAAATATCTAAGGTGCACAGTGGACGGCCAACACTATCAATTCAAAGTTCTCCCATTCGGGGTGACCACAGCACCCAGGGTATTCACAAAGTGCCTTGCAGTAGTAGCGGCGCACTTGCAAAGGCAGCAAATCCATGTATTTCCATATCTGGACGACTGGCTGATAAAAGCCAAGTCACACAACCAGTGTGTTCACCATACTTATCCGACCATTCAACTGCTACACAACTTGGGGTTTACAGTGAACTATACCAAGTCACACCTTCAGCCCTCCTACCTACATCAGTATCTAGGAGCCACAATAGACACTTCCAAAGCCCTAGCATACCCCAATCCAGCCAGGATAGCCAGTATGCAAACTCTCATCAGCAAGTTTCAACCCCAACACTCTCTTCCAGCGCAAGTGTTTATGCAGCTCATAGGGATGATGGCCTCTTGCATTTTCATTGTACCTCACGCAAGACTTCAGATGTGCCCTTTACAAGAATGCTTAGCACGTCAAGTGTAACCAGGCTCAAGGTCAACTTACAGATCTGGTGTTGGTGGACAGCCGCACCTATCGCTCTCTGCAGTGGTGGAACACACACAATCTTTCCAGAGGGCGGCCGTTCCTAGAGCCAGTTCCACAGATAGTGCGAACAGCAGATGCATCACTCACCGGCTGGGGAGCCCATCTCCTAAACCACACAATTCAGGGCAGGTGGACCACCCAACAAAAAGTGCTCCACATCAATCACCTAGAATTACTGGCAATCTTTCTAGCGTTCAAGTCATTCCAAGCACATCTTCTCAACAAGACTGTCCTAGTCCGCACCGACAATATGACAGCCATGTATTACATACAGAAACAAGGAGGAACACACTCTTTGCAGTTGTCTCACCTCACGCAAAGCATATGGAGATGGGCCATTCCACAAAACCTATATCTTCTGGCGGAACATCTGCCAGGAGTGAACAATCAGATTGCGGATCTGTTAAGTCGTCAAACTCAACAGATACACGAATGGGAACTTCATCCGAAAGTTCTTCAACTCTTTTTCCAAATGTGGGGCCAACCAGACATAGATCTGTTCACCACACATGCAAACACAAAATGCCCAACCTTCGCCGCTAGGTTCCCACACCCGTTGTCCAAGGACAATGCGATATGGATGAACTGGTCAGGCAGATTTGCGAACGCTTTTTCGCCACTCCCACTCATTCCGCTAGTAGTAGGCAAGCTCAAACAACAATCTCTCAAGATGATCCTGGTTGCTCCCACATGGGCACGGCAACCATGGTTCACAACACTACTCGAACTCTCAGTAGTTCCACATAAAAAATGACGGCTCTCCCCAAAGCTGCTCACGCAGAACCATGAAGACATGAGGCACCCAGATCCAGCACAACTGAATATAGCGATCTGGCTAAGTGGAAAGGATTTGTCATTTACTGCAATAACAACAAAATTGACCCATTAAATGCTTCAATTCAAAACATTATTTGCTACATCTACAAAGATGCAACCTGGCATATTCATTTATAAGATTACATCTGGCTGTCCTTGCCGCCTACCTACAAAACAGACGACATTTGTTTAGAGTACCCGCTATCAAAGCTTTTATGGAAGGCCTTTAAAGGATAATTCCACCCAGACTGCCACCCTCTCCAGTGTGGAACCTAAACATTGTTCTTACTAGACTCATGGGTCCCCCATTTGAACCTTTACACAAATGCGAATTACAATTCCTTACATGGAAAGTAGCTTTCCTTGTCGCAATCACCTCTCTCAGAAGAGTAACTGAGATCCAGGCTTTAACCATACAAGAGCCATTTTTACAAATACATCGTAACAAAGTGGTTCTTAGGACAAATCCAAGATTCCTTCCCAAAGTAATCTCTGCTTTTCATCTTAATCAATCAGTAGAGTTACCAGTGTTTTTCCAAAACCCTGATTCGATAGTGGATAGAGCTCTTCACACGCTCAACGTCAAAAGAGCTTTATTTTATTACATAGACAGGACTAAAGCCTTTAGAAAAACAAAACAACTGTTTGTAGCTTTCTCTCCACCTCATAAAGGCAACCCCATCTCCAAAGCTGGAATTGCCGTATGGATAGTCAAATGCATTCAGATATGCTACCAGAAAGCAAAACGCACTATAACAATTCTCCCTAGAGCGCATTCAACACGCAAACTAGGGGCTTCCAAGGCACTCTTAGGGAACATTCCCCTAGAAGACATTTGTAAGGCAGCGATATGGTCTAGAACACACACCTTCACCAAACACTATTGTGTAGATGTGCAGGCAAAGCAACAAGCTTCTGTAGACCAGGCTGGTCTTAAAACACTTTTTCAAACCACTGCAACTGATACAGGTGACCACCGCTAGGGGAGACACTGCTGTACAGTCTATGCACAGTGTGAGAATTCTGCAGCTCATATGCTTCGAACTGGAAATGCTACTTACCAGTATGCATCTGTTCTTGGCATGTAGAGCTGCAGACACTCACACCCCCACCCACCTCCCCGGAACCTGTATCTGTTCCAGTGTTATCTTACTTGGATACATTCACATGGACATCTTTTCTGTTTCTACAAACTACATCATTTCCCATCATAGTGAAAAACAATCTGAGGATGGATTCGATGCCCATGCGCACTATCGTCCAAGGGAGGAATCAGCTATCTTGTGACTACAAAAGACTTCTTCCAGGACAACAACAAGGTGCTAGCATCCGAGCCCAACACCAGATGGCTATCTATGCACAGAGTGTGAATCTCTGCAGCTCTACATGCCAAGAACAGATGCATACTGGTAAGTAGCATTTTCCTTATGTTTGGTAATATTTCTGACGGATGTTTGATCTTCCTGCTGATTTCTCATCACCCTGCTGAGAAAGTGTCACTCATAATAAGATTCTAAGGAATCCAATTTATTACTCCTACCGCTTTGTTGTTTGCTGTCATTGGGCTCTTCGGTTCCTCTATATGCCTCAGTAGGGCATCAAAAAAATAACACACTGCTGCCAGGCACTGGAGAACCGTTGCTTGAGAAAGTTTCCAGATCCAGTCTTGTGTCCTGTTGATATTCATACGGTGAGGGATCTGCAGTAAGATATGGTATCTGCCAGAAATATCATGAAAATAAATAAAGGTAAGTATTGTGTGTTTTTTGCATCAAAGATGGCCTTCAGGAATCACACTGAGGCTCCTCCCACTCATGGACTGCTTGTTTTTGCTTTTACAGATTACTTAGCACCAGCTATTCCCATTTTGAGGCATGCTGTACACTTTGTGCTCTGTGTAGTTGTTTAGTGCCAGGGTCTCATTTAAATCGTATGTACAATACACAACACTGTGTCTCATGTCCTTTCTATTCACTTGTTGCAGATCAGGCCAGCAAAGAGAAGGAGCGATTAGAAGAGAAACAGCGAGCCTCCCGCAGGGAACGAGCAAAGACCCAGGAGGAATGGAGAACAAGGTACTCTTTAATTGGATGACGTGCCCAAGTATTTATTTGGATACAAAATTAGGAAGAGACCGTGAGAGGGGTGTGGGAGGTAGAGCTTCAGTCAGTGCCCAGGAAAAGGAGCTGAAACCAGCTTTTCAGTTGCAAGAACAGGTATGGGGGCAAGCCACAGAGTCAGTGTAAGGAAGATGTTAAGTGAGGTTGTCTTTCAGTAAGCCCCTCGGCCCAGCTCAGGGAAAGAAATAAACCAAATATGGTTGTAAGGACCCTCTGTTAGGTGAAACTAGAATGAGATGTGGGTAGCTTTCATTTAGAGAGCCTAAAACAGATGGCAGTAGGTAATGTCCCTTACATGAGTGATGGCCCTTCCTAGAAGTGGCATAGAGAGAAGCCTTTCAGTTGGTGTCAGGAAGAGGGGCAATGTTTGTTGCTTTTGTCAGTGTGAGGAAGAAATTTAAGGCCTCATCCCAAGGGATGTCCCAAAGAAAGAGCCAGAAGCTAGCCATTCAGTGAAAGCCTTTAGATGTGCTGAGACCAGTCATTCATGGAGAGCGCAGACAGGTGTTGAGACAGGTGCTTGAGTCGCTACTAGAAAGAGGTGCAGGCTGACTTGTCACACATTGTCAATTGAGAAAATATAATGACTAAAAGTGGACTGTGGGGGCAACAAATCTTTAGTTCAACAGCTCTTGCTGAATGGCTAGCAATAGCCCCCCCCCCCTTGTTTGTTGATGACTTGTTGTAGAGTGGAGGATGTCACTTATGCATAGTTGCACTTACATAGCACTTCTCTCTCCACACCAGGGCAGTTTTTGTACATAGAAGAGGCATGGTTATAGTTCAGTTACATCCCTTGATGGTTTGCTCTTGGGCTGCACTATCCATAATGTAGTGTCCCTTCATTTTGTGCACAAGTTGTTGTCCTCTAGATATTCCTACAGTACAATGCATTTTCCAGCCTTTCCACCATTGGGGTTTCTGCTCCTGGTCTGTTTTGTGCCAGTGAAAGACCACCTTTAACTGAATCTCAGTGTGTACATTTAGATTTTTATCAGCTCTGCTTGCAACATAGAACTGGTGGTACCTGTTAAGAGGAGAAGTGGTGTCAGACTTTTCATTGGTATGTGTACTGTCTTGGCACTACCATGCCCGCCTTCATATCGATTTGCTTCGTTGCCCGACCACTTACATCCTACATGCAATGGCTAACACTAAAGAGTACCCTTTAACTAAGGGAAACACTGCAGAGTAGTTCTGTAATTTGGCCATATAAAATGCCTGTGAGATAATAAGGGAGGGGGTAGATCTTGTCCTGGTATCGACTCCTTTTTACATGGCTAATGGATGACCAGTGGCATTGGATCTCCTTTGCACGTGCTGCAACGTCAACAAGCTCACTGAATTCCATCTTCTGGCCCTCTATCATAAGCGCTGTGATTAACTATCATGGGGTTTTATGCTCTTCATCCATCTACTTCACAGAGGAAGCAAAGCACAGTTACCTTCTTGGTAATGGCTGCGAATACTGCTTTATTCCCACAACTTCAGACCCAGAGTAAGTTTCCAGAATCATGTGCCATTTGGGTATTGCTGTAATACCCATCTCCATTGACAAAGGAAAGAGTTATGTGACCCATGCATGGTCTAGGAGTTGGACTGCAGTGTTTGTAGAGAGTAACTTATAAAGAGACCATGGTAATTTTTTTACTCGCCTGCTCGTGTGTCCTGTGTGGCAGTTTTTTGTTATCGTATTTATTAAAGCCAGATGTCTCCCTGCACTAGTTCATCATAAGCTCTCCCATCCTTGTTAAGGCATGCAGAGCTCATCAGTGAACAGGGGCTCACATCCTGGTGAAATTTGATTTCAAGAAAATATATGCATAATTTAAAAAAAATGAAAATTTGACATTTAGTGCTATATTTTAGCGCAAAAAGTGTCCCTCGTATCAGTTTACTCCATGACGCATCCGGAATTCGAATGGACGTTTCATTCCATTTCACCCCGCCGTACTTTGAGGTGCCGGCTTATCCTTCTCCAGGCACCCTCCAGCGACAGGACCTCCAACCCTGGTCCTAAGTGGCACTCGATGTCCTCCTCCTTTGGCGTACACTTAATTGTGCTTCCAGATTATTTTCTCTGCTGACATTCAACCGACTCCACAGTGGCCCTGAAGAGTCACGGGATACTTCCCGCAAGTGACGAAACACATGTCGGCTGGTCGTTTCTTTGTTTGTCGCTTCATTAAAAATAACATTCTTAGCATATCACTGGTGTCGACCGCTGATTTGCAAATACCAGACATTGCTACCAGAAAGAATTTTGTTATCCTCATTACGTGTGCCCGGGACTTTTTCACTCAATTACCAGGGTGGGTTCCACGACCCACACATCCACGGCGGTTACAGGGTAGTTCCTCCAACGTGGCAGCACCGTACTTACTCTCCTCCACTCACACATTACGCATATCTGCTAGAGCGCCAATCTTCCTGTCTTACTAAAAACCCTACATCAATATATTACTCCATGACGCATGATCGCAAGTAAAAAAGTACGAAAAACCTTAGTTGTGCGAGCAACAGCCATTTGCATTCTGTCCGTTCATATTATTCCCATTGTAAAACTTTTGCTGTTAAGGGTGCCTAATGACATGGCATAATCTCGGGAATTTCGGGTTAATAAGCGTAACATGACATTCCCCTAATATACGAATTACGTTGCATAATTTAAGTTTTGCCCTGACCTAATCCTAGCCCTATTCTCAGTTTTTAATCAGTTTGCGTATTAAACCAAGATGCTGATTCTGGCCTTTGTCAGTGGGCTTGTAAATGATTTTACCATTGGGTATTGGATCCGCTACATCTCTCTCACTGATTTAAAAGAAACTTAAAAAGATAAGCCTTCTCTTTGTGCACCTCCTATGGCCATAACCATTTAGTAGCTACAGCCCTATGTTTGCCCGTCATGTTTTGTGATTTTGCTTTGCTTTTTTAGTTGGCAGAAGCCTTGCCCTTGGTCTACTTTACATCTACTGCTCTCTCTACATTCATTACATCAGATCATTGCAGTCAATACAGTCATATGTTTTTTCACAGTCAAACTGTATGCATAGAGCTTGGGAATTTAAAAAAAAAAAAAGCTGAAAAAATATGAAATATCAGGTCTGTGAATGTTCATGTGAAATGCAACTTTGTTGGGAGGATGGAAAGGCTTTACATGGCCGCTTCACAAATTCAGATGGGCCCTCTGCAATGTTCTTTAACATCTCCCTCTTATTGCAGGTGGTTTTCTCAAGGGACCAATCCCTACACAGGGACTTCAGACTGGCTGTACTCTGGGGGATACTTTGACAGAGACTTCTCAGACTGTCCAGACATTTACTGATACTTGTGGGGACCTGAGCACACCATCTCATCCGGACATCGCCCAGTAGCTATCACCCCACTCGACTGGTTCTCTTCATGATGAAGAGGGAGCAGCCCCCTTCTCTGCAAAGATGAAGTTTTCAAGAGCACGGCCTTGTTCACTAGTCGGAGTGAAACGTCCTTTCATCATAGGATTGCCAAATATTTCATTACAAAGGACAAGATAAAACAATGTTACATTGCTAAACAGGCTTCGCGTTGAACAGTCATATTTAACTAGGTAAAATAAAATGGACAAGTTTTTGCCAGCACCGATGGGGATGCTCTATAGAGGGTCAAGTGGCACTGATTGTGCTCTGACCAGTGGTGATAGGAGGCAGATGAATGGCTGCATCTCCGGCTGTACCCAAACAGAAGTGGAGGAGTCTCTCGCTGCTTACCGTAACAAATTAAATTGTATGTAACACAAGAATATTTTGTTTTGGAGGGACCCTTCCAGACGGACAAAGCAATTTAGGGCTATATGTTTTAGGGGCTGGCCGGGTGGGAGGCTGCTATACTTTCGGAAGCAGTTGACAAGACTCGCGTTCTTTTAGAGCTTTGTCAGTGAAACCTTTCCGAGCTTGATAAGAGGCGCAGCTGACTTTGGCAAGTTGACTGGCTGAGTGTAGGGGGGAGGGACTCTGACAATATTGACAGTTTCAAGACAGTCCCATAAAGTCTTGATTATTTTGCTTTATATCCATTCTTCACCGCTGTGAGCTTTGCTGACACCATACACCACCGTAAAGTACTAGCATGGCTAAGTGTATGAAAAGGGCACAGGGATTCAAATACATCTGCTTCTCACCCGGTACGTTACTTTGTATTGGACTCTGCTACTGTATGCAGTGGTGGTAGTGTGCAGTGCCCCTTGACAGCTAGGCACCTTTCAGTGGCAGGAGCCCCTCTCTGTGCCTGAGCTGTTTCTAGTCACACACTTCTCCCTCCAGGCACCGCGTACCTGTCTCACCGCACTGTGGATCTCACCTACGCTTTCCCTTTCCTCCTGTGGTGGCATGCTGAGGTATTTCTGGGTCAAATACAGCTTTAATGGGTGAGGCTGAGGGCCATGGGGCAATAACCTGGTTCAAAACGTAAGAACTTTAGCTTGAGATTTAAGGAGCCCTTGGGGAACGGTTGCTCCTAGTCTTATCAATGTGATGCGTATACATATATTTTTGTTTGCATAGAAATTTCTAAGCCATAATGTAAAACTTATTGAACTGCAAATCAATTTATTGTAAATATTTATATAAATATATATATATATATATATATCAAGAGAGTTTTTGGGAGATAGATTTTGAAAAGATGCACATGTACAATTAGGAGGGAGGGTGTGTTTTTTGATGTACGTGCCTACCTGGTTAATTAATTTCTAATTGAGGCAATGTTTTACCATCACGTCTTTTAATTTTGTGATCAGTGGAAAACTGAGCTTGAGTTGTCCGCTAATGGTATGTTACATACATTGTGCCACTTTCTGCTGCTGCCATCTCCCACTGGGAAAAGAAGGCCATGTTTTTCATTCTGTTGGCAAGTTATAAAATGTTTTGCTGCTTTCATTTTAAGACACCGTGTTTTATGGTGGCATCTGTGTAAGATCATAATGAATGTAAGAAAGAGGTCTTAGATGATCCAGGTGTAGGCCAAGAACTGTAGCAGTGTTTTCATCCAGCCAGGAGTGCGCAGCCAAGGACTTTCACAGACAACCAAATATAAATTAGGAATATGGGATACAGACTGTTCTAGCCATATCTGACTGGCAGACCAAGAGAGGCTTCACACAACCGCTTTCTCTGGTTCTCCACGAAACAGTTTGATCCATCCACCAGATCTGCAGGTAGTGCGTTGGACAACGTAAATGCGAAATTGTTTTTAAATGTTTACCATGATGCCAAGAGGATAGGCGATGGGACAGGGCTCGGCAGTCTTCCTCGCCTCAACACTATCACTACCTAACCTCCTATATGTACCTGTGCCACATGCCTTGTGGAAATACTTTTTCCCATTCCAGGCGTATGATCAATCCTGCCACTGTGTTTTGTAATATTCCTGCAGGTATTGCTCATATGAGGCAAGGTTTATATTGAGGCAAGCCTCTGATATGTGGCATCTCCACTTAAATAGCCACAAATCTACGATATCAATTAAGCAATAATAACCTTTCCTATAAATGTGTCCACACCGAAGGAGTGGTATTTTTAAATGTATTTATGTCTAATGGTGCAAAGGTAGAAGTTCTTGCCCTTGGATTCTGTTTTTGCAGGGTTTGGGTCACAGCGTCTGCAGTTTATTGTGAGGTCTCAGTTAACTTTCAAAAGTGTTCTGGTGGGGATTGGAGAAAGGGCTGCTTGCAAAAAAAGTAATGGAGAATGACTGTCTTTCCAACTTCTTGCTCAGCTCTTTTCACCAGAAGATTCACATGCCGAGCCACTTTCGACAGTCTCAGAAGACACAAGCCCACTATACAGCACTGCAGGCAGCGACTATCCTTCTATGCCTGGCTTTAAGCACAAGTCACAAGCACTATATTTGCCTTTGAATATGATACCGCAACAACACTACAAAAAACCCAGACCTGTTGAATTACTTTTTAATTACTATAAGCACTCTACACGCAGAGTCGCTACTGAAGGCTCACCATGTCCTATCCAGAGGTCCGATTTAGAGTTTATTCTGAACACTGCTCACATCCACTCCAAAGGTTTTTTTATTTAGAAAAAGGAAAATGTCATTTAGTCACCAAAAGGATTTATTTGTCTACACGTGAAATTTTAAAGCTATATTCTTTAATAAAGTTCTGTTTTAATGATCACAAGACGTTTTGTAAATTGTACGTGTGCTATGGTAAATAAAAATGTGTGTAATCCGCTCAGCTAACTGTATACATCCAAAGGTTGATGTGGGTGGTGCTCACAGATGTCTTGAATGTATGGACACACATGTTGGGAGTAGCTTTTTGGAAAAGCTGTAGGATGCTGGCAGGTGAGCTGAGCCGACAGAAGGGGGCAGATTCTTGGAGTCGGGAGCTTTAGAGGAAACAGCCATGTGCTTTCCTGCGTACCCCAAAATGTTTTTTAATAGGAAATAAAAAAACTAGCAGGTGCACACTGCTGAAATATTGGTTACGTTTGTCTATACTCAAATGGCTGTTTTAAAATGTCGTGTCTAGTTGTCTGTCCGACATGATTTGTTCTCATAAAAGATGTTACCAAGCCAACATCAAGCATTTTCTCAGTAGCATTATTTTCTGAAATCAACCACCACTTTTATTTTGAATCATCCTTCTTTTTCGTTGTTTTACTGACTTGCTTTACAAATACAATAAATCTCAGGGTTGCAGTAAAACTTGGGATACATTTGACTGTTTCTCAGCTTTAAGGGCTGTCAGAAGCAACCCGGACAGTGTCTTAAGTTTTCCTACAGCCATGTCACCCTCTTGTAAAACTGAACAATGCCCTGCTTGGGGACACCTTGAGGAGGTCTCTGAGACATTGTAGATGGTCTCACCTGAGAACGCAGTAACTGAGTGTTGTAATGGGCCTGCAGTTTACAGCTCTGCGACGGAGCAGAACGGCCCCTCAGAACTACAATTGTGAGTCGGGGGCATCAAAAGCTTAGCCAGTCTGAAGAGCTTTGGCTGCAACTAAGTAATAGATTACCCTCTTTTCATTTCAGTGCCTCTTAAAATGGAGCATGAAATGAGTTTTAACAATTAAAGACTCTTCTGGAGTCTTATTTTACAAAGTGGTGGGTCGGTCAGTAAAATATTCTTCCAGTAGAGATGATTTCATGAGAACAAACATGTAATTGGCTGTTTCCTTGACTGGCTCCGGATTCCCTTTGTCGCTGCGCCCTACAGAACTGGTCAGGAACCCTCTGTCACATCCTGTATACCAAATATATTGTTTACAGATTCTGAGGGTGTCCAGAAAGGAGCCCATCATCATAAATTCATTTGTGAACAACATTGGGTCTAATAAAATAAAGATTCACCATGGCTGATTCTGCTCTGTGTTTTGCATTGTTTTAAAGTTTATCAGAAAGTATCTTTTTCCTAAAAAGGAAGTAAATTAAAGGTGACTTCCCTTGGGTTGTGATGAGAGCATGCAAAAATCCTGCCTGCAGCCATATAATGTTCTTGATTTAAAGCTCTCCTTGTATTGCCACACCATTCTTCCATCAGATTCTGACTGATTGCTTACATTCATGAAGTAGTTACTCCACATTTGCTCCTAAACAACATTCTAGCTAGGCCCAGCTAAATGGCATTTCTATTGTTTTTTTACTTAACTGTGGTATTCTTATGTTATACTAAATATTGTTTCATTTTCACTAAAGGCCCAGGGCCCGATTTAGATCTTAGCGAACTGTTTGATCCTTCACAATGTTGACATATCCCGGTTGCCGAAATATAAATCCCATTATATCCTATTGGATTTATATTTCGACGGACAGGATATCCGTCACCGTTGCGATGGAATAACCCGTTTGCAAGATCTAAACCCGGCCCCTAGTCTGTAGATCACCAAAGTCACCGTTGAACTAATGGCTCTGAGTTATTTAGTCCTGTCATGCCTCATTAGTAAAATAGCTGGCTAACTGAATTTTCTGATTCTAACTATGCCCAACCAATCGGATTTACCTTCCTTTAATTTAAGTTACTCTTCCACTTTGAGACTGCCCTCCAAACTTTGACTAAGTTTTGTATACTGTAATCATTTCCCTGCCTCCTCCCATCAGCTATCTTCTACTCTTCCCCACTGCCACTGTTGGTGCACTCTGCTGCGCTTGTAGTTTGGTACGTGCTATATAAACTCCCAGTGCAGCACAGACGGCTCCCCAACCTTAGACTGTTACTGCAAAGGAGTCCTCCAGAGCTTTGCTCTTTATTTAATCCCCCTAAGAAAACCAAGTGCTTTCCTGGCTACAGGCAGTGGCCGGGGGTTGATGTTTTCAGTACTCCTGTACAAAGCTTAAACATTTTCAAAGGTTTTCACCTATATAAAATGAAAAGGAAGAGAACCCTCTTAACTCTGTCTGATTCCCCTTTTCATTGACGACATGTAAGGAGCGCCTTACGAAGGTGATGTACTTCGAGTAAGAGTCTGACTGGACTAAGAAAGAGGCAAGCACCTTCACAAAGTGCCCCTCAAAAACCTATTTACCAAGCCCCTTGAAAGGAGGGACACAGACAAAACTCTGCATGGGGCACTAACTAGCCTAATAGGCACCCTAGGACCATCCCATTTTTCCCTCCAGAGTAATCCTCTGATACAGGGGTCCTTGCTGCTGTCCCAACACGGTCATGCTTCTTCCCAAACTTTGACTCTGTTCGCATTATTTAAACCCTAGGTTTTGGCTTCTTGAGAACAAAGACCTTTCATGTAGTCTCGATAACGTTGCCCCATTTCCACTACATCGTTCTCCATTTGGCATAATGGGTGATCCTGCCAATTCTGGGCCTGATCTGTTTCAACATTGAGGGTGACACTGAGAGGCACAGAAAATAGAAGGAACTGAAAGAGGAACTCCAATAGAAAGTTGAGCAGAGTGCACAAAATGGGAAGACATGCTTCACAAACAGAAAGAACCCTTGCCCATCCTTCCTTAAAGGATGTCTGAGGGCATAACCTCCCTGAGGTTCAGCTGGAGGGAGCACAATAAGAGTCTTCAGTCATTCAGTCATAAACTTTATTTCGGGTAACAAAGTAGCCATAAAAGTACATCAAAAACACATTATTCAAATAAAAGGCAAGCCATATAAAGAGTTAAAATCCTCACGAAGGCAAGACACATTTGAACTATATATCTGATAGAGACTTCTAGCTGCAGATTCCTTACCTTTGAATTTCCCAGGAGTCAGGCTGGATCTGGAAACTTTTGCTGAGCAATACCTCTTGCGCATGCTGTCGGGTGGCTTCATTCGGCTCTGCGTGACATCATCAGTGTCTTTAGTATCTGTTATGACGTCATAGTACCTATGTAGGTGCCACCCAGGTGTGCGGACGTCAGTTCTTTTCTTTCTGAGCCAGTTAAGCGCCGATCGGCTGCTACTCTGCCGCTTTTTGGCATTTTTTTTTCCTTGACGTTTTGTCGCTTTCTGTATTTTTTTAAAACTTTATGTGCGAGGGATGTCTTCCAGGAAGACATGGTTTAAACCGTTCGTGGCCTGTCCCCGCACGATGTCGGTCACCGATCTCCACCTCGTATGCCTATGGTGTCTCAAGCACGACCACAATCTGAAGTTGTGCTCAGACTGTCAGGCCAAGGCTCCTAACACCTTGAAGGAGTGGGCTTTGAAGCTCCTTGCGGCCCGTCAGCCGACACCATTAAGTGAGACTCCGCGAAGGACCCGATCATAGAAGAGGAGGTTGCTGGATTGTTCAAAGCCCAAAGTCCTCTTCATCCCACTCAAGGTCGTCGGGACACTCTAGGAAGAGGCCCAAGAAGAAGAAGAAGAAGTCCAAGCGGACTTCATCTTCACCTCAGATGTTGTCCATCGACGAAGGAGGTAAAGAGCACCGACGCTCTAGGTATGTTTCTACGGACCCAGAGCCAGGGTGGACTTCGGTCCTCCCTCCATTTCAGACGGGGAACATTCAAATCTTTCTCAAATGAGAGACAGCCCTTAACAATTTCCCTGTTAAAAGAGGCAGGTGGGTTAGTCCAAATCAAGCACCACAGGAGTAGGGGTGTCAGTTTAATAGTATCTTCCACATAATCTACCCCCAGCTCCTGGTGTAGGCCCTGGGTCTTGGCTACTAAAGTTTGTGATGTTACGCGCTTGTGACTACCCCTCTTCTAGGGATACATAAACCAAGACTCAAGGGATTGTGGTTACTATGATGACTTTCACTAATAGCATCCCTAGATACCCTGGATAATGTGTTACGGGTGACACAAATATAATCGATAACAGAGGAGCATTCTCCTCTTTCAAAGGTACCTTTTGTTGGATAAAGTGGGTCCTAAAATTCTTTGACATTAAAAAAATCCATCATTTTTAAAGTTTGAAAAACTACATGACCTCCCTTTTCCCTAGACTGCCAACACTCCCTATACTAAGATAATCAAATGTGTGGGATTCGTTTTCAGACTGAGTTAGCCCTGATTTAACATTACAATCTTAACCGAGGATGATTTGATACACTTTGTGTGCTGAGGCAAAATGGGCTTCGAGACCTAAGATAAGGTCAGACAATACATTAAGATTGCCAATATGGGCACATTCAAAATATCCATCATAAAGATTAACCAAAATAATGCTCACACTAGAGGGCCACGTTGGTAAAAAAGCTTGGAGCAGATTGCTACTGGAGGGGATTGGAGTAATACTACATTCTAAGGTAACTTTGAACCATGCCATAAGACCAGCATGGGCCCTGCCCGATGAAGATGGAACGGCGGGAACCATGTGTGTATAGTAGTCATCTATATTATCACCTCTGTGAACCATGTTTCCTGGAAAAAAACAATGTCGTACTTGTCTATGAGCTGGCCCCATTCTTCACAGCCCATTTTACTGGCAAGGCCGGCAATATTCCAAAAAAGCATATTAACCTCATGGGCAGGGTCCACAGGGATGGTTAGGCTTACCTTATTGGGTTGCAAAGATAGCTCTATATGGTCAAAAACAGTCAAATTCCAATGGTTTAACATGGCATGGGAGATTATTGTTTGGGCAACTGAGGGACCCAAACCACATATAGCCCCTTCGAAAGGGTTCAACTTTGGAAAATTACAAGTATTGAGTCAGTCATTTTCTGTCCGGTCGCCCAGGGGGGAGAAACTGGTATAAGTTGTGAAATTAAAGCAAAGTAGTTGAGGTGCCAAGATGCTAGGGGAGCGCACCCTGATATGAGAAGGTTTAAGTCTCTGTAAAAGAAGCTGAGGGGCAAGATCTTAACATCGATACTTTTAATTTGGCCTAACTGAGAGGCCCGAATTAGATCAACGGCAGGCCTAGGGATTCTAAAGGTGACAATGACAGAATCCCCCAGGAATTCTTTATGCATCCTCCCGACCCACCCACCCTTCTTGCCATAAGAACCTCGGGGAAAAAGTTACCCTGGGGCCTGGAGTGTCCATTCATCCAATCTATAGCTTTGTTAATAAGCTCAGCAGTGGACTCGCTCGTTTTAGGGCGCAACCTTGGAACATTTGCCATAACTATAATATAAGGACATGCAGCAGGTGGGAGATCACCTCTTGTATCACACCCTATGGTCGACTCCATGTATTTAGAGGGTAAAATAGAATTTCCCTCTTGACGGTGACCCCCAACTTGTATAGCAGGCAACTCCTGATCTCTTGTGCAAGAGTGGACAGACACCTCTGGGCCTGAGGCGGGTCCTACACCATTCATACAAAAAGACAGTTTCCCCCAAACCAGGGGCCGATCCTCCTAGATAGGGCTTGAAGGCCTCTGCCCAATAGTGGTATCACCCCCTTCCTATTGTGCCTTGTGTCAGCCTAGTATCCAATTCCCTCAGTTTACCCCCACGTTCACACAGCCCTGATAACTCCGACTCAAGGAGGTCGGCAATCTCCTTGCTAATCTGCACAAATTGTCCTGCAGGAACCCGTTTACAGTTAAGAGTCATGAGGCGTTGATGTAGGCTTCACTGGATTAGCTGCAAGTTTATGAATAGGCCCTCTTTTCCTCTTCGTGTATAGTGGCAGGGTTTGATTAGCTGCCATCATATGAGGTGAAGGGGGCACAATTACCTGGAATGTCATAACCCGCATTTTTGTGGCCCAATAGGCTAGTGGAGGCTCCACCATCAATAGGTAAGGTAGCAAATTCTAGCCATTTCTCAGCTAGGAGAATTTCCTTGTGTAAGCCCCCTACTGCCTTTTCAATGTATCTATCAAGGGTGCCTATTTTCTTGGCGGCTGCGCTCTCAGTGTTAGGGCCTAACTTATGCATGGCCATCCTATGTAGATATAAGACCAACACCAGGCAACAGATATGTTGAAGATCAAATAGGCAGACCAATGCAAAAAAAAAAAGTTACTTCCAAAGGAACACTTAAAGAACATTCACAATAGCAGTGTATAAAGCCTACTTGGAAACCAAAGCCCAGAGGGATAGCCCAGCCCTATCTTTGAGTGCTGCAAAAGATGGTAAAACACTTAAAGGCAAGAGGAGGAACAACAACAACAACAGAAGCCCCTCCTCATCTGCAAATAGAGTATTATAGGGCTAAAAGACTCAAGGGTAGCAAAGTCTCCCGTTACATATGGGTGGTCAAAATGCAAACACCCAGCCATGCAACCACACAAGAGGTCAAGACTGGGGGTCAAAAGTCCTACCCCAAGCTAAAGTGCGGGGATGCAGAGAGTCATGGCTGGGGGACAACGTGTCACCCCAGCAGATATGCACACATACCAAAAGTTAGGGCCAGGGGAATAGGCCCACCCTAGCAAATGTGCAAACGTGCCAAAATTCAGGGCCGGGGGACAATTGCCCACCCCAGCAAATGTGCAAACGTGCCAAAAGTCGAGCCGAGAGTCGAGGACCCACCCCAGTAAATATGCAAAGAGTCAGGGCAGGTAGGAGACAAGGCAAGTGGGCACTAGGGAACAAGGTCCTGCCCCTGCAGGTGTACAGGCACACAAAGGATTTATGCCAAGGGACAAAATCCTACCCCAGGTAAAGTGCAAAAATACGAGAAATCAATGCATGCACCAGAATATTGGGGCGTCCTCGTAAGGAATGTAATTACAGTACCAGAGTAATATAAGATGGTCTTGATAGTGAAACCATACAGCACCCGGTCAAAAAGCCAAGGAGGGTGGCCCTGCCGCTTCCTGGCGCTGATGGGTGCAGGATGGGTTCCGCCCTGATTTAGATCTTGGCAGACCGGTTACTCCATCACAACGGGGACTAATATCCCAGCCACCGAAATATAAATCCCATTACATCCTACGGGATTTATATTTGGGCGGACGGGATATAAGTCACCGTTGCGAAGGAGTAAACCGTCCGTCAAGATCTAAATCAGGCCCCTAGTCTGTAGATCATCAAATCCACAGTTGAACTAATGGCCCTGAGTTCATTAGCTCATTAGGCTTTGTCTGGGCGCATACTGCACCCCAGTAGGTGGCATCGCCCTTTTTAAAGCTTGCGGTGTGGGAAACCAATGTCTGCCCCTCCTATCCTATCCTGGGCTGAGGCGTTGGCGTTGTGGAACTTAAAGTTCTGAAGCAACAGGGCAGCAAAGTACTCCCGGATTGTTCGGTCACAGCCCATCAGCAGATCAGCGCACAGACTATCCCGGTAATCCTTTCCTAACAGGTGTAAGTAAGTGACAAAGAACGCAGGTCTCTGACCAATATTAGGCCCCAATTCCAGAGTATTACTAGGATACACTGTCTCGCATGGCCCTCATGGACAAGGTCTGTTCTAAATCTGGTTTTGACGTGCAAGTGGAGACTGAGAACCCAGGACCACTTTTCATCTAGAATAGACTGCATTGAAGAGCACACCAATTGTAGGGCCATACATGGAAATGGGACAAAGCTCAGTTGAAGACACCGGCATTTGTTCAGGCAATCCTCACTATGCTAATACAAGAATAAGGCTCCAGACTCTACCAACTCTAACCTGAGGTCTGTGGTAAAACACAACGCTGTCCTAGTGGCAGAAGTTCATTGAAACCCGTGTTTGATTAATGTGTTTCACCACCAGAGAAGGAAAGGTGCATGTTAGAAG
The DNA here is from genome assembly GCF_964204655.1 of Triturus cristatus. Taxonomy (NCBI): domain Eukaryota; kingdom Metazoa; phylum Chordata; class Amphibia; order Caudata; family Salamandridae; genus Triturus; species Triturus cristatus. The sequence continues at coordinate 1,664,056,415 of NC_140590.1, read as the reverse complement.
GTACTGGGGGAATAATTATCACATACAGATTCCTTCACCATTGAAGCCGCAAAGAGCAATTTTTAAGACCTGCCATGAGAGGGAGCAGTAGCAGAAGATGGGAAGGCTTGTCCAGTAATTTCCTGAGACCGGCAGGAAGAAGCAGTAGTGGGAAGGCTGGACAGAAATATCCAAGACGGTTGTACTGCCCCGTCTATTATATTATTTTACAAATCTGTCCTTGATGCTCTCTTCAGATGATTAAATCAACTCTTGGGAGACTTGCTATGTGGCGCAGGACGGCTTCGGGTGACCTTATGCATGCTTAAGCTACCCACTTCAAGGGTGGCTTGGAAATTCCCGATTTTGTAAAATACTATGCGGCTGCTCAACTGTAAGGGCCCACTAGAACGTTGGCAAATTGTTATCGGAGAATGGACTGTCCTTGGGCATCATGCCGCTGATTTGTTGCAGGCTGCCCTCTTGCCTGGTTCTAAACAGCCGGTCCAATGTTCTGACTTGATTTGCGTAGCAATGGCTGCTTTGCAGCATGGCCTCATCCTGACTGGTGCCTTACTCCCTGGCTATCCCGCTGATAGGCCCACCCCTACATAAGGGTTGGCTTACACCTAAAGCTTTGGCCTCCTGGACCAAAATGAAAATTGTGTGGGAGCGTTCTAACAAAACGGTTTCCTTGTCCATTTCCATGCTTTCGTTCAACAATGTGGTATCGATTGAGGACAAAGTTTAACCTATAGACAAACAGCTGCACCCCACAGAAACCCTCCACACCTGAACTACTCCAGATGATAAACTCTATGGGTGAAGGGTGTTATCCGGTGCAATGCTTCTAAAGACAACAGTTGCAGCATTCTAAAGCTGAATTATCAACACAGAGACACAAATGGAGATGGATATCAGGTGGGCACTTAATGATCAGGATTAGTACAAAATGATACAATATCTGAACAAGGTCTCATAATTCCGGTGCAATGCTTCTAAAGACAACAGTTGCAGCATTCTAAAGCTGAATTATCAACACAGAGACACAAATGGAGATGGATATCAGGTGGGCACTTAATGATCAGGATTAGGACAAAATGATACAATATCTGAACAAGGTCTCATAATTTGAGATTCAAATTAATAAAATTGTATATACTACATAGGGCATATTTCAACCCCTCGAAGGCTGGTAGGGCATTTCCAGAGGTTGGCTATGACCACATGATGTGGAACTGCCCCTTGCACCTTTCTGACACGTTATTGTGGATATACTGCAAAAGTATTTTTGCAGTTGACGAGGGTGTCCAACCTTTTGACAGTTGAAGTGGGCCTGTTGGCTTTAGGCAACTGAAGTCTGATAAGGCAGCAGTTAAGTTCCTGGCCTTGCCCTCTTGTTAGCTAGAAGAAACTTTAGCATAGCATGGAAACCCCGAGACAAAAGCTTGCTTCTAGTTCCACTACCGTTGCATGAGTCGACGGAGCCGCTGTCGAGGGTGGTCTTGGTCAGGCTCCAAATCCACAGGTAAGCTTAAGAAACATAAGAGGTCTAAGCAGAGTTCCTCTCTTTGTGCAATTCCCACTCCCCTGATAAAGTGCTTGGGCAGTGCCAATGGTCCTGTTTCCACTCCTGAAGTTGGCTGACTTTGGAGTCGATTCTGCAGCTGGTTTCAGCACAACTGAAGTTTCCGGTGCATTCAACCATGCCGCGCCAAATGAAGAGTTTCGCTAAGCCATACTCCAAATCTTTGGGTCTTTACCAACTCCCTCTGGTGCACCTTTGGGCCCTGAGGAGCTGAGAGGCCTACCAACTAGATTACCACTTGCAGGTTCACCCTTAGCACCAGTTGGCTCTGCCCAAGCAAATTCCACTAATGGTTCCAGTACCAACGACAAGCTCGGTGTCCTTACCCAATCCAGGAACATGCAATTCGACACCTATGCTGATTTGCAGCATTAAGAGGTGGCCCTGATTTTCCTTTTTGATGCCTGGCTGAATTCGACCGACGCCCCAACCGAATTCGACATGGGTTTCTGCTCTCATCTTACCACCAAGCACGCAACACTTCATGTATTTTCTTTTTGGCACAGACTCCAACAACGATCGTTATCAGGGTGATGAATTTGCTCAGCCCTATGCCGATGACAATTGGTATGAAGACTTGTAAGATGCTAGTGGGCTGGACACGTCCCTAGAGTCCGCTCTTTTCTCCCCTGAGGGCCCAGCCTTGGAAGAATCTGCTTCCTGCGTCATCGGCATGCATAGGGCGACTTTGGTCCTTGACCTCCAGCTTCCCACTATGGAGGTGACAACCAGCATCCTGATAGATGTCCCGCAGCCTGGCCAGATTGCTTCTGAGCCTCTCAATTTTTGAATGAGGCCTTTCAATTTTTGAATGAGGCCTTGACGGATACCATACTAGTCACTTGGGATGAGCCTTGTGCCACCCTCCGGCTAACCGGTAGATTGGCAGACGCCATCCCCCATGCTCCAGGCGACCAAGAGTTATCGCAGCACCCTTCTGAGATCCTTGTGGTACAGACCTCCACCAGCCGGACCAACCCCAACTCTTTTTCTACTATACCCTTAGACAGGGAGTCGAAGCATGTGGAGACATTCGGTAAACACCTCTTCTCATCAACCAGTTTGGCCCTTCTGTCCATTATTGCTTCTTGCTTACTAGGCCGCTACACTCATGACTTCTGGATCTAGTGGCAAAAGTCCTTCCAGGTATTTTTGAAGATCTTCACCTTGTTCTGTCACAGCCCATTTAGGGTGGTCGTGATGAGGCAGAGTTTAAATTTGTTGGGGCTTGGACACTACTTATTCCGTCGGATGGGCTATAGGCACCAGTTTTGCCATTCACCGTCCTGCTCAGCTGGGTTCTCTGGCGATTTCCAGTCCTCACTGATAGACCAACCTTTCGATGGGACTTGCCTGTTTGGACACTAGGCTGATTTGGGGCAAGACTGATTCTGGTTTGGAAAATCTTATGGAGAGTACGGCCACTCCTCGCTCTCTTGGCTTTTCCACCCAGCCTCACCAGCAACACTTACAATGTTCCTTTGATGGCTATGGCTGAGGCATTCCCTATCGTCAGCCTATAAAACCCCAACAGGGAACCCAGAGGTTTTGCAGGAGAGGCCGTGGTGCCCACCGCCCCTGATGCCGAGGTCATTGTGCCGCTTAGAATGACGGCCACAGCCCCTCCTGCAAAGCCTCTTTAGTGTACCCTTGCAGGGTCACAGCCACCTAGTGTTAGGCAGAATACATTAATTCTATCCGGGCTACCAAGCAATCACATTGAACTGTTGGGTCCTCCAAACTGTTTGCAAAGGCTATGCCTTACCCTGCTATTTGTCCCAGTCGCACCTTTCACTATCTACCCAACTAACTGAGGACCATCTCTCCATTTTGCAGCAGGAGATGCAAGCCTTTTTTGCCAAAGGGGATATCAAGATGGTGCCGGCATCAGTAGTAGGATGTGGTTGTTATTTCTGCTACTTTTTGGTGCCCCAGGATGGAGGTTTTCGGCCTATTCTAGATCTGCATCCTCTCAATTTCTTCCTCTGTAAGCATAAGTTCAAAGTGTTCACCCTGGCCCAGGTCTTTTCTGGACCCTGTGGACTGGATGGATGCCTATTTTCATATACCCGTCCTGCCGGCTCATCAGTGCTACCTGCAGTTTACGGTGAGTTCCAGTTCGCTGTGCACCCTTTTGGCCTCACCTACGCCCCTTGGGTGTTCACGAAAGGGATGGTGGTGGCAGTATACCTTTGGAGGTCAGGGGTGCCATCTTCCCCCACCTCGATGACTGGCTGTTGAAGATGGGCTCACCCCTGGCAGTTGTCAACCACCTCCCAACGACGGCGAACCTTGCCATCCTTGAGGGATCACTATCAATGTACCAAAGTCACACCTGACTCCTCAGACGCTCCCTTTAAAAGGAGCGAATGTGGACACTGGGAAGAGTCTTTCCTCCGGGGAGGAGTCCAGGACATTTCAGCTATGATCCCCTTTCAGCCTCAGTCCTGCATTTAAGTGAGGGTTACTCTGAGCCTCCTGCTACTGATCATCGCCTGCATCCTGCTGGCCAAGCACATCAGGTGGAATATGCAGGCTCTGCATTGGGATCCGAAAACCCAGCGGGCCCAACATCAAAGGACCTCTCCGACCATGTCCAGCTCTCGGACGAGACTGCAAAAGATCTGCAGTGGTGGCTAATAGACCGTTATTAGGTCAGCAGCAGACCTCTCTCCTTTCCTCACCCAGAACCGACAGTGGTGAACGAGCCTTCTGGGCGACCAAGCTGCACTCCAACGACTCTCCCATATCCAGCAGACTCGGGTGCAACTTTGAGCATCGGGTCCTGGTATCTGCTGCTGCACAGCGGCGAGGAGCAGCGGCTTGAAGATCTCACCCCAGCAAGCTTCTTCAAATATTGTGATCCTGTGCTGAGAACAGGTGGTCAGCCAACTGAACCTTGGAGTCTTTTGCTTCAGCTGTGCTTTGGAAAAAACTTCTCCATGAGCAGGACACAGTCCCTTCTTTGCTAGCCACCAGGTTCAGCAGTAGCAGTCCATGCCAGTGCAGACTCTCTTTGCCAGTCCCTCGGTGCAACAATGCAGTCCTCCTTCAGTCCTCTTCTCCAGTCCATCGAGATCTGAGTTCTGGGTGCCAGGGGTGCCTTTTTATGGGCAGGAAATGCCCTTGGGGTGCATGGGGTTAGTAGCCAATGGTATACTAAGTTCCCGCCCTCATGATGACCACTTCCTGCATACTGTATCATCTGGCTATACCAGAATTCTCCATTCTGCCACTTTCAAGATGGCAGAACACCTCTCTTGATGTGTAGCGCTCACTAGCCCAACCCAGAGGTGTGTCTTCCAAGGGGGCTACTCGCCCCTGGAAAAAAGATTGGCAACTGATTTCCCCTCTCCTTCCCGAGTGCCAGCCTGTCTACTTAAACAATAGAGCAGCACTACTCCCTAGCCCCCCATACCCCCATTTCCCTTCAAAGGCAGCTTCTTCTTTGTAGCTCGCCTTTTGGGCCAACATCTGTGTTTGCACATCTCCCCAGGAAGGCAGAAAGCTGTCGCAAGAAAAATCCAGGGCCTGATTCACAAATGTAAACTTAGACCAAAAGTCTAATTTTGACAAAATGTCTAGCTTAACTACTTTTTGGTATTCACAAAGGTATGGCCTTGCTCTGGGCACATTGAAAGGCGCTATGGGCACAATTAAAGGTTTTCTTTTGTCCCTCTCTTGCTTGATGAGCCCTCCTTATTGAAATTATCTTGTGATTCATTTTTTTTAAAGGGCTGCAACAGTTGTTTTTTCCTGTCTATTTATGAGGCCCTAATGGAACCTCAGTCTTGCCCTTGGGAATGATGTGTAATCAATTTGAGGTGATCCACAGGTGTTCTTTATGGCTTCTCACCAACAAAACTTTCTTCCTACTCCCCATCACTTCAGCATGGCATGAGTGCCTGTAAGAAAGTGCCCTCTTTCTGCATGGTAGCCCCCACTTTTTGCTGAACTGCTGATGTGCTTTGACTGAGTGTGCCCTGCCAATCAGGTGCCCAGGGCCTTTGTTCTTTCCCTAAAACTGCATTGAAAACAAAACCCAATTGGCATCTCTGGCCACAGGTCAGCCCCTGGTAAATGGTACCACAGGTACCTAGGGCACTGTGACCAGGGAAGACCTCTAAGGGCTACAGCACATATTGTGCCACCCTTAGAGGCTCTGTACCATTACTCTCACACACTGCCTTTGCAGGCTGCTTGTCTTGGTGCAGAACAAAGTGAAGAGTGACATGGCACACATTCCTGTGTAAAACACACAAGATGATGGATGGAATGTTGCACATTGGCAAAACATTCACCACACAGTCACAGATCTGTGTTTAATACATCATTATTTTGCTCACCATGCCACCCCAGTTCAGACATGGTCATATGCAAATCAGTCTTGAACCTGTGCCTCATGGGAACAGACTAGCCTGAACTGCCAAGCCATGTCTTCCCTGGACCAGAATCATCCTAGGACCGGTTTTGGGGTTTCATCCCCTCTTCAGCCAGGATAGCTTGACTCCAGTGGCCGGTCCTAGGATGCTTGATTCCGGTTCAGGGAAGACATGGCTTGGCAGTTCGGGCTGGACTGTTCCCATGAGGCACAGGGTCAAGACTGATTTGCATATGGCCATGTCTGAACTGGGGTGGCGTGGTGAGCAAAATAACGATGGATTAAACCCAGATCTGTCACTGGGGGTGAATGCTTTGCCCATGTGCAACATTCCGTCCATCATCTTGTGTGTTTTGCTGTTCGCCCTATGTGGGAAGGGTATGCCCAGACGTGGGTCCTGTGCTCACTACGCCAATGGAGTCAAGCTATCCTGGCTGAAGGGGGGTGAAACCCCGAAACCGGTCCTAGGATGCTTGATTCCGGTCCAGGGAAGACATGGCTTGTCAGTTCGGGCTGGACTGTTCCCATGAGGCACATGGCCAAGACTGATTTGCATATGGCCATGTCTGAACTGGGGTGGCGTGGTGAGCAAAATAACGATGGATTAAACCCAGATCTGTGACTGGGGGTGAATGTTTTGCCAATGTGCAACATTCCGTCCATCATCTTGTGTGTTTTACACATTCCTGTGTGCCATGCCTACAACCCACTGCCCTGGCATAGATCAGTCACCCCTCTAGCTGGGTGCCCTATACCAGTGGTGAGGGTACAGGTGCATGAGCCCTGTACCCCTACAGTGTCCAAGTCCATTCTTAGACATTGTAAGTGCAGTGCTGCCATTAAGAGTATATGGTGCTGAAAGTTTGTCATTACGAACGCCACAGCACCATAATGGCTACACCAAAAACTGAGAAGTTTGGTATCAAGCTTCACAGCACATTAAACCCACACTGATGCCAGTATGGGATTTAATGAAGAATGCACACAGAGGGCATCTTAAATATGCCCCCTGAAAAAGACCTACCACTAGTGTCCAGGCTGAATGGTTGCTTTCAGCTGCCAACACCATACATGTCTCTGGACCCCTGGGTCAAGAGCCTGCTGCACTCGGGGGCCTGAAACAATGCACATCCTGGGACGAGGTGCCAAACCTTCTCCCCCAGGAGGGGCAGGGTCCACGAAGCGGAAGCTTCAAAGGCTTGCTGCATTTATGAGGTTCTCCAGGCCACTTGCTGCTTTCAGCAACTGGTCCCCACTGGTTCTGACCCCACTTTGGGCGGATGCAGATGGGGGGGGGACCCAGCCAACCAGGGAAAGGCTCCTGCCCCACTCCCACTGGAGGGTGGCATAATAGGGGGTGTACCCACCCCAGGGAAGGGACCCATTAGTCCCAACCTTTTTACCTACCTGTAACACCCCTAAATCTAGTATTTAGAGCCAGCCCTGAACCTTGCTTCCTCAGAAAAGAAACCAGAAGAAGAAACGAAGAAGGACTGAACAGCCATGCCGAAGCTAAAAAGAGGACACCCACTGACTTGGCCCCAGCCCTACCGGCCTGTCCCCACCTCTAACTTGCTTCAGCAAAATCCCGGTGTGTCCTGCAGCCAGCAACCTCGAGAAACCAGGAGGACCTGCATGCCTTCAATCCCAAAGACTCTGTCTCCCGGGAACACTGGATTTCTTCAAACAGACTCCAGCTCCACAAGGATCCGCGAGTTTGCACCCCTCTGCACCCGACACCAAGGACCCGAGTTCGAGTCGCCCAACACTAAGAGGAGGTCTTCCCGGGATCCTGACCCCTGACCTGCCTGAAGCCTTCAGCCGACGCCTGCAGCCTCAAACCGGAAGGTCCCCCCAACCGCGACCAGGAGCTGGTAAGAAGATCTGACCCTAAAAGGCACCCCTACACCCGACGCCCAACGGCCTTGGGTGGCAAAATCAACGGTGCCTAACCAACCCCCAACATCCCAACTTACCCCTCCAAGTGGTGGTCGCGGGGAACAACCTTTACAACGCAACTTTTACAACGCACTACCATTACAACGCATTTTTTACAACGCATAATCCATTACAACGCATGATATTACAACGCATGACACTACAACGCATTTTTAAAAACTACCTTTACAACGCATTCCATTACAACGCATACTACCATTACAACGCATACCATTACAACGCATAATATTACACTATACTATCCAATACTTACCCTACTGATGCACCCCCTGGAGTTAGATTAGTAATTTTTACCCCTATACTATCCAACACTTATCCTACTGATGCACCCCCTGGAGTTAGAATAGTAATTTTTACCCCTATACTATCCAACACTTACCCTACTGATGCACCCCCTGGAGTTAGAATAGTAATTTTTACCCCTATACTATCCAACACTTACCCTACTGATGCACCCCCTGGAGTTAGAATAGTAATTTTTACCCCTATACTATCCAACACTTACCCTACTGATGCACCCCCTGGAGTTAGAATAGTAATTTTTACCCCTATACTATCCAACACTTACCCTACTGATGCACCCCCTGGAGTTAGAATAGTAATTTTTACCCCTATACTATCCAACACTTACCCTACTGATGCACGCCCTGGAGTTAGAATAGTAATTTTTACCCCTATACTATCCAACACTTACCCTACTGATGCACCCCCTGGAGTTAGAATAGTAATTTTTACCCCTATACTATCCAACACTTACCCTACTGATGCACCCCCTGGAGTTAGAATAGTAATTTTTACCCCTATACTATCCAACACTTACCCTACTGATGCACCCCCTGGAGTTAGAATAGTATTTTTTACCCCTACACTATCCAACACTTACCCTACTGTTGCACCCCCTGGAGTTAGAATAGTAATTTTTACCCCTACACTATCCAACACTTACCCTACTGTTGCACCCCCTGGAGTTAGAATAGTAATTTTTACCCCTATACTATCTAATACTTACCTTAAATGTAATTTAATATTATGCGTTGTAATGGTATGCGTTGTAAAGGTAGTATGCGTTGTAATGGTAGTGCGTTGTAAAGGTATTTTTTAAAAATGCGTTGTAGTGTCATGCGTTGTAATGTCATGCGTTGTAATGGATTATGCGTTGTAAAAAATGCGTTGTAAGTGCATGCGTTGTAATAGTGTGCGTTGTAAGGTCATACATCCGGTGGTCGCACTCAGAAGACCTTAGTCCCCGAGCTTGCAGTGTTTGTGCAAACCGGAGACTCCCCATTGAAAGCTACAGGGCTTCCGACGCCAAAACAGCACTCTGCACCCTGCCGCCCCAGTGTCGCTGAGGGTGCATCTTATGTGCTGGCTTAAACCCCATTTGCCCTGAACTTAAGTCCAGGAGCTTTGCTCCCACAATCCAGTGGCCTGCTTGTCAACAGCCACCAACCTGAGGACCCCCTACCCTCTATTGGAGAACATTGGGCCTCAGCACTCTGCACCTGGCCGCCCTAGTGCCGCTGAGGGTGTAACGAGAGTGCGTCCTTGACCCTAGGAGACCCCTGAGTCTAACCCCAGAATACCAACTCTCACAACAAAGTACTTCCCTTTAAACTGATAACACTATTTCTCTCCATAGGATAACATTGACTATTTTTCTATGAAAAGTTTCTACGTGTGGAGTTGGAAAATCTAAGGAAATACTTAAAAATTATACTACATAACAAAAACGCTTTTACTTACCTGTGTACAGGAAATGTCCCAGTGTAGTATCCAGGTATACTACACTCTGTAAGAAAAGTTATCTGAAAGTAATGTACTGGTCATTTTACTAAAAAGCCCATTCAAAGTATATGTACTGTATTTCCAAAGCATTGCATTTCTCGGTAACTGTACTGTAAATCAAAACAAAGTGCATATACAATTACAATTCAAACTGTTTTACAACTGTATATTTACTGCAAAGTATTTATCACTTATCTGTGCCTGGCTTGCTTTGTTCTAAAAATAAATACCTATAATAATATTTTTATGCAAAAACAATTGGTCTGATGTTCAGTCTTTGAGTGTGGTAATTCATTTGCTGACTGAGGGTGTACAACAAATGCTTAACACTGCCCTCTGATAAAGCCTGAATGCTCGACCACCCTACCACAAATAGAGAGTGAGGTGCTATCTACTTTACCTTAGCCTACCTTTTGGGTTCCACTGGACTCTGTGCACACTATACCTCACTCTGGTATAGTATATACAGAGCCAGCTTCCTACAGTGCCTACATGGACACCTCTCTGGTTGCTCCTCATCTACAGTACTGTTTCCAGATAAAGTCTCAAATCAATTTCTTCTGCCATAGCAGCAATAATTCAAGAAGAGGGAAGCTATTTGTGAGTCTGACTCTGATGTGATACAAGGTTTTCACTGTGCTGTACAAGACGAGGGGATAAAGATGATGAGGTGGATAACTTGCATCCTTTCATTATAATTATGCTGGCTTGCATCTCGATTTATGTAATGCAAGTGGCCTAGGCACCTATCGAGGATTCATCCTGGATTCTCTTATGGGGTCGGAAGCTGAAGACAGAACCTCTTTTGTTGTGGTTAGGAGGTCATCATAAGTGCTAAAACTGTCCCTCCCTACTGAAGATATTCTTAGAGATTATACTACCTGGACTCTCTACTTCACTACCTCTGTTCTCATTCAAAGAAGCTCTGGTTGACCCGATTATGTCTGGTTGGCTGAAATCATGTTCGGTGCTTGTGTTGAATCACACTATAGCGAGGCACCAGTTTACCAGCACCTGGTGAGCCTTAGTTCTTGATGCAGCACACTACTCCAGAGAGACTTGTGGTACAGACCTCCATTTGCAAGGTGAAGCTTAGCTCCTTTTCTGCAGCTCCTCTGGGCATGAAGTTCAAAAGAATTGACAAATGGGTCAGGAAAGTTTTTTTGTTTTTGGGCATATTTTACGTTCTGGTCTGGACAACACTGGCTTAAGTGTCCTAGCATTGGGCACCAGTCCGCTTAGTAGACAGCAAGCCTGAATGCACACCACCAGATTTTCCTGAGATGTCAAGGCTTCATTGATGGGTATGCCCTTTGAAGGGGCCAGACGTTTTTGGCAGAAGGGCTTATGGACCTCCGGAGCCTTTCAAAAACAGCTAGTCTGCTGTTTGCTCCTTAAAATTGCTATTCCGGCCTGCCAATTCCACCAGCAGTCCTGGAAGTTCTGAGATTACTCTAGGAACCTCATCTTCTACCATCTATAGCCAATGCAGCCCATCCAGCAAACATTGTAGACTTTTTGGTACTAGTAGCAGAGTCGGTGTCCAGTGCCAAGTTCAACAGAACTATCAGTATTTTTCTCTTGATCTCAAGGAAAGCTTACAAATTCCTTCAGTTTGCCCTGGACCAGACATTTGGGGAGGTTGACATTGCCCACCTTTGATCACTTCTGATCTTTTTTTTCTTTTTTTCTTTTTATTGAGCCATAAGTATAACACAATACAATACAATCAACAGAGAATAAAGCGAAGAAGACAGAAAATAGGTAAGACATAAAATATACATAAATTGTACACTAACGTTGGAAATGTTAACATCACACAGTTCCAATCTCTAACTGACTATTATAGCTGGAGAAATAAAAAAGGTATAGCAGAAAGAATACAAAAAACAAAAGTGTAAGAAGTGACAGCAAGTTCCAATTTTGAGATTATTACAAAGATTAAGATAGATAAAGTGACAGTGCATCATTAATCCTATTGAATTTAAGCCAGGAGCGAGGCCCTCTTGTTGCAGGGATTCTGCTCATGCACAGAACTATGCGCAGGAAACCAGGACCTCAGTGAACTGTGGTGTACCAAAAACTCACCTCAGTACCCAGACCCCAGCATCAGTGTCCCATTCGTTATCTGTATTCTCTCGGAGGTCCCAATGTATAGACAACCCAGAACAAGCGACTTAGAGTACTCTCAGGAATGGTGGGAATCAGAAATACCTGTTCGCTATTATTCTCATATCAGTCCACAACAAGAGTAATCAGAGACACAGTAAAGTTTAAAAGGTTTATTTTATAAACTACGTGTCCTAAAATGCAGTACTTTGGCTAACATAATCAGACAAATGATTATAATAAAAACCATCAGCATTGTTGCAATACCATAGAAAATGAAGGGAGAAATCATATTACAAATGACAGTGGATTACAGCCACCTTACCTTAGCTAGTAGGCTAGTATTATTATATTAATAGAAGGTCTCTAGGCTTGAATGGGGAACCCCATACCGTAAAGATCAGCGTAGGTGAATCACATCACAGGATCAGCTTTGCTCTGCGCCTGGAAAAGTTCTTCTCCAGAATGTGTTTCTAACGCATGGAAACTGTATTAAAGGCTCTCGGCATTCAGGTATTTGCAGCTGTGTGCATATTATGGCTAGAGAGTGGGCCGATCAACCTGAACTCAAAAACATACATTGTCTGGCGGCTCAGTGTGTTTTGCACACAATGTTCAGACCAAGGTCGCAGTGCACGTCTAGGGATGTGAACAACAGACAGTTCTCATGTGAAGAAAAGGCAAGCAAGCAGTTTTCAAATAATAACATGTCTCTGGAGTGTCGTGTGCAAAAGCATCAAAAGTGGCAACATCTAACGCGCTTATGCTAACATAGCAATGTATGCATCTAAATCGCTGCCTTCACTACACCCCCCTCCCCTTGATCGGACCACAAACAAATAGGGATACAAAAAGGAACGCAGAGTTCAAGTTCGATAGAGCGGAACCAAGTGCATGTATTGGAAATCCAAATAAAGAGGAGTGAAAGTTCGAAAAAAAACGTAAAAAAACCAAAATGAAGGGGGAAAAAAAGAAAATGGTAAGTCTATACATCATGCAAAGGCTCAACGAGCCCAGATGTTGGAACACACACAAAAAATGTGTGCTTTGTGCAAGGGAAGCTGGACGATAATCAAGTTAATCCATCAATGTGTAAGCACAGTACGTAGCAACAGCTTCCAAAAGGAAGTCATAGGAACGAGTTGAAAAAGTGTCCGCCATCCAGTCTAATAAGGTAAACGAACATACATGTTCTTCGACCACTGGAGCCTCTAGCATGTTCAGAGGACAACTGGCGTGTTCTTCTAAATAACTTTGTGCCAAGAAGTCATACGCTGCCGTTCCGATGTCCCAATTCCCTAGGACTCCATGTGCCGCTCCACAGGCCATAATCCTAACACCAGAACAGTCCAACTCATGAGCCACTAATGGACTCAGCAGTCGATCATAATCCGGGGCTGGAGACACCGAGTTTGACAAGCACAAATCCAGAGCCCGTTCGAAAGGACAATCTAGGCAATGAAAAAGAGGTTGCACGCATGTAAAGTAGGCAAACCCGGAAGGATAATCCATAGGCTATGCTCAGGGTAGCCAGTGGTAAAGTTCCATAATATTCAAGCATCCGGTTACGAAGATGGAGCAGCCGGGACAGGCTGTCGCGTGACACAAAGTGTGCAGCCATTGAGCAGTACGCAGACCAACAGCAGCATGCCAGCCGTGAGGGCGAGAATCAACGGGAGCCCTCCAAAGACGCTGAAAAAAATAGAATGAAAAAAGGCCGGTATCACACCAAAAATAGTTTGGAAGGAGGTCACGAGGCCGGAGCCCACAATTTTGAAAAAATGCGCCAAGCCAGTCGTTGACGAGGCGTTAAATATAGTTTGAATCAGGGCACCAAAATGAAGTGGGAGATCAGTATTTAAAAGCGCCTGCACCTCGGTACGGGTGTTGGCTACGTGAAGGACAAATGTTTCACGGGACGAAGTCAGAGCGACTTCTTTTTCAGACAATAGAGCCCTTATTCTGCTCATCTTGTTGAACTCTGCTTTCAAGGTTGGAATGGAAGGCCAGATGGATACATCCAGCCGCCCATGCGGGGGTGGGAAAAGGACATTTTTACAGCAGACTACTCTCTGTGATACAGTCACAATGTAAGGAATTCCCACTAGCATCCCACAGCAAGCCTCATTATTTAAAAGCAAATAACTACCGTTAGCTAACAACGTGAAAGATGGTGTAATAGCTGGCACTGGAATCCATTTCAGGACGCCTGCTAAATTAGGCGCTTGCACATTGCACGCGCCATGCAATTGGATGTGCCTACAGACTACAGAATGATCAGCTGTGGAAGAGTATTCCTCACCCTTCAAATAAACTTCTTTACCTTCTCTCATGCACCTGTATGTAAATGGGAGTGACCATATTTCATGCAGGAAAGCAGTACCCAATGGTTCATATCTGCCTAGGGCATAATGTTTCATGCACGAACTGAATTTAAATAAAGGAAATGGCAATGTGATTAACCCGTGGATAAGCCACACAGCTGAGTTAAATTCGGCCACTGAGAAAGGCAAAGGTTCTAACTTTTCAATATGCAGTAATGAGTATGTTGCATCTTTCATGGACATGAATTGTTGTTTCGCAGTTAGATTAAAAGGAAGGAATAATGATGAAGTATTCATGTAGTCCCAGGGGACTTTCCCAGCTATTAACGTTTGCAATGTCTATGCAAACTGCATTATAGAACGCAATTGATTCTGACCATGATACAAAACAGACACATCATTCTGCACGATATCAACAACAGATGAAACAATATTATCTAATGTGTAAATTCTGGAAGAAAGGGTGTTAATGCTGTTCTCTATAACCGCTAGCACCTTTTCCATATTAGCTTGATCAATAGCTCTCAATCTGTATGTATGTATTTGACTCTTATTAAGCGCATCTGTCACCCCAAGGGTATCCTGGCGCTGAGACCCTATTTAAACCACCGATAGAATGTTTATATTGCCCTAGGGAACAGATAGGTCTTAAGGTCCCTTTTGAAGGAGGTCAGATCTTGCTTACCCCTCAGCACTAGCGGAAGGGAATTCCATAATGAGGCGGCTGTGTGGCTGAAAGCTCGGCCACCTATCCTAACTCTAGTGATCCTTGGGATCCGCACCAGAAACGCCGATGAGGATCTCAAAGGCCGGGCAGCTTGGTACCAAGAAAACAGGCCCTGGAGTGGGATTGGTCCAAGTCCATGCAGCGCCTTAAATACAAGACATGCCGCCTTAAACGCGATCCTCTGATGTATCGGCAGCCAATGTAGGTCAGCTAAAGCTGCCGAGGAGGAAGCAGATCGCGGGCGCGATAGAGCCAGTTTTGCCGCCATATTCTGGATCCTCTGCAGCTTCAGGATCAGTTTTTTTGGGGCTCCTAAGAGTAGTGCGTTGCAGTAGTCTAATCTACTGAGTATAATACTCCGCACCACCTCAGCTCTAAAACCTTTGGGGAGAATAGGCAAAATTTTGCGTAGGGCACGGAGCAGGCCCATACAAGTCGCTGCGGTCTTATTAACTGAACCATCCAACTGTAGGTCCGGTTCGAATACCACTCCTAAATTACGGGCCGATTTAGCTCCTGCCACAGAGCCAGGAATGGAAGGTGGCCAGAAGTCGTCAGGCAGCGCCCGGGGAAGGCGATCAGGAGAGCAATGGAGAACCTCTGTTTTAGCCCCATTGAACTGGAGTGAGTTGGTTCGCAGCCATTCAGCTGTGGCCGACATACAGCGATGAAAGGTGTCTTTCGAAACCGCCTCACTACCCTCAAATGAAAAAATCATTTGAGTGTCATCGGCATAATTGATGACTGATATGCCGAATGACTTAATCAGTGCTATAAGGGGTCGAAGATATAAATTAAACAGGATCGGACTAATCGCCGACCCTTGAGGAACTCCCTGCTTCACCTGTCGAGTGGCAGATTGAAAAGGTGGTAAAGCCACTGCTTGCTGTCTGTCACTGAGATAGGACGTTAACCAATCTAAGGCTAGACTGGTTACACCCACGCTATGGAGACGCTCCAGGAGAACCGCATGGTCAACCGTGTCAAACCTGTCAAACCGTGTCAAACCGTGACAAAACCGTGACAAAACCGTGTCAAACCGTGTCAAATCTGAAAGCAGCTTCAATTTGTGACAACTTCCAAACTTCGTTATAAATAGCATACACCCATCTTTTGGACCTGCCACCCACAGGACCTTTAACAAAATCATTCAAATCTATTTTGTCATGTAATTTAGATAAATGAACTTTAACAGATGCCAAGATGGAGTGTTGCAGCCAAGACTGGCATAACTTCCCAACTGAGTAGGTAGTAACAGAATGAGAAGATTCAAAGCGAGGGTCTACGCGAACCTGCGTATACCCAGGCTGCAGACCCAAAAAACGATGTTGACAGGAATCTGAGCTTGTCTACCAAGTCAACCATCCTTCTGAATTTAATTTGGAAATATTGAATGATGTGTTAGTAATGTATGACTGCAACGCAGCAAGGGACAGATCTGTGTGATTATCCCAATGTGGATAAGCACCCAGATCTGGAATAGAGGGGGAATTCAGCTTTTTAGAAGTAGCCAATCTAAAACAGGTGGTCTGAAAAATGGTCGAATTCAAAAACAATATGTGGTTCGGGATGAGGCAGGCACGATGCAAAGCTTCTGTTCCTTGTACCTGCCATGGTTTAGAACCCCGAGCAGATTTAAGATCAATAGTATCTTTCCACAGATCATAACCCCTGACTGCTAAATCATCCATAAAGGATTTGGAATATAATAATTTAGTGTTTGTCAGCCTAACCTTCGAGGCAGACTCTGCTGCCATTTTAAAATAAAAGGCGGCAGGTTGTGAAACACTGTGTTGGACCTAAAGTCCTAGGGTAGCTTGGCTCAGGTGGAAAGGCCTCGTTCCGGAGTAACATGTTGTGCTTGCATCACACTCACCTCAGCACTCCAGCGTATCACCACTAAAAACGACACTACACCAAGGAATTATAAAAGTTAGAAAAGCTTTATCTTTCCTTTTATCAGGTTTCTCTTTTCTTTCAAATGAAACCAATCAGTTTTTATCCACACCACATTAGGGTCAAAACATTTCGTTGTGGTTAAATTGGCAGTACTTAAGTTCCTTAGCCCTGATGTGAAATCAAGCGCACCACCTGGTGGTCAAACACAGCACAGCAAATTCAATAACGCTTTAAATAGAGTCATTAAACATAGCGCTGCACATAGCAATTTCATAGCGCCTTAAATAGAGTCATTAACATAGCGCTGCACATAGCAATTTCATAGCGCCTTAAATAGTCATTTACGTAGCACTACACATAGTAATTTCATAGTGCCTTAAATAAAGTCATTAACATAGCACTGCACTTGCTAATTTCATAGCGCCTTAAATAGTCATTAACATAGCACTGCACTTGGTAATTTCATAGCGCCTTAAATAGAGTCATTAACATAGCACTGCACTTGGTAATTTCATAGCGCCTTAAATAGAGTCATTAACATAGCACTGCAGTTGGTAATTTCATAGCGCCTTAAAAGTGGCCCTTCCGCTTAGCGGTGTACTCAGTACCTCATTAGTGCTATCCCCGGCAAGTACCTAAGGCCTTAACGGGACTCTCCGTCTGAGGCGAGGTCCTCGGGCCCCAAACTCCCTTGTCCTGGAGCCCTACAGAGGCAGGAGATGCTGGTGAGGTGGGTCCCAGGTCAGGGGGAAATGTTGTGGCTCACTGCGCCTCCCCAGGGGAGGGGCGAACTCTGGGCCTCTCTACGGCCTTCCGCCCGCATCCCCCCGGGGTTACCTTTCTCCTCAGCCTTCTCTCGGCCCCTGCGCTGGTTTTCGCCCCTCACGGGCCTCCTCTCAGTCAGCGCTCCACTCGGCGCGGTCCGGCGAGGTGGTGGGGGCTCCACAGGACTCCAGACGGCTCCGGAGTTTCCCTCAGACTTCCAGGGCCCGTGCCCGCAGCCGCTGATGCAGCGCGACCTGCGGGGCGCGGCCCAGTCGGCAAATCACCCAGCGGCGGGGGCGGCGTCTCGCAGTCCGCCCACGTCACGTGATGGGGGGAATCCGCTTCAAGGCCTTGCGCGGCCCTCACAGGATGGCTCCAGGCCTGGTGAGGCCTTCGCAGGGTTCCAGTGGGCTTTCGTGCCTTCCGACTGCAGCGATGGGGCCCTGGACTTCTACACGGGCCCCAATGACTATGGGGGCGATCTTTCCGGCCCTGGGCCGCAGCGGTGAGCTATTCTCTGGGACAGTCCAGACGGGGGTGGCACAAATTAAGGGGTGGCCGGCAGTTCGGGGGTGGCGAAGTGTTCGGCGCCTAGCGCCCCCTGTCTCCTCACAGCGACGCCCAGGCTCAGGACAGGTTGGTTGGAATGCGGCAGGCCACACGCCAGTGGCGGACCAAGATAGGGGGGACCCAGGCACAGTCAGGAAAATCGTGGATAAGGTCAGAAATGGTCACTCTCTTCCCCAGTTCTCTTCAGGGGTCCTGACTAGGTGGGGAGCACAAAAAGTTGACGTGATCCCAGGGTCAGAGGCTGAAGGCAGGGCTAGGTCACGAGGTAGGGGGTGGTGTCAACCGAGGGGGGAGAAAAAGCAGGCCCTAAGAACAGTCAGTTCCCCCCCTCTGGCGCTCCTACCTCCCCACTCAGGTGCCTTACTCCTGACTACCTCAGATCACCCCCCCAAAATGGCCGTCGCACCTCACCTCTATATATAGCCTGGGCCCTGACTGGCTAGACTGGCTAGAGTGGCTCAGAAGGTTCTGGAACTCCTCATGCCAGCCTATGGCCCAGGTTCTAAGGTGACAGTTTAGGCCACCATTTTGTGGAGAAGCTCTCTCCCTCCCTCCATTTTAGGGAAGCGCCTTGCGCCACACCATCAATTAGTGATGATGGGGCACCCAGAGCCTCCAAGTCAACACCAAAAAAAACTAGTGGACAGAAAAATTAGAGGGTAAAGGAAGAAAAAATGAGGAGGGGACAGCCAAAGGGCTGGCAGGTCTAACACGCGTCCCCCCCCAGCTGAAAGTGGGGAGAGCTACCCAATCCCTTGGGAGTTCTCTTCACTAAGGCGGAAATACCTGGAGAGACCGTCAGCATTGGCGTGGTCCACTCCTGGGCGATGTTCCACCCTAAAGTCCATTCCCTGTAGGGAGATGGACCACCTCAACAACATAGGATTCTCGCCCCTCATTTGCATCAGCCACCTGAGGGGCTGGTGGTCGGTCTGAACCAGGAAGTGCGAGCGAAACAGGTATGGCCGCAACTTCTTCAGAGCCCACACCACCGCAAAAGCCTCCTTCTCGATCGCACTCCACCTCTGTTCCCGGGGGAGTAGTCTCCTGGATAGGAAAACCACCGGTTGGTCCAGACCCTCTTCATTGAGCTGCGACAGCACTGCCCCGATGCCATGCCCCGACGCATCCGTTTGGACGATGAACTCTTTGGAGAAGTCAGGGGCCCTGAGGAAAGGCGCCGCACACATTGCTTGTTTCAAGGTGTCAAAGGCTCATTGACACACCTCGGTCCAGATTACCCGTCGAGGGTGCTTCTTGGATGTAAGCTCAGTCAAGGGAGCCACGATAGTTCCATACCCCTTGACGAAGCGTCGGTAGTAACCGGTGAGGCCCAGAAAGGCTCGGACCTCCGTCTGAGTCTTGGGGGGTTCCCAGGCCATGATGGTTTCGATCTTAGCCTGGAGGGGTTGCACCTTGCCCCGACTCACCAAGTGACCGAGGTACACTACCGACCCCTGCCCGATCTGGCATTTGCTAGCCTTAATCGTCAGACCCGCCTGCTGCAGGGCCTGAAGAACAGCCTGAAGGTGACACAAATGGTCCTCCCAGCTGCTGCTGAAGACGGCGATGTCATCCAGGTAAGCAGCCGAGAAAGCCTCCATCCCGGGGAGGACCTAGTTCACCAGCCACTGAAAAGTGGCAGGGGCGTTCTTGAGCCCAAAGGGCATCACGCAGAACTGGTAGTGACCCTCAGGGGTGGAGAAGGCTGACCTTTCCTTTGCTCCATCTGTCAGGGAGATCTGCCAGTACCCGGATGTAAGGTCAAAGGTACTCAGATATTGGGCAGCTCCCAGCCAGTCAATGAGCTCATCCGCCCTCGGGATAGGATGAGCATCGGTCTTCGTCACAGAGTTCAGTCCTCTGTAATCCACACAGAACCTGAGTTCTGGGGTAGTGCCCGGCGGGGCAGCTTTAGGTACCAGTACCACCGTACTGGACCAGGGACTGCTTGAAGGTTCAATCACTCCCAGCTCCAGCATCTTGGTGACTTCACCATGGGTGCTAGCCTTCACCATATCCGACAAGCGGTAGGACTTGGACTTCACAGGTGGGCTATCCCCTGTGTCCACATCATGGGTACACAGATGAGTCCTTCCCGGGATAAGTGAGAACAGTGAAGCGTACTGCTCCAGAACCTGGCGGCAGTCCTTCCGCTGTTCGGGAGTTAGAGATGGTGAGAGGATCGCTCCCTCCACCGACCCATCCTTCTCTTGGGACGCGAAAAGATCAGGGAGAGGTTCACTTTGCTCTTCCTCTGACCCACCAGTCACCATCATCAAAGTGACCTCTGATCTCTCTTGGTGGGGCTTGAGGCGGTTGACATGGAGCACCCGATGGGGCTGCCTGGGGGTCTTAAGATCCACCACATAGGTGACCTTGCCCCTCTTCTCAATCACCTCAAAGGGGCCTGACCAGCGATCCTGGAGGGCGCTAAGCTCTCCAGGCTCCATGACCAACACCTTCTGGCCAGGCGCCAGCTCCACCAGGTGAGCATTTTGGTCATACCACTCCTTCATGACTGTCTGGCTGGCTTCTAGGTTTTCGGAAGCTTGCTTCCACAACCTAGCCATTTGGCTACGAAAGGCCAGCATGTAGCTCACCACATCCGGGGGAAGTTTTCTGGGAGTCTTTTACCATCCATCCTTCACCAGGCTGAGGGGTCCTCGTACAGGGTGCCCGTACAACAGCTCGAAGGGGCTGAAGCCCACTCCCTTCTGCGGTACATCCCTGTAGGAGAACAGCAAACAAGGCAGGAGGACATCCCATTTCCTCCGCAGGCTCTCGGGCAGACTCCTGATCATGCCCTTCAAGGTTTTATTAAACCTCTCCACCAGACCATTGGTCTGAGGGTGATAAGAGGTGGAGAACCGGTAGGTGACTCCACACTCCTACCACATAGCCCGCATGTATACCGACATGAAGTTGGCACCTCTGTCAGACACAACTTCCTTGGGGAACCCCATCCGGGTGAAAATCCCCATCAGGGCCCGTGCCACCGCAGGTGCGGTAATGGTCCTCAGAGGAATAGCCTCTGGGTACCGGGTGGCATGATCCACCAGAACCAGGATAAACCTGTGACCGACAGACGTTGGTGGATCCAATGGCCCAACAATGTCGATGCCCACCCTCTCAAAGGGGATGCCAACGACAGGCAGTGGTTCCAGGGGAGCCTTCAGCTTCACCCCTGTTTTCCCACTAGCTTGGCAGGTGACACATGTCCTACAAAAAGTGTCGGACGTGATCCTCACCCGAGGCCAGTAGAAGTGAGGGACAAGCCGAGCAAAGGTCTTGTCCTGTCCCAAGTGTCCTGCCAAGGGTATCTCGTGAGCCAATTCCAAAAGGAAGGCTCGGTAACGCTGGGGAACCACCAAGGCCCGAGATGATCCATGCACCGGAGCCTTGGGTTCGCTATAGAGGAGACCATCTTCCCAATATATGTGGAAGTTCCCCAAATCGTTACCCGCTGCATGGGCTTCGGCCTGCCGCCGTAAGCCCTCAAGGGTGGGGCACTCCTTCTGGGCCCGACAAAACTCCTCCCTGGTAGGTCCTCCCTCCACCTGCCATTCTGCAGGGGTAGGTAAACCCTCCAGGGAAGTCACGTCCCCTCTGTGGACTCCAGGACCACCTCAGTTGCCCCATCCACCTTACGAGGTGCAGATGCCGGGGCAGGCTTCCCCTGTCCCCGTTTACCCTTTTTGGCAGCTGGTTGGGCCTTTTTCCCAGGCTCCAACCTCTGTGAACTCCCCCTCCGGGCAGTCACGGACCGCGTGTTCGCACAAGTCCACTCAGGCGACCCCAACATCTCCACATGAACCTTGAACTCGACCTCCTTCCAGGCCGTATGTTCAAGGTCATTTCCCAACATATAGTCGACCGACATGGCAGGGCTTACCGCAACTCGAAGAGGACCCGCAACCCCTCCCCACTCAAAGGGAATCTGAGCCACCGGATAGTGACCCTCTCGGTTGTCAGCCATCACAACCGGGTGGACTACGTTGGGAACCACCTGCTCTGGGGACACCAGCTGACTCCTTACCATAGTCATGCTGGCTCCTGTGTCCCTCAGAGCCTCCACCCTCTGGCCATTGATGGTGACCCATTGCCTGTACTTGGTAGTATTCGAGGGCACATGGGTCTTAGGAACCATCTCGCAGTCTCCCAGGGCCACTAATGTTAGCCCTGCCCACTCACCTCCCTTATCTAGGGGCAATTCCTCCCCGAGCACTACACTCGCCACCCCGGGGGTCTTTCCTCCTGTGGGAGGGTGTGGTCTCTTGGGACACTTGGTATCCCCCTTGTAGTGCCCAATCTCGCCACACTCATAGCAACGGACAACCCTAGGCTGCTGACCACGGTCAGGATAAGGGGGTTTGTGGGGGCCAACCTTAGGAGGGAATCCTGATCCCTTTGCCTGCGAACTCTTTTGGGGGCCTTTAGGGAACTCCTTCTTTTTGTCTCCCCCCTCTTTCTTCTGGGAAGCGCACTGTCCAGTCCTTTGGGAATCCCCCCCAGTTCCTTTAGAAGACACCTGGGTACTAGCCCAGATGTCCGCCTCCTCTGCAAGCTTCCTAGGATTAGTCAGCTTGCTGTCCACCAGGTGTTGACGCAGCTCCTGAAAACTTTTCTCGAGGAGGTGCTCCCTCAAAAACAGGTTATACAACCCCTCGTAGTCTTTTACCTCACTGCTCTGCACCCAGCCCTCCAAAGCCTTTTTGGCGTAGTCCAGGAAGTCCACCCAATTCTGGGTGGCCAGCTTTTGGCTACCCCGGAATCTCTGCCTGTACTTCTCAGGGGTCAGCCCAAACTTCCTAATCAAGGAGACCCTCATGGTGGGGTAATTGGTCTGCTCCCGTTGTTCTAGGGCTAAAAGGGCATCCCTCCCCACCGGAGGCATGTACCTATACAGACCACCCCCCCCCCCCTGAGCTTCCGGGATCCCATGGGCTCGTAAGAAGACCTCATAGGCAGCCAACCACTTGGCGATGTCGTCCCCAACACCGTAGCTGGCAACTACGTCCTTTGGTAAGTGGGGTCTGGGCTCCCTGGTGACTTCTTTCTGTACGCTGCCACCAACAGGACTACTGGGGGCCCCGAACTGAAGGGCCTTGAGATCCAATTCTTTCAAATGGAGCTCATGAAGGAACCTCCGCTCCTCCCTCTCCTTCTCCAAGCGGGCTAATTCCATCCTGAATTGCCTCTCCTCCCTCCTGTCGGCTAAATCAGCCGAAGACAGGCTTCCCCCTGAAGCGCTACTACCGGCGCTTGAAGGCGCCCTGGGTCCTGCAACCATATTGCTGCTCTCAGGGGGAAGAAGTGACTCTGCCCCTGACGTGGTGTCCGGTCCCGGTTCCTCCTCCTCCCGTCCCCCGCTAGGGTGGGCCATTACCTAGGCTCTCAAGCTAGTCTGGAGCTCCTCTCTCTTTGCCTCCCGCTTGAAAAATACCCCTCTCTCCTGGCAGAATTCCTTTAGCTGGGTTACAGTGTACTCTTCTAGACTATCCAGCTCAAACTCCATCCTGCCAGGTGGGGCCCTAAACAATGCGGAAAAGACCTCTCAAGGTAAGAAGAACCTTCTTTCAAAAGAAAGCCACACCACAGGACAGGGATAATTTAGGAAAATCCAAAAAGAATCCAATCAGGGAGACAACCTGGAGAAAACTCCAATAAAAACAAAAATCAGGTGTAGGGTGCGTGGCACACACTGAATTGCTGATGAATGGACGCAAGCACAAGCTCAGAATTCCACCGCTGAACACCAACTTGTTGGACCTAAAGTCCTAGGGTAGCTTGGCTCAGGTGGAAAGGCCTTGTTCCGGAGTAACATGTCGTGCTTGCATCACACTCACCTCAGCACGCCAGCATATCACCACTAAAAACGACACTACACCAAGGTATTATAAAAGTTAGAAAAGCTTTATCTTTCCTTTTATCAGGTTTCTCTTTTCTTTCAAATGAAACCAATCAGTTTTTATCTACACCACATTAGGGTCAAAACATTTAGTTGTGGTTAAATTGGCAGTACTTAAGTTCCTTAGCCCTGATGTGAAATCAAGCGCGCCACCTGGTGGTCAAACACAGCACAGCAAATTCAATAACGCTTTAAATAGTCATTAAACATAGCGCTGCACATAGCAGTTTCATAGCGCCTTAAATAGAGTCATTAACATAGCGCTGCACATAGCAATTTCATAGCGCCTTAAATAGAGTAATTTACGTAGCACTACACATCGTAATTTCATAGTGCCTTAAATAAAGTCATTAACATTGCACTGCACTTGGTAATTTCATAGCGCCTTAAATAGAGTCATTAACATAGCAGTGCACTTGGTAATTTCATAGCGCCTTAAATAGAGTCATTAACATAGCACTGCACTTGGTAATTTCATAGCGCCTTAAAAGTGGCCCTTCCGCTTAGCTGTGTACTCAGTACCTCATTAGTGCTATCCCCGGCAAGTACCTAAGGCCTTAACGGGACTCTCCGTCTGAGGCGAGGTCCTCGGGCCCCAAACTCCCTTGTCCTGGAGCCCTACAGAGGCAGCAGATGCTGGTGAGGTGGGTCCCAGGTCAGGGGGAAATGTTGTGGCTCACTGGGCCTCCCCAGGGGAGGGGCGAACTCTGGGCCTCTCTACGGCCTTCCGCCCGCCTCCCCCAGGGGTTACCTTTCTCCTCCGCCTTCTCTCGGCCCCTGTGCTGGTTTTCACCCCTCACGGGCCTCCTCTCAGTCAGCGCACCACTCGGCGCGGTCCGGCGAGGTGGTGGGGGCTCCGCAGGACTCCAGACGGCTCTGGAGTTTCCCTCAGACTTCCAGGGCCCGCGCCCGCAGCCGCCGATGCAGCGCGACCTGCGGGGCGCGGCCCAGTTGGCAAATCACCCGGCGGCGGGGGCGGCGTCTCGCAGTCCGCCTCCGTCACGTGATGGGGGGAATCCGCTTCACGGCCTTGCGCGCCCTCACAGGATGCTCCAGGCCTGGTGTGGCCTTCGCAGGGTTCCAGTGGGTTTTCCTGCCTTCCGACTGCAGCGATGGGGCCCTGGGCTTCTCCACGGGCCCCTATGACTATGGGGGCGATCTTTCCAGCCCTGGGCCGCATCGGTGAGCTATTCTCTGGGACAGCCCCGACGGGGGTGGCACAAATTAAGGGGTGGCCGGCAGTTCGGGGGTGGCGAAGTGTTCGGCGCCTAGCGCCCCCTGTCTCCTCACAGCGACGCCCAGGCTCAGGACAGGTTGGTTGGAATGCGGCAGGCCACACGCCAGTGGGGGACCAAGATAGGGGGGACCCAGGCACAGTCAGGAAAATGGTGGATAAGGTCAGAAATGGTCACTCTCTTCCCCAGTTCTCTTCAGGGGTCCTGACTAGACGGGGAGCACAAAAAGTTGACGTGATCCCAGGGTCAGAGGCTGAAGGCAGGGCTAGGTCACGAGGTAGGGGGTGGTGTCAACCGAGGGGGGAGAAAAAGCAGGCCCTAAGAACAGTCAGTTCCCCCCCTCTGGCGCTCCTACCTCCCCACTCAGGTGCCTTATTCCTGACTACCTCAGTTCACCCCCCCAAAATGGTCGTCGCACCTCACCTCTATATATAGCCTGGGCCCTGACTGGCTAGAGTGGCCCAGAAGGTTCTGGAACGCCTCATGCCAGCCTATGGCCCATGTTCTAAGGTGACAGTTTAGGCCACCATTTTGTGGAGGAGCTCTCTCCCTCCCTCCATTTTAGGGAAGCGCCTTGCGCCACACCATCAATTAGTGATGATGGGGCACCCAGAGCCTCTAAGTCAACACCAAAAAAAACTAGTGGACAGAAAAATTAGAGGGTAAAGGAAGAAAAAATGAGGAGGGGACAGCCAAAGGGCTAGCAGGTCTAACACACTGAAATCAGTAAAATGGGTAAATTTGTTCACCAATGTGTTGGAGCTGCCTAACATTGGCGTTGGACAATGTTCCCATTGTGTATAATTCACAAAATTATGAAACGTATTGGCTGTATGTAGGAAATGATTGCCATAATGTTGATAGCAAAACAACTCCCCGTAATTAGCAGTGTCTAAATACAAATCTTCTGCATCAAAAGCGGCATAATATTTCAAATCAGAAAACAGTGCTTCTATGGCCTGAACGTCCCAATCATCAGAGCGGATGTTTTGTTTAACCACATCACCCATAGAAACACGAAATACATTCGGAACATTAATAACCTCAGTGGGTCCATGAATTTGAACATCTGAAAGAAACACGTTAGTTAGATTCCTCACCTTAGAATATCCCCAGGCGTCAGACTGGATCCGGAAGATTTTTTCGTCAGCAATACCCCTTGCGCGTCGCTAGGCGTCGTCTGTGCCTCCGCGTCCGTCGTCGGCGTCGTGCGCTGGAATGACGTCGTCGGAGTACTTAGATGCCGCCCTCGCACGCTGACGTCAGTTCTTCTTTTTTCCGCGCCAGTAAGCGCCGATCCGGGAGAGCTACCCCTTTAGTCAATTTTTGACTAACTTTTTCAATTCTTTTTGGTCACTTCTCGACTCTGGTGACCGATCATCACCGCCGGTGCCTGTACTGCTTGGGCCTCGACCACGACGCATAGTCGTGCTCCGATTGTATGGCCCTGACCTCGAAAGCTAGGCGGGAGCGGTCCCGCAAGCTTCTCGAGCTTCGCCACTCGGCCCCGCGCCCCTCTCGATCCCGGTCCAGGAGGAGGTCCAAGGATCGGTCGCGGAGCCGCACTCGACATCGTCGCTCGTCTGGCTCGAAGTCTTCGGGTAAGTCGAAGCACTCCAAGAAGTCCAAGAGGCGACACCGCTCTTCGGACTCCCCTCGCCGGTCGCGCGACTCGGCCGAGGGTCCGGGTGGTTCCACCCCCGCGGCTCCGGGAGAGCCGCAGGCGCCGCGCAAGTCCCCATACCCGCCGGTCCCTGGGACTGACGCGACGCCGGCGGAGGTCAGTGCCTTCCTCTCGGCCATGAGGAGCCTGGCCCCGCCGTCAACGCCCGCTGGCGCGCCTTCGGGCCCCGTGGACTCGACTGGGTGACCTCGCGTGCCGGCGGCTCCGGCCCCGGCGCCGTTGGAGGCTCCGGCCCGACGCCGCAGGCCCCCAAGGGGCCCGAGCCTGGGCCCCCGTCGACGCCGGTCGACCTCGTTACGCCTCCTCCGCCGGCGCCGACACCGGTACCACCCCTGACGCCGACTCCGGTCGACGTCGATCCCCGGTTCAGCCCCTGTCCGGTCCCGACGCCGATGCGGCGCCGCCCGATGCCGCATCCGACGCCGCTAGAGAGACATATTGTCTATCAACCGGCTCTGATCATTCCTCCTGTTTACCAGGAATCGGATGACGGGGGCGAATGGGAGGGGTCTGAGGACCCTATGGCCCTTCAGGGGCAACTTTCTCAGGACTGGGCAGATGAACTGGGGGAGGCCAGTGGATTGGATACCTCACCGGACACTGGATTAATCACTCCTCCGACTGTGGCTTCGGAGGAGGGTGCAGCTTTTTTTGTGGTGCTGCGCAAGGCGGCCGCAGCCCTTGGGCTTGAGCTGCCTGCCGTGGCTGTGAGGACTAACATCCTCACTGAGGTGCTTCAGTCTGCCGCATGCTCCACTGAGCCTCTGCTGCAATTCAATGAGGCCCTCACTGACGTTCTGCAGGGCACCTGGTCCAAGCCCTCCATAGTCCCTCCTGTGGATAGGAACGTTGCCAGGCACCACCGCCCTGCTCCGGGCGACCCCAGTTTTCTGTCCCAACACCCCACCCCCGAGAGTCTGGTTATCCAGGCCTCTACCTCCCAATCCTTTTTCCCGTCCGCTCCTCCGGACCGGGATTCCAAGAGACTGGAACAGTTCGGTAAGAAGCTGTTCTCCTCGCTCAGTTTGGGCCTGTGCTCTTTGAACACCGCCTGTCTCTTGGACTGTTATTCCCACTCTCTGTGGGATACGGTGGAGGACGTGCTGCCACTGTGCTCGGAGGAGGCCCGGGCGCGGCTTTCCTCGGCTCTGGCCGATGGGAGAGATGCAGCGCGCCATGCAATCCGATGTGGACTCCACACTACGGACTCGCTGGGTAGGGCGATTTCTACCACGGTGGCGCTTCGACGTCACGCCTGGCTGCAGTCCACGTCCTTTTCAGGGGATGTCAAGAGCACACTCATGGACATGCCTTTTGATGGCGCTCGCCTTTTTGGTGAGAAAGCGGACAGTGCGCTGGCTCGCTTCAAGGACTCCCGGGCTACGGCCACGTCCTTGGGCCTCTCGGCCCCGCGGCCATAAACTTCCGCTTTTCGCTCCTTTCGTGGCCAAGGAAGGGGCACCTCCTCACGCCCGCCTAGCCACCGGCCGCAGAACCAGCCTGCACGCGGACGTGGTTTCCGCCGAGGCGGTACTGGAGGACGACGCGGTCGGTCCACATCCACCCCGGCAGCATCCGCCTCAAAGCCTTCCTAGTCCGAGCTTTCAGGCCCATTCCACGCCAGTGGGAGGCCGGGTTCGCCATCACCTGCTCCACTGGCGTACCATTACTTCGGACAGGTGGGTGCTGCAAATCGTCCGAAGGGGCTACTCCCTCCCCTTCGAGACGACCCCTCCAGCCATGCCACCGCAGCACCACCATATCTCGGGGGATCATTTGAATCTTCTACAAGAGGACGTTTCGGCCCTCTTGGCCAAGGAGGCCGTCGAGCGCGTTCTGACCCCAGAAGTAGGTCGTGGTTGTTATTCCCACTACTTTCTGGTTCCCAAGAAGGGCAAAGGAGGCCTACGCCCTATCTTGGACCTCAGGAACGTCAATGCCTTCCTCAGGAAGGAACGGTTCAAAATGTTGACTTTGGCTCAGGTTCTAGCTGCCCTAGACCCTGGAGACTGGATGGTAGCATTGGACTTGCAGGACGCATATTTCCATATCCCCGTCCTGCCGGCCCACCGGCGTTACCTGCGGTTCACGGTGGGTCAGGAGCACTTTCAGTTCACCGTGCTCCCCTTCGGCCTTACCAGTGCCCCTCGGGTGTTCACGAAAGTGATGGCGGTGGTCGCAGCTCATCTGCGCAGATCAGGGGTTCCAGTCTTCCCCTATCTCAACGACTGGTTGTTGAAGGTGGGCTCGCCCCAGACAGTCGTCTCCCACCTCCAGACTACAGCGGATCTCCTGCATTTGCTAGGGTTTTCCATCAACGTGCCGAAGTCACACCTGAGCCCCACTCAGAAGCTCCTCTTCATCGGAGCGGTTCTCGATTCGGCGCAGTTCCGGGTTCATCTACCGGAACAGCTAGTCCGGGATATACAGACCCTGATTCCCATCTTTCGGCCTCTATCCTGGGTTTCGGTCAGGCTAGTGTTGCGGCTTCTGGGGCTGATGGCCTCCTGCATCCTACTAGTGCATCACGCCAGGCGGCGCATGCGGGCTCTGCAGTGGGACCTGAAGTTTCAGTGGGCCCAGCATCACGGCAACCTGTCCGACCATGTCTTGATCTCGGAGGGCACTGCACAGCAGTTGCAGTGGTCGCTCACGGACCGCGATTGGGTCACGGGCAAGAGCCTCTCCCTACCCCTACCGGAGCATGTCGTAGTGACGGATGCGTCCCTCCTGGGATGGGGTGGCCATATGGGAGAGGCAGAGATCAGAGGCCTCTGGTCTCCTGCGGAGTCTCGCCTCCACATCAACTTGTTGGAGCTGAGAGCGATCCGACTTGCACTGAAAGCCTTCCTTCCCTCTGTCCGGGGAAGTGTCGTGCAGGTGTTCACGAACAACACCACCGCCATGTGGTATTGCAACAAACAGGGCAGGGTGGGGTCGTGGACCCTTTGTCAGGAGGCTCTGCGCCTCTGGACATGGCTGGAACACCAGGGCATCACCCTGGTCGTTCAACATCTGGCGGGCTCTCTGAACGCCAGAGCAGACGAACTCAGCCGCCGGTGCATGATGGATCACGAATGGCGTCTGAATTCCGAGGTGGCGCAAGGTCTCTTTCAGCAGTGGGGAGAGCCTTGGTTAGATCTATTCGCCACCGACGAGAACACGCAATGTCAGCAGTTCTGCGCGTTGGAATTTCCAAGGCGGCACTCGCTCGGCTACGCTTTTCGTCGCGAGTGGAGTTGCGGTCTGTTGTACGCCTTTCCGCCTATACCACTTCTGCCCAGAGTGCTGAAGAAGATCAGGCGCAACCGGGCCCAAGTCATCTTGGTGGCTCCGGATTGGGCACGAAGGTACTGGTATCCCGAGCTACTCAGTATGTTGACCGATCCTCCGATACGTCTGCCCCTTCGGGAGGATCTTCTGTCGCAGCAGCAGGGGACGGTCCTCCACCCGAACCTGTCCAGCCTCCACCTCCATGCGTGGAGATTGAGCGGCGGCAGTTGATGCCATTTGACTTGCCTCCTGAAGTCTGTGATGTCATTCTGGCAGCCAGGCGTCCCTCCACAAAGACGGTAACACGCCTGCCGGTGAAACAAATTTGTGGCATGGTGCACAGCAAAGGCTGTGGATCCCCTTTCCGCCCCTCTTTCTGAGGTTCTCCCCTCTCCGCTCTGGGCACCTTGAAAGGTTATCTTGCTGCCCTCTCTGCCTTCTTACGGCTTCCTGATCAACCCTCTCTTTTCAAGTCCCCTGTAGTGTCACGCTTTCTTAAAGGCATTACTCACACGTTCCCTCCTGTCCCTTTCGTAATGCCTCAGTGGGACTTGAATCTTGTCTTAACATTTCTGATGTGCGCTCCCTTTGAGCCTCTTCACAATTGTCCTCTTCGTCTTCTAACTCTTAAGACTGCTTTCCTGGTAGCCATCACCTCGGCTAGACGGGTGAGTGAGCTCAAGGCTCTATCGTCCAAGCCTCCTTTTCTATCTGTTCATCCGGACAAGGTTGTCCTTCGGCCTCGTCCTTCCTTTCTACCGAAAGTGGTGACCCCCTTTCATCTTGGGCAATCTGTCACCTTGCCCACCTTCTTTCCGCCGCCGCATCCTTCCAAAGAGGAAGAGCGGCTCCACCGTCTGGACCCAAAACGTGCGCTCTCCTTTTATTTGGACCGCACAAAACAGTTCCGAGTGGACGACCAGCATTTCGTTGGCTACGTGGGTGCAAAGAAGGGAAAAGCTGTGCACAAACGGACCATCTCCCGGTGGGTCGTTTTGTGTATAAAAATCTGTTATTCCTTGGCAAAAAAGGACCCTCCTGTTGGGCTGCGAGCCCATTCTACTCGGGCCACGGCGGCTACTACTGCTTTGGGACGGGGAGTCCCTTTACAGGACATCAGTCAGGCCGCGACGTGGGCTTCGCTGCACACATTTGCCAGGCACTATTGCCTAGACAGCCAAGTCCAGGGGGATGGCTTCTTTGGCCGTTCTGTCCTCCAGGACTTTCTGGTGTGATCTTGGTTCGCAGACCCACCACCGGGGTTGGTATTGCTTGGGTATCTATGCTAAGGTGAGGAATCTAACTAACGTGTTTCTTTCAGATGAACAAGTTACTTACCTTCGGTAACGATGTACCTGTAAGAAACATTAGTTAGTTAGATTCCTCACCGACCCACCCATCCTCCCCGTTCTGCGAACTGACATCTAGGGTTAAGGTTATCCCTTTCAGGGCCCTAGATTTTTTGGCACCAGTGTCGGTCTCTTGCATGGCTCTGCATTCCTGGCGCGGAAAGCTATGTACAAGAACTGACGTCAGCGCGCGAGGGCGGCGTCTAAGTACTCTGACGACGTCATTCCGGCGCACGACGACGGACGCGGAGCCGCAGACAACGCCTAGCGACGCGCAAGGGTTATTGCTGTCGAAAAATCTTCCGGATCCAGTCTGACGCCTGGGGATATTCTAAGGTGAAGAATCTAACTAATGTTTCTTACAGATACATTGTTACCGAAGGTAAGTAACTTGTTCTTTAACAGCATCCCACGCAATCCCATCTAACACAGGCCAGGCAGTAATATTCAACAAAAGACTGGTCTCTCTTCATGATGTGTGATGAGGAGTGGGGGGGCCAAAGTTCCATCAATTAGTCTAATTGTAGATCTTTCTTTTAGGTAGTGTCCGTTCACAAGACGAAAAAATACCACCACAAATTTGATGGACATAAATAAAAAAAAACACATATGAGCATTAGCCAAATGTAAGTCCAAGGGGGAATTAAAAAATGTCTTTTAAACCAAACAGCAAAAATAGAAACTTTTGATGGGGCCCTGGAAGTCATACAGTTAGTATCAAAGGAGAAACGTGACTGGGTAACTGCGGTTGATTGTAAAACAGGTAATGTTAAATCTGCAGGATAAGCATACTCAGTATCTTCAGGTAGACCACCAGCCGGTGGTAGCAACAAAGGATCAGTAACTGTATGCATCTCGATGGCAACATCAGGCCTGGTGGTAGGAGCCGGAGCCAAAACAGAATTCCTCAGCATCGCAGGGCAAGAGACCGCTGGAGTCATACTAAGAAGAATCGGCCACTCGCTGTACCTTGACATTGTCAATGGAGATGTACCTGTTATCCTTGCGACCAGGAAGGGGAGGTAAAATGACTGTTCTTGTACCCTGCACGCCAAGCACTGGAACCGGGGCAAGATAAGAGGGGCTGAACTCCTTCTTGTTCTCCACCTTCTCACGGACCAGGTCACCAACTCGAGGTAGCCAGCCGACTACCGGAATCTGAAGTGCAGCATCAGATGTGGAGGGCATGTGTTCCTTCGCGAGACTATCTCTGGTCTCATGTAGACTCTGTAACACAGCACAGTGATCATCTATGTCAAAGGGTGCGGCAGATGCCACCATGTCAAGACCATCAAGGTCCGGGACAAACATTTGTATGCCAAAGAGCATCATGTATGGGGTCCGCCCACCCAGAGACCTTCTAGGGAGATTATTAAGTGCACGTTGAACATTATACAAATGGGCTAACCAGTTCCGGCCAGTGCCTAAAACCCTAGCTGTCAAGGATTGCTTTAAGTCACGGTTCATCCGCTCCACCACACTATTACCCTCAGGTCGGTGGGGAGACGAAAATTTGACTTGGACCCCCAAATTTTTCATAGCTTCTTTGTACGCCTTAGAGACGAAAGCAGGGCCCTGATCAGAATGAAAGGTACCACACACAAAACTTCCCACAAAGACACGCAAATCCCTGATGACAGTGCGAGCATCAGCACTCCTTTGTAGCCATACCCAAAGAAAACATGTGCACGAATACACTGCAACTAAGATATACTTGTACGCAGT
Organism: Triturus cristatus; assembly: GCF_964204655.1. NCBI lineage: Eukaryota > Metazoa > Chordata > Amphibia > Caudata > Salamandridae > Triturus > Triturus cristatus. The sequence goes on along the minus strand of NC_140590.1, from coordinate 1,664,023,152 downwards.
ATCAGAGGAGAAAGGACCGCAGTGATCTAAATAAACACAACCAAGTGGTTTATTAGATATGTACAACTGAGTTTGTGGTGGGCGCGCAGCAGTTAAAGGTTTAATCTGCTGGCAAATGTCACAATCAAGAACATAAGTGCGAGCCTGTTTACATAACCCGCGCCACCAGTAACGTTGTTGTAACAGGGTAACAGTTGCTGCAACGCCGGCATGGGCAGAGGCCATACCCTCGTGAGCCGCTGTTATCAAGGATGGTCTGCAGTCCGTGTTGGGAATCAATCTGTCACTAACATCGTTAATTATCACTAATGGGATGTTATCAGGACTTTAGTGATAATGGTAACGAGAAGGGAAAACTCTCGGGTAATTACTTCCCTTCTCTGTTGCAGCGATAGCTGCCAAAATGTCATCATCGATCTTACTTTTGGATCTTGTAACTGCTGCTACTAGATATGTCGCCACTGCTGTTTTCTCTGCCTCGTCAGCTAAGCTGTTGCCGACAGCGTGGACACCAACTTGTTGATGACCAAGAGTGTGAATTACATTCACGAGAGGCAGATGTTCTTTAAGTTCTGCCACTCGAGCCCAAAGCATTTTATGCTTAATTGTGCTACCTTTGGAATCACGATATTCATTTTGAGACCAAAAGAATAGATTGTCGTTAAAAGACTGAACACAGTAAAACGAGTCACCCACTATAAGAGTAGTAACCCGAGGATCAGCAAACTCCAGTGCAAGCACCAGAGCACGGAGCTCTGCCAACTGTGCAGTACAATCACCCAATGACTGCGTATGCACGACATCGGACTTGATTTCTCCATTCTAGAAAGTACCCGCCACAATTGCGCAGGCCGCTGAAGAGGCATGCTTCGATTCCATCGTCGGTTGCGCCAAACCATCAGTATAAATGACACAATGGTAATCTTCGAGCGGGCGCAAAGACAGAGGAGCCGGATGAACAAATTCATATTGCAATTACTCCTGCGCCTGCAAAGAGGCATCAAAGATGTAGGTGACATCTGGCGATGTCAGAGAAGTGGCCCATTGTATCCAACGTGGATGCAAAGCTTTTGAATTGGGTACACTGGCTTTCGTCACTGCCTCTAGGGCAGTATACGGTGTGACCACCAACATGCGTTTTCCTTGCGATAGCGCTCATTCTTTAAGAATCGCCATCTGCACCGCAGTCAAAACTTTCTCGACTGAGGAAAAGCGCAGTTCAGCCGAAGTGTACAAGTGTGATTTGTAGGCAATGGGGACTGTGTCGCCCTCATTGAACGTTAAGTACGTGAAACCCACTGCACCTGGCACAATTCTTATCACCAGGTTAGTGTGGTTATCACGTGTCAGTAAGTATTTTGAAGCAAGAAGATCAGCCTGCAAAGATTGCAAAGTAGCTGAATGCTCTGGCAGCCAGCTCGATTTGGAAAAAGTTGGTTGTACCAAGGCATAAAGCGGCTTGATATGCTGGGCATTGTCGGGAATGTACGTACGACCGAAATTCAGAAAGCCCAGCAAAGATTGTAATTTTTTCAATGTTGTAGGAGCACGCAGACATGCGCACTTCTCCAGAAAGTGAGGAGCTAATCCTCGACCCTCATTGTTGAGCTCATAGCCCAAAAACAACACTGTATACTCTGCAATGTGTGACTTCGCAAAATTGAATTTGTAACCGAAGTCTGCAAACATAACAATAATGCGATCAACGCGACACAGATGCGGCCACAACTCGTCGTCCGTGAGATAGATATCATCAACATACAAGTACGCATCCGGGTCAATGCTCTCTAACAGAGAGACTACATGTGCAGCAAAGACGCCAGGGCTGTTTTTATAGCCCATGGCCAATCTTTTAAATTGTTTTTGCTTGCCGCCAGAAGTAAACTGTCAAGAATTCCTGTCATACAAGGGAAACACGCCCTTAGGTAAACAGGAGAGCTGTTACATAACTCAAGGGAAACACGCCCTTATGTAAACAGGAGAGCTGTTACATAACTCAAGGGAAACACGCCCTTATGTAAACAGGAGAGCTGTTACATAACTCAAGGGAAACACGCCCTTATGTAAACAGGAGAGCTGTTACATAACTCAAGGAAAACACGCCCTATAAAGGGAGGAACCGGGAGGTACAAGGCTGTCGGATATTGTGTTTACACCGACGTACCTGCTTCGTGAAGAGCAGTGTTCCGGAGTGGTGCTCCAGTAAGGCAAGAACGGAGGTAGGTCGAGTCGTTACTCCCTGGGCCGTGTCTTGCCCCATCGTCACCTGTGAAGGACCCGGAAGCTCTACCGGTCAACCATTGAGCTTCGCTTTTTGACTCGGCTGAGTCCAAGCGCAGTGGCGCTTTTGCTGGTTGGAGTCGTAACTCCCAGCCCGACCAGAGACACAGGGACTGCCAGCTGTAACGCACACCAGGAGGTGTTTGCCGCGTTACAGACTCGGAAGTCCACAGGATCGATCGAGCGGCTGCTCTCGGTTCAGTCTTCTTGCTTGTGATTGGGGTAGCGGTGACGCATCACCAGGAGGTGACTCCGCGTCCCGGTGCAGTCTGAGGAAGAGGTTGAGCGGCTGCTCCCTTCAGGTAGAGACCCCGGCTGGGTGTTTCCCTGACTCCTCGATTCTCCCCAACACTCTTCGTGCCCCTCACAGCCTACCGATTGGCATTGTCGGCCAATTCATTTCTGCCCTCTGTTGGCATACGCCGGGATCGGCGTATATGCAGAGGACGGTTAGGACCATCCGTGCTGTGGGCTGGTAACGTACTTAGCCTGGAGGATTCCAGTGACTATAACTTTTGTTTGTTCTTTGTATTTTATTTGCCTTCATTAAAAGAACTAACCGTTCACAAGTGGTTGCGTCCTCATTGTCGTGTCTGTTAAACGATCCTGAGACGTTCAGGGCGTTACAAAATATCCGACCTTAATAACACTAACTGTCTCCCGGTCGATAACAGACATGGCAACACTTGATGATGTGCTGGCTGCTTTAGCGGCCATGCAAGTTGAAGTGGCTGCCTCTAGGCAAGAAACAGCCGATGTAAAAGCCAGACTGGATGCTATCCAATTGGACCCGCTCACGCCCAGCACCTCCCTCACGAACCAGACCCCTGCGGTAGTAGTGGAAATGCCGGTAGCCATCCCCTTGGCAACACCAGAGAGGTACAGTGGGGATCCTAACACAGTGCAGGTATTCCTCACACAAGTGGCGCTACATTTATCGTGCAAACCAAAGGCGTTCCCCACGAGTCAGGCTCGTGTGGCTTTCCTTATATCCTATTTGGCTGGAAACGCGGCACAATGGGCCGTACCTCTGGTGAGCAGGGACGACCCCCTCTTATGTGATTGGGGTGCTTTTCGCGAGGAATTCCTGAAGGTATTCGACAGAAGGGCTGACTCGTACACGGCGGACTGTGAAATGCTTGAGTTGAGACAGGGATCCAACGACCTGGTGCAGTATCTCAACGCGTTCCGAAGGCTGGTTGCGGAAACCAAGTGGCCTGTTGCTAAACAGACGGCGCTCTTCCATCAAGGGCTGTGCGATGAGCTCAAGGACGCCGTGGCTCATATTGACCCTCAACCCAAGACATGTGAGGGCCTTATCAACCTGGTATTACGGCTGGAACATAGGCTAAGTGAAAGAAAGGGGGATCATGGGAGAAAAGGAAAATCCCTTCCATCCTATGTGACGGTGGGAAGTCCTGAAACTTCCACCGCATCCAAGGGAGAACCCATGGACATCAGCGCAATACGAGCGAGCCTCACAGCCACGGAGAAAGAGTCACGCCGTAAACAAGGATTGTGCCTATATTGTGGCAAAAAAGGCCACTACGTACGTGAATGCCCTGCCAAACCGAAGACGTCACGTTATCGGGCCAACCGGTCGGTAACAGCCGTGGTGGACATACCGGCGGAAAACTAGAGGACTCCAAGACCAGAGAAGGGGCATCTCGGAGTCACTCATCCATCCCTTCACTTTCCAACTCGGTCACTAAGGGACAACGACACCTGTTTATCACGGTGCACGTGGGAGTGCATGACCAGTGGATACCCGTTGTGGCCATGGTGGATTCAGGGGCCACTGGCATGTTTATGGACCACAACGAGGCATGCAGGCTAGGGCTAGTGCTTCTTCCCAAAGCAGTACCCGAAGACGTCTATGCGGTAGACGGAAGGCGATTGGTGACGGGGCCCATCGGACAGCACACGGGGGTCCTTCCGATGAGATATGGGAGGAACCATTTGGAACAAATCGATTTTAACATCATCCGAGCGCCCCAATATGGCGTCATATTGGGATTGCCGTGGCTACAGAAACACAACCCCTTTGTGGATTGGCCAACACATCGCATCGAAATGACGTCACCGTATTGCATCCTGCATTGTGGAATAAGAACGGAATCCCTTGACGCAGATGAGAGCGGGAGTCAGACGGTGGCTACAGCGGCAGAAAAAGATGTGGCTCTCCCCCAGGCTTATCACAGTTTTGAGGATGTATTTGATGAGGTGAAGGCGGAAGTGCTACCACCACATAGACAGTTTGACTGCCAGATCGACCTGGTGCCAGGGGCCAGCGTTCCCAGCGGCAGGCTGTATGCCCTGACGGAGCCTGAAAACGTGCATCTCCGGGGGTACCTGGATAAACTCCTCAAGCTAGGATTCATCCGCCCGTCCAAGTCTCCGGCCGCCTCGCCACTCTTCTTCATCCCGAAGGCTAATGGGGAGCTGAGAGCCTGTGTGTACTTTAGGGCATTGAATGCGATAACCATAAAAAATCGGTACCCCTTGCCTCTCATCAGTGTACTTCTGGAACAGGTCAAGAAAGCTCGTATCTACACCAAGTTGGATTTGAAAGGGGCATACCATCTGGTGCGCATGAGGGACGGAGACGAGTGGAAGACCGCCTTTAAGACCAGGTTCGGCCTTTTTGAGTACCTCGTCATGCCGTTCGGTCTGTGCAACGCCCCGGCAGCCTTTCAGTACTTTTTGAATGAGGTATTCAGAGAGGAGTTGGATATCTACGTGGTCGTATATATCGACGACATCCTCATCTATTCGTCCAGTGTGGAGGAGCACGTACACCACGTCAAAGCTGTGCTCCAAAAGCTGAGGGAAAACATGCTGTTTTGTAAACTCAGCAAGTGTGACTTCCATGTCACATCCGTGGAATTCCTCGGAGTGATGCTGAGTCCAGAGGGACAGGAGATGGCAGAACGAAAGATCAAGGCGGTGAAAGAATGGCCGGTGCCCCAAAGCGTGAAGGACGTCCAAAGTTTCATTGGCTTCGCCAACTTTTACAGGCGGTTTATAGATGGATTTTCAGGAGTGGTGGCCCCAATCACACAGCTACTGAGGAAGTCCAAGGAGTTTGTCTGGTCCCCTGAAGCGAACAAAGCCTTTGAGGCCCTGAAAAGCGCCTTTGGTAAGGCGCCGGTGTTGGCTCACCCCGATCCGGATCTCCCCTACGTGGTGGAAGCGGACGCGTCGGATGTGGCGCTGGGGGCTATCTTGTCCCAACGCAACCACGACACAGGGGTGCTTCATCCCGTTGCGTACATGTCCCGCAAACTCAACGACGCCGAACGCAACTACCATATTGCGGAGAAGGAGCTTCTCGCAATCAAGGACGCCTTCACCGAATGGAGGCATTGGTTGATGGGGGCAAGACATGTGGTATCGGTGTACACGGACCATCGGAACCTACAGTTCATGACGGCCACTAGACACCTTTCTCCCAGGCAGCTGCGGTGGATGATCTTCTTTGCGGGGTTCAACTTCCGCATCACATATCGGCCGGGGACGGAAAACCGGAAGGCGGACGCCCTGTCCCGTCAATCTGCAGTTAAGGAACCATTGCCTGCAACCGAGCGTTCCATCATTTCCCCGAGGATGGTATTGGGGGTTATCCAACTGTGAGAAAGTGCCATCTTTCTTGCATGGTATGCCCCCACTTTTTGCTAAATTGCTGAATGTACTTCGATTGAGTGTACCCTGGGTTCCTGCCAATCAGGTGCCCAGGGCCTATGTTCCTTCCTTAAACCACACAAACTCCAAATTGGCAAACCCTAGCCACATGTCAGCCCCTAGTAAATGGTACCCTAGGTACCCAGGGCCTTGTGACCAGGGAAGGCCTCTAAGGGCTGCAGCACTCATTGTGCCACCCTCAGAGGCCCTGTACCCTTACACACACACACTGCCCTTGCAGGCTGAGTGTCTGGGTGCAGGACAAAACAAAGAGTCGACATGGCACACATCACTGTGTACCATGCCCATCACCTACACTGCCAAGGCATATGTCAGCCACCCCTCTAGCTGGGTGCATTACGCCTATGGTGTGGGCACAGGAGCAGGAGCCCTGTGCCCCTACAGTACCCGGGTCCCTTCCTGGGCACTGTAAGTGCAGTGCTGTCACTTAAGAATACATGGTGCTGAGAGCTGGTCAAACACGAGCTCCACAGCACCATATTGGCAACACTGAAGCCTGGGAAGTTTGGTATCAAACTTCTCAGCACATTGAACCCACACTGATGCCAGTGTAGGATTTAATGTACTAAGCACCCCAGAGGGCATTTTAGAAGATACCCCCTTACAGCTAACTTGCAATCCACGTCTGCTCTGAGGCTGCCCAGGCTGCCACACAGCAGACACGTTGCTGGACCCCTGGGTGGGAGAGCCCCTGCTCTCCCGGGCCTGCAACAATGCACATCCTGGGTGAGGTGAGAAATCTCCTCCCCCAGGATGAGCAAAGGGAAGCTTCAAAGGCATGCCGCCAGTTGGAGTTTCCCCAGGCCACTGCAACCCCCCACTCTGGCGGGAAGCTTGGCCGGAAACCCCATACAAGGACAGGGGATGTGCCAGCCTGCCCACCCCACCCCTCAGGTGGGGGAGGCGAGGTGAAGCACATCTCCGGGCTCTCGCCATCTTGGAGATGGGAGGCCCTACCCTATCAGGATTAGGCTACTGCCCCCCTCCCACAGGAGAGAGGCAGGATAGGGGGTGTACCCACCCCAGGACAAGGACCCATTGGTCCCTGGCCTTCACCTACCTGTAACGCCCCTAAATCTAGTATTTAGGGGCCCCCTGAACCTTCCTTCCTCAGATTCCAGATAGAAAAACGACAAGAAGAGCAAGAAGAACAAAGACCTGCCCTGCAGCTGCTAAAAAGAGAAGAAGACACCAACTGCTTTGGCCCCAGCCCTACCGGCCTGTCGACTCTCGAACCTGCACCAGCGCGGCATCCCACGTGGCCAGCAACCTCACCAACCCCGGAGGACCTGGCTACCCTTTAGCTCTAAGCCCCTGGGACTCCCACGAGTAGAGGCTCTACTCAAGAAACCTACTTGCTATCCCTGGCACCAGCCCGGGACCGCGGACCCAACACACTCTGCACCAGCCAAGCCTGGCCAGTGCCGGAGTGGACAAAGACCCAGAGGACGACCCCACGGCGACTGTGACCCAGAGTCCGGCACCCAAGGACCCCCCTCGACATCCCGGAAGAAGCCTGCAGCCTCAGAACCAAGTGCCACCCCAGCCGCGATCAACCAGAGGGTAAGATTCCCGACGTCAAAAGGCACCCCTGCACCCGGCGCCCTGCGACCCCCTGTGCCCAATCCCGGGGTACCCACCTAACCTACAACTACCCAACTTACCTCTCGAAGTGGTGGTGGCACCTGAAACATCCTCGTCCCCGAGCCTGCAGCCTCTTTCCAAACCGGAATATTCCCATTGATTTCCATTGAGCGCCCTAAGGCTCAAAAGCACCCTGCACCCAGCCGCCCGAGTGGCCCTGGCAGTGCCCTCTCTACTCTAACCTACTTCCCCACTTGCCCTGAGTAAGTGACCAGGAGCCCAGCTCCCACAGCCGCGTGGCTTGCCAGACAGCAGCCACCAACCAAGGCCCCCCTATCCCTCATAGGATAACATTGGGCCCAACTCTCTCTGCACCCGGCCGTCCTGAAACCGCTGAGGGTGAATCAACTGTACTTACCTGACACTGGGGGACCCCTGAGTCCATGCCCGGAATTTCAACACTACCAGTCGAGTACTTACCCTTAAACCGCTAACTTCATTTTCCTCATAGGGTAACATTGACTGGCTTTTTCTTCAAAAATCTTCTAAGTGTGAACTTTTCAAAACTGCAAAAATTCACCAAAAATCAGCCAAGTGACAAAAACGAATTTACTCACCTGCTCCCCGGTGAGCTCCCAGTGCTGGATCTTGGTGCCCAGCCCTGACTCTGAAAAGTGTTCACAACTATACTTACTTCTAACTCATTTTTCTCCCATAGGAAACCATTGTCTGCTTTTCTGTGAAATTTCTTCTAAGTGTCTACTTTTGCAAATTTGAAATATTCTTTTAAAATCGTACCAATTCTGCAAACGAAATTACTTACCTGCTTTTGATAAGGACCCCAGTCCTGGGTCTAGGCACCCAGTCCTGGATTACTAAAGTAACGATTAAGTACTCTACCTGCAATTTGAATTTCTTGCCATAGAGATCCATTGGATGTTTTCTGTGAAATATTTTCTAAGTGCTAACTTTTGAAATAGCTAAATATTATTTAAAAATCATTACAGTTATTAAGTCGACTTTCATCACTTGATTCTGAATACTGACCCCAGGCTGGTTCTAGGATCCAGACCTGGAATTCCAAAAGTAATCTGAAAAGTAATTTATTACAAATAACCTAAATTTACCATTGAGCTCAATACATTGTTATGTTTAGGAAATAGGATTGTTTATTGCAACCAACTGTGACTGTTTACACAAATTTATTGCTTGAAACAAAAGTATTTATATTCAACCTCTCATTCTGAGAAAGTATATTTTTACCCCCTTTGTGGTTCTAAAAATAAAACAAGCATATATTTTATATATACAAATCATTGGCCTAGAGTTCAGTTATTGAGTGTGTGAAACCATTTGCTGACTGAGTGTGTACAATAAATGCTTTACACTGTCCTCTGGTACTGCCTTACTGCTCGACCAAGCTACCACTTTTGAGAGTAAGGTCATACCTAACTTTGACCTCTATCAGCCTCTGGGGGACTGTGGACTCTGTACACCCTGTACCTATTAGGGAACAGTATATACAGAGCCACTTTCTCACACCAACCGGATACTTTCCTGAGGGGAATAAAGAGAGGGATCAGGTCATTCGCATGGCGGAGGTGGCTCCTCAGTCACAGAGAATGGCAGCTGAAGGACGGGATACCCCTGAAGGGCAGGTGCCTATTGATACCCACGCCTAGGCTAAGGAAACAAGCATTCATCTGGTGCCATGACTCTCCATGCGCAGGTCATTTGGGCTTTGAAAAAACGGTGGCTAGCATGGGACGGCATTTCTGGTGGCCAACCATGAGAGTGGATGTCAGGAGGTGGGGACAGGAGTGTCCTACGTGTGCTACCATGAAGGCCGACCATGGCCGAACCCAAGGGCTCTTACATCCACTTCCGACCCCGGATAGACCATGGGATAGCATATCACTGGACTTCGTGGTGGGCCTACCGGTAGACCAGGGGATGACGGCAATACTGGTGGTGGTGGATTACTTGACGAAAATGGGGCACTTCATCCCCTGCAAGAGAGTCCCTACGGCCGGGGAATTGGCGTCACTACTCCTAAAGAATGTGGTACGACTGCATGGATTACCTGGGGTGATCGTGTCGGACCGGGGGTCGCAGTTTACTGCGCAATTCTGGAAGACTTGGTGCACTGCGCTGCATGTTAAGACCGCCCTGTCCACCAGCTACCACCCTCAAACGGACGGCCAAACCGAGCGCCTGAACCAAACGCTCAAACAGTATCTGCGATGTTTTGTGGACCAGGGCAGGGAAGAATGGGTCGACTTGCTATGGGTTGCAGAGATAGCCTATAACAACGCCACTCACAGCTCCACACAGTCATCTCCGTTCTATAGCAACTATGGCCAACATCCCAGGTTCTTGCCATTTCTACATCCGTTCAGAGAGGACAGGATTCCCGCCACAGCGGACAGGGTGGCACACATAAAAGACACGTTGATGCGCTCAAGGGCTGTCCTAATAGAGGCCAAGAGAAGATACAAGGCTGCGGCAGATAGGAAGAGAAGGCCCGGGCCACTGTACCGCACTGGAGACTACGTCTGGATATCCACAAGAAACATGAGGTTTCGAAAGAACAGTGTGTTCCATCCCAAGTACATGGGCCCCTATCGAATTACCAAGTGTATGGGTCCCGTGAACGTGAAGGTGTGCTTGCCCCAGTCATTGCGGATACGCCCTGTCTTTCATGTATCATTGCTCAAACCAGCACCCTCCAAGCCGTCTGGGACACCTAGGCCGGTATGCGTGGAGTCGGAGGTGGAGTATGAAGTGTCGGGCATACGGGCGTCCAAATGGCGCAGGGGGAAGCTGTGGTACCTGGTTGCGTGGAAAGGCTATGGCCCGGAGGAGCATTCATGGGAACCGGCTGAAGGGGTTCATGCTCCGCGCTTGGTCTCCTTGTTCCATCGGCGTTTTCCTGCCAGCGCTGGACCCGTGGGGAGCCGCTGAGAGGGAGGATGTACTGTCAAGAATTCCTGTCATACAAGGGAAACACGCCCTTAGGTAAACAGGAGAGCTGTTACATAACTCAAGGGAAACACGCCCTTATGTAAACAGGAGAGCTGTTACATAACTCAAGGGAAACACGCCCTTATGTAAACAGGAGAGCTGTTACATAACTCAAGGGAAACACGCCCTTATGTAAACAGGAGAGCTGTTACATAACTCAAGGAAAACACGCCCTATAAAGGGAGGAACCGGGAGGTACAAGGCTGTCGGATATTGTGTTTACACCGACGTACCTGCTTCGTGAAGAGCAGTGTTCCGGAGTGGTGCTCCAGTAAGGCAAGAACGGAGGTAGGTCGAGTCGTTACTCCCTGGGCCGTGTCTTGCCCCATCGTCACCTGTGAAGGACCCGGAAGCTCTACCGGTCAACCATTGAGCTTCGCTTTTTGACTCGGCTGAGTCCAAGCGCAGTGGCGCTTTTGCTGGTTGGAGTCGTAACTCCCAGCCCGACCAGAGACACAGGGACTGCCAGCTGTAACGCACACCAGGAGGTGTTTGCCGCGTTACAGACTCGGAAGTCCACAGGATCGATCGAGCGGCTGCTCTCGGTTCAGTCTTCTTGCTTGTGATTGGGGTAGCGGTGACGCATCACCAGGAGGTGACTCCGCGTCCCGGTGCAGTCTGAGGAAGAGGTTGAGCGGCTGCTCCCTTCAGGTAGAGACCCCGGCTGGGTGTTTCCCTGACTCCTCGATTCTCCCCAACACTCTTCGTGCCCCTCACAGCCTACCGATTGGCATTGTCGGCCAATTCATTTCTGCCCTCTGTTGGCATACGCCGGGATCGGCGTATATGCAGAGGACGGTTAGGACCATCCGTGCTGTGGGCTGGTAACGTACTTAGCCTGGAGGATTCCAGTGACTATAACTTTTGTTTGTTCTTTGTATTTTATTTGCCTTCATTAAAAGAACTAACCGTTCACAAGTGGTTGCGTCCTCATTGTCGTGTCTGTTAAACGATCCTGAGACGTTCAGGGCGTTACATAAACTCTGTCCACTGACTACTAATAGAGGACAGGTTATGGCTGTAAAAGCCATTGGATATGTCAAGTGTGGTTTTAAACCTTTTACGCACAAGACTATCTACGAGGGCAGAACTGTGGGTATTCTGTACCGCGCACGTCCGGCAATGAGAGTTTAAATGCCGGTAATCCAAAACTAGGCGGTACGACCCATCAGGCTTCGTTACAGTGAATAAAGGATTATTCATTGGGGACACACATGTTTCAATAACTCCCTGATATTCCAATTGCTCAAGGATGTCCGCAACGTGAGATCTAGCTTTGCGACGCATGGGATATTGGGGCTGTGGTTGAGGCATAGACCGCAAGGGAATCTCATGGCTGGGAGACAATTTATCTGTAGGACTGGGGGTCACCAGGCCCTATGGGGGTAGCGTGGCGCGAGCAGGTAGGCATCCAAGGGCCTACGTGTAAAGTGACCATACAGCACACACATCCACTGAGACAGGAAACGCACGCAATAATTGACACCACACCGTAGTTTGAATAAAACCAATCAGTTTTATCTCGTTCAACATTAGGATCAAAAGCAGTGCGTTAGAAATAAATTTGGCAGGTCATTAACACATCGAAACCTGGCCTGGAATCAAAGCGCAGCACTTAGCAAATCCATAGCGCTTTAAATATGGCAGTTTAACATAACGCTGCACATAGCAATTCAATAGCGCTTTAAAACATTGCATTTACCATAGCGCTGCACATAGCAATTCAATAGCGCTTTAAAAACATGGCACTTAACATAGCCCTGCACATAGCAATTTAATAGCGCTTTAAAACATTGCATTTACCATAGCGTTGCACATAGCAACTCAATAGCGCTTCAAATCAGAGCCTTCAATCAGGGTATTAAATCTAGTACTGAATCAGAACATTGCATCTGGCATTGTAGTTCCCTGTAGCGCTAACCCTGTATTTCTCTCAAAGCGTTATACATGGTATTTCATCCGGGCATGTCAGTGGGGCCTCCAATGTGTCCACCCCTTACAGCATACCGTCTAGGCCGTTGCAGCTGCCCACTGTCCTGCGGGGCAGCTGTGCAGAGTGCAGCGAGTCAACGTGGGGTTGGAGTCCCCTCCGGGACTCTGAAATCCCCCAGTGCGGCACTAGTCAGAGCCCAGCCCCACTCCCCACTCCTTGGGGGCTGGGCAGGTGAGTCCACCACCGGTTCAGTTCATGGGGGCCCAAGGCGCCCTGGATCGGTGTCCTGATGCCCCCATGTGGGCTCTCACGCCAATTGGGCACACGTTGCAGCTGCCCACTGCCAGCCGGGGCAGCTGAGGAAAGCGGGCCGGCACGGACACTTCTGGTGTCTTCCGGGAAGGCCCAACGGGGGCGGGCACCGACACTGTGCCCCGCTACCCCCCCCTCCTCCTGCAACGGGCCCCCACTCACCGGGGATCTTGCGGGTGTCCTCCGCCTCTTCTGGCTTCACCCGGGCCCCTCCTGGGACCCGGGACTTCGAGGCAGCCTCTGCGAGGCTGCAGACGTCGCGCTTCACCCGGGTCCCTCCCCTGGGGCCCAGGGCTTCACCATGGAGCTGGCGGGGCTCCCGCTGCACTCGGGGCTCTCCTCCGCCTCCGGAGGGCCCCCACCACGGAGCGAAGTCTCCGTCGACGTTGGCCAGCGCGGGGTAGGCTCCCGCCCGGCTCCTCGTCTTTCACCCGGGCTGCTTCCTGGTTTCTTGCCGGCCGGCAGCCAATCTGTGCGCGGCTGACGTGGGGGCGCGGCCGATGACGCGGCCGGGACTTCTGTTGCCGGGCAATGCCTCCCAGCGTACTCCAGGCCCGCGCGGCCTTGGTTCCAGGCGCGACAGCCCTTCCCTCACTCAGGGGGCCGCGGCGGCCATCAGACCCCCAGCGCCTTCCTCCGGAGCAGCGCCAGGGCGGCGGCGGTACTACCAGCCAGCGAGGAGGGGTAGGCTCCCTCCTAAGGTACGGCACACACGCGGGGTGGGCTCCCGCTGTTGTAACTAAGCGCCGAGGCAGTTGGCACTCGCGCCGAAGGGCGGCATCACGCGGAGTGGGCTCCCGCGCCAATTTAAGTACTCTCAAAAGGTGCCAGAACCATGGGGTGGGCTCCCGCTGGCGTCAATATACCGACAATATTGCTACAGCAAAGGGGAGTGGAAAGGTAGCGCTCACCAGCAGACCACAGTCAGTTCAAATATAGCGCTCACCGGATATAGCGCTCTCTTTCCACAGGCAGCTTGTATATAGCGCCCATTCTCCGCAGGGACTGCAGTCCGGGTCCCACGAGGCGCTTGCTGGTTCCTGCGCCCTCGGTTGAGGGTTTCTCAAGGGGGGGGGGGTTGAGTTGGTGGCTGAAGACGGACTAATTAGTCTCTGCAGGTCATCCCTGGGTTCTCCTCCTGCCGGGCCAGATCAGTGGGCTAGTTCAGGATCCCTCACTCAGCTTAAAAGGCAGCACCTAAGCCCTGTCACTTCTAGCGGCATAGGTCCCTGACTAAACCCTACCGCCTAAAACTCCTGCGTAGGTTTCTCCAGGTCTGCTTTGCCCCAACTATAGCTTTCCCTCGCCCTGTGGACAGTAGAGGGGGGTAGGTAGGCTCAGGGCCCAGCACACAGGCCCATGTGGCGGTAACCCCTGGCAGCAGGTCCCCTCTCTCTCAGGTCCACCCTCTGACTGAGCACATGGCAGCCCAGCTCCGCCCTTTATACGCCCCTCACCCCACCTTCCAGACAGTGCCAGAAGCTTCTAGAAGCGTCTGGGGAAACTGGGTCTAACTGGCCTAGGGGGAGGGGTAGAGCACCCTGGGTGCCAGGCTTCCCTCCAAAAGCTAGGGTTGCTGGGAAATAACCTCTAGACTGTTAACCCAGCTCAGTCAAACGGCGCAACCACACAGCTATGGCATCCATTTTAACAGTTACATGTTTAAAATGGGGGGAACTCAGTCTGCGTACACCTTCGCACAGCATTCAATATTTGCATTTACATAACATGTGGTTCCCCATAAAGCGAAAAATTCAGGGAAAAGGGCCAAGTCCAACACCAGCCCACCTAAGTACGATACAAAGCCGGTGCAAGCACCTGAGCCCACACTTCGGCAAACCTTTCAGCGTGCTCCCTTGGCACTGTGTGCGCAAAGGACGGGAGGATTACCTCCTCCCCTCTAGGAGCATCTAAAATGAAAGCCGGGGGCCAGTCCGCCTCTGCCAAGAGAATGTCATAGGAAGAGGTCAGATTATCCCAAAAAATCCCGTGTATTGTACGTTGTATGTCACCTTCAATTAAGAGGACTATGTCATATAATCTGTCAGGGGAGCCACTCTAGTGTCAGCAGTTTCTACAGTAATGAACGTGTCAGTTGCTGTCGCCTCCAGAAATGGACGCAGTGCTTGCCCCACTACTGTAACCTCCGCTGCGCTGTCGAGCAGCGTTAGTGCCCATGTCTTGTTCCGAAGCTGCGTCCGCACTATCTGTGGCATACCTCGCTGTTAGGGCAGCAACCTTCTTCTTCTGAAACGGGGGACATTGATGTGCAAACTCGTCTTGCTTGCCTTTACCATCAGCCTGACGGGGTTGCTCACGTCCTTGTTGGGCACCCCGACCCTTGCCACGTTCTCCGCCACCGGACTATGAGGCCGATGTTTCCTGTGAAGAAGGAGGAGAGCGTTGTTCAGTAACCTGAAATCTATCAGGTGACCTAATCCTAGTGCGATCGCGCAAATCGTATGTGCGTTCACTAGTCGGCTGTACGGGAGACGCAGGACGAGACCCCTGTTTCGGTTGCTGCTTTCCCTGTTTCTTTGTTCGCCAATTTTGCTTTGGAAAAGTTGGACGATCATCTTTAACAGACAAACTCACATTAGTGTGTTGTATTAAGTCAGGAATTACTATAGTTGGTTTGATCCCTAAACTACTGCGGCCAATAGTTCTATATGCTTCCGCAATAATTTTAGGCAACTCTTTGGACTTATCGAGGTCTTCGACGCGGGCTAAGCCATTAGCCACTTGGAACTGTACCGCATCTCCCTTGAGGTTACCAAGGATGAGAGAGGCAACTACGTCGAACACCCCGACAAGCCGCATTCCCAACTCAACAGACGCCTCCGGACCGTGGTTATCTTGAACTCGTTTAATGATGGAGGGAAGCACAGCCATAGACGGAGTGCCAAAGCACTTCGAGTAGACCGCGGCAAAAACCTTGCCCCAGTTGTCACAATCAGACACTTCTGGGATTAAATCTTTCGGCAAACTAATGGTGAGGATCCTGTGTTTCGCAACAGGAGTAGAGTGCGGAAATACTGCTTCCAGTTGGTCAAATTTCTCGGCAAGCCAATAAGGCAAATCGTCCTTATTCTGGGGGCGCTTGCCCATCACCGAATTAACTATGACGGGGCTAATAACAACCGCGGGATGACCAGCCGGTAGTCCCGCAACAGCAGGTGCCCCCACCTGCACGTTGCGTGAAACGTATTGCACTAAAGCCCTATATACTGCAATAAGGGCTGTATGGAGTGTACGCAATTCCTTCACCGCAACAGTCAAATAGAAGGGGTGAGGCGTAAATCCGGCCAGCAACGGCCATGTGGCCCCTGGAATCGACAAAGGGCCCATTCTAGCCGGTGCAACCGTATGGGGAAGGGCGCCATTAAACCAAATGCTATGCTGCCAGGCTGAAAGGGGAATCTCTTGCGTCCTATATGGTGTATAATTTGCTGGGACCCACGTGTGAGTATAAGAGTGAAACGTTTTATCATCCGCATTCACAGCCGGCAGCGTCACCCAAGAGTAAAACAACTCGTAGGGGTGTGACGCATCGGCACTCACCACAAAAATAACGGGCATCCCATTGTCCGGCACCCCATACTGCGTCAAATGACGCCGCAGAGGCGTACGGCTATGTGCTGCAATATCGACCGCCATAAGGCCACAGAGAAGAACAACAATGGATTTTACAGTAGCACCAGGGTTCAGAAATATAAAATACCTTTTTAATTAACAAGCTTGTGTGAACCTATTAAGTGACTAACAGGTAGGTGAAATCCGTCACTCCCGTTATCCGGAAACAAGAGTGAGAGTGTTGTGGACTAATATAAGTACTACTAAGGCGTTTCAAATCAAAAGACCCAACGTTGGGCGCCATGTTGCAGGGATTCTGCTCATGCACAGAACTATGCGCAGGAAACCAGGACCTCAGTGAATTGTGGTGTACCAAAAACTCACCTCAGTACCCAGAACCCCTATCCGACCAGCATCAGTGTCCCATTCGTTATCCGTATTCTCTCGGAGGTCCCAATGTATAGACAACCCAGAACAAGCGACTTAGAGTACTCTCAGGAATGGTGGGAATCAGAAATACCTGTTCGCTATAATTCTCATATCAGTCCACAACAAGAGTAATCAGAGACACGGTAAAGTTTAAAAGGTTTATTTTATAAGCTACATGTCCTAAGATGCAGTACTTTGTCTAACATAAGCAGACAAATGATTATAATAAAAACCATCAGCATTGTTGCAATACCATAGAAAATGTAGGGAGAAATCATATTACAAATGACAGTGGATTACAGCCACCTTCCCTTAGCTAGTAGGCTAGTATTATTATATTAATAGAAGGTCTCTAGGCTTGAATGGGGAACCCCATACCGTAAAGATCAGCGTAGGTGAATCACATCACAGGATCAGCTTTGCTCTGCGCCTGGAAATGTTCTTCTCCAGAATGTGTTTCTAACGCATGCAAACTGTAATATTAAAGGCTCTCGGCATTCAGGTATTTGCAGCTGTGTGCATATTATGGCTAGAGTGTGGGCCGATCAACCTGAACTCAAAAACATACATTGTCTGGCGGCTCAGTGTGTTTTGCACACAATGTTCAGACCAAGGTCGCAGAGCACGTCTAGGGATGTGAACAACAGACAGTTCTCATGTGAAGAAAAGGCAAGCAAGCAGTTTTCAAATAATATGTCTCTGCAGTGTCGTGTGCAAAAGCAGCAAAAGTGGCAAGATGGCTTTCTAACATCTAACGCGCTTATGCTAACATAGCAATTTATGTATCTAAATCGCTGCCTTCACTACACTCTGGCCTTAGCCAGGGCAAGTTCCATCTCATACACCTGGCGGAGCAGAACCCAAACTTCGCTAATGTTTGGACCGACATTGTTAATACAGACTCTAGCGATACATAGTCGGTCACATACTATAATGATAGTAGCTAACAAACTCTAATTCCTAGCATCATCGCATTTGATCCCCAAAAATATTTCCTTTTCAGTGAGCTGGAAATTATGGCCAAAAAGTGTGAAGAGAATTTTAGAGACTACACTCCAAAATCTGTTAAGCCTTGGTCAATCAATAAACATGTGCCTTAAATCTGCAGCATATAATTGACATTTCGGATAAAGTGACTTAAGAGAGGGTCGAGATACAGCCCACTTGGAATTAATCGTCGGTGTATAATACAACATGTAGATTGTCCGATGTTGTAATTTCAGATTAACAGAAGTTACCACCTTATCCAATACACCCATTGACTCCTGTATTTCCTCAGCCGTTATTTCAACCCTAAGAATCCGACTTAATTTGGTAGCTATTTGTGTGCTATCATCATTAACTTCTGCAAGAAATTCTGATAAGCAGCACCGATTGCTCCTCGACTGAAGCTCATATATATTCCAGACAGTATTTTCGATGATTTTGGCATGACTACTAGCCTTTGACCTATTAAAAAAAAGTCCCTGATTTGTAAGTACTTTAAAAAAGTAATCTTTTAATGAAACAAAGGAGTGAAACCCCCATGCGTTGTACAATTGTCCGATTTGATTGATGCCATTACGTTGCCAGCTTTTTCCAATAGAATCTTGAAATACATTAGGAAGCACAGGGTGGCCCCATAGCACCGTATACTGGTGAGGCAGAGGCAGAGAGTATTGTTTACAGATATCCTGCCAAACCCTTGTGATATCTTTTACTACCTTAAACTTAACTCGCTTAAAGAAGTTAGGATCGGAGGTCTTGTATAGCATGAACTCAACCGACGGACCGCAAGCTAGCTGGATAGGCAGCAAGGCTGGACCTACATCCAACCCGCTGAGCAGGCCCCGGATCCTGCCGAGAAAAGCAGCCCAATAGTAGAGCCTGAAGTCTGGGAGCTTAAACCCTCTTGTGTGTTTGGCAATTTCATCAGTCAGAGATCCCTATTGGCGCGTCTATGCCCCCAAATAAAACTGCCTATAACACTGTCTAATCGCTTAAAGAAAGACCAAGGAACCCGCAGAGGTATTAAGCGATATAAGTATAGAAATTTAATCAGAATATTCATTCTGATTATGTTGCACCTCCCATAGATGCTGAGAGGAAGCCAATGCCAACTACGCAATTTAACAGAGACTGTCTTGAGTAGCGGTTCGTAGTTTAAAGATACAATGTCTTCAACCGGACAACTGAGATAAACACCTGGATAGGTAGCGGTTTGTGTAATCCCGAGTGCTAGAGGCAGAGTTTCTGATTAAAAATTTACAATTGTCTGGGTCTTGGCTAAATTCAGCTTATAGCCGGAAGAAGAGCCAAACAGCTCAGCCTCTTGCTTAATGTTGACTATGGCGTCTCTAGGATTAGCAGATAAGACTGCGATGATATCGGCATACCCAGTGACCTTGAGTTCCACACCATTGAGACAAACTGGGGAAATCCCTTCATTCTGTTGCAAATGCCTCGATGTAGAGAGCTAGCAGTAAGAGGGACAGTGGGCAGCCCTGCCTTGTCCTCCGTTGGATGGTAAAAAGGGCAGATGTCATGCCGTTCAATTTAATTGCTGCTACCGGCTTTTTATAAAGCTTCTGCACAAAAGAAATACCAAAGGTTAGCATGGTCGACCAGAGAGCTTCCCAAGCATCTCTGTCAAACGCCTTCTCTGTGTCCAGCATGGCCATCCCTATCTGTTTGTTAAGTTTACCGGAGACATCGAAGGCAGATACAGCAGTGTTAATGTGAGCCGTCGTGTCTCTGCCAGAGACAAAGCCATGCTGTTGCTCCGAGACTAGCTTATGGATGAGGAGAGAAAGATGTGAAGCCAGAATCTTAGAACATTTTTGGGCGTCGGCATTAATTAGAGATATTTAACGTTAAGAGCCTCTATCGTCAATTGGCTTCCCTTTCTTAGGAAATACCACAATATTAGTAGCACTCCATGAGGCAGGAGCGTCGCCCCCACTAAAAATGTCCATATTCAACTGCGTAAAGACAGGTACAAGTATATCCCTGAAAGTCTTATAAAATTCAAGCTGAATAGTATCCTCGCCACCCTCTTTGCCTGACGGCAAAGACTTTATGGCATCCTCGACCTCAACTGGTTCTATGTCTTTCTGTAACTCTATGGAGTCCAAAGAGTCAAGTTGAGGCAGGTTACTCTCCTGCAAATACTCGAGAAAAGTACATTTATTAAATGACGCAGACTCTGAATATAAGTTGGCATAAAATAGTCTAAACTGCTCCGCTATGTCCTGTCGCTGAGTGAAAGACAAATCGCCATCTCCTTTGATCAATTTAATGTTGGATCTAGCCTTCTGATCGGCGATCTGAATTGCCAACACACGCCCCACCCTTTCCTCGTATTCATACTGTAAAATGTTATGCTTCGGGTACTTGGTGGCAATTTTATCCATTAGCCCTCTATTAATTTTAGACCAATCTTTCAAAACCCGAAGGTATAATAGCTGCGCCATTGGATCCCTTGCCCCGATCGCCCTAGCATGCTGGTGTTCCAGGTCTAAATAGTCAAAATGATCCTGTTCTGCCTCCTCAGTTGCATGCCTGTTTAGTACTAGAACAAACTGAAGTGTCACCACCCTAACAAAAGCTTTCATACAGTCCCAAACTATTGAGATACTGGCAGTACCCAGATTATTACTTAGATACTCCTCCAATGTTCCTCTAATATGTACCAGATACTCCGGATTATTGAGCAAGTGTTTGGGAAATGAAAAAGCCAGAGGATCCTTTCTAACACCAAGTTGTTTCTGTAGGGTTAGCATTACTGGATTATGGTCGGATGTAATTTGGGACAGACCTCTAGGCGTACATTTTCCAACAGTGACCTCTTAATAAAGATCATGTCAATACAGGAATACTGTTTATGCGGGTGAGAGTAGAGCGTTTACACTGGTAGCGATGGAAAGATTGTCCTCCAGGCATCGTCAAGCTGATGTATGTGCAATAATGCCAACAAAGCGGCCCTGGTCTTGACCATTCTGGCCCCTGCTTCACTATTGGTAGTATCTATTTTACTGTCCGTAATACAATTGAAGTCGCCTATAATAATCAAATCCCCGGCCCACCCCAATAATTCAGAACTTAAATAATCAAAGACATCGGTACAATCCGAGTTAGGACCATACACTACACAGATCATGGCTTTACGCCCTGATATCGGCAACTGAACTATTGCCCACCTACCCTTAGTATCAGCTAATGTGCTTAAAACAGTAACTGCGAAGTTCCTAGATTTCAATATAGTGACCCCACGGATAGAGTCTGCTTGTGAAGTGCATATTAGTATGTCATACCCAAGTTGTCTCATCAGTGATCTGTCCTTATATGCAAGATGAGTCTCAGTTTGGCCAAGTAAATGTGGTTTAAATGCACTGAGTTCCTCCCCAATTAGTCGCCGTTTTCTCGCTTGATTCAACCCCACGACATTCCAACACATACATTTTAAGTCAGACATTACATAATTTTTAATTCAACCGCTTCCAACCTGGTTCCATCTTCAAACGCCTTATGTTCTGCATCTACATTCCAGCATGGTGTAAGACCGCTATCTGACGGAGCAACCTCCAACCAACCCCGGCTACGCTCCCCCAGCTCCTACAGAAAGGAATCATCCCCTTATCCCGCTGTCGATAGATGACAGCCAAAGGAGAACAACCCACCCGCGACCCCCAACCAATGTGTAAAGAATACCTCAAGCAATAAAAAATTAGAATTTACAAAAAATTGGAGAGAGCGAGCATTGAGAGAGAGAAGAGAAGAGAGAGATAAGATAGCAACATTATGCACACTTTGATATATCACTTTACATATCTGCCCGTATCTGTACTGTTAACCAGCTGATTCAGTCTGCCAGGCTGGGAGTGCTTGTCAAGCCTCGTGCTCAGTATAGAAGAAAGGCGAATGTCTATGTTTCTAATAATCTTCAGGCGGGCTGGTTCCTGAAGAAAGAATTGTGAGTAGACTGACTTAAAGGGATCGATTAACTGGCGAAGCTTCCATCGCTTGTCCATTGAAGACTTACACAAATCTGAGCGCACATACATAGTAATCGAGTCTAATTGGACTGGAGTAGAAGGACGTGCTTTTACAGAAATGGGTTGCCGCAACAGAAAATTGCCCAGGAATACCAAAATTGGGCGTGGACAAGGTGGCTTAGCTTGATTACCCTGTGTGATAATTAGAGGAAACTGATGTGCCCGCTGGACTTGCAAATCCATGTCCCAGTCTGCCAGATCTGGAAACGCTTGTTGAAATAAATTGACTGTACGCCCGTGGGTCGGAACCATCTCTCCTTTCCGGTATGCCTCAAACACGTAGGTTATGGTGCCGTTTTCGATTTTCAAGATCGTCAACTTTAGAATGTAGAAGTGCCATCTGATTCTCGCAGGTCTTGGCAAATCTTGAGGTGAAGGTGTTGACTTCCTCGACTGCTGCTACCCGTTCTTGCAAGTCCGTAACATCTGAGGATAGTGAGGGGACCTTAATAGTAACGTCCATGAGTGCTTGTTTAATCTCCCGGCTATCAGCTTTAGCTTGAAGATAGTATTCATGAGCCTCAGCTCTCTGAATGGATACCGCCTGCAAAATTGTAGACATGCAGGGCACCTCATGCTTGAGTGATTGCGAGAGGCCGGCAGACGGCCCTTCCATGGAGTTACTGCACTCCGTTGATTTTGTGAGGGCAGATTCAAGTACCTCAGGATCTCTGCCTCAATTCCCTTCGGACCTGGCCAGCTGAGCAGTTGGCGAGACCATAGAGTTCGTATAGAGGTGAAAAGATGTTAGTGAGTCCCCCCGCTCAACAGATGCCGCAGGGCCCATAGGTGCAACAGCCTCCATATTCCTAGAGTTGGAAAGTCGTGAAATGATGGCTTTAACCTCTCCCTTTGATGCCACCCATTTGCGCAGAGGACTAAAGCCAGAATCGACTTTTGTGCTGCTCGGGGCGGAATTTTTAAATCACAGTTTGGTTCTACCACAGCCTTTGCTACCTTTGGCCCCTCTAGTGCTTTTAGAACCTCTCGCCTTTAGGCCTTTCTCCCCGGCCGGGGAATAGACTTTTTGTGTGTCTGATAGCAAGGCGTCGTCAGTCTCAACATCCTCACCAATTGCATTCACTGACAGAGCTACGGACTCCAGCTAGGTACCACCCTGGATATCCAAGAGAGCATTGACAAGATGAGTGCGCATAGAGCCAGCAGGGAGTTCTAGCCCAGGGTTGCTGCTAAGCCTGGATGACTGCATATAACATTCCGAGCCCGAAATAATATTGGTTTGAGAGTAAGTATCCACATCACTGGGCATTGCGATGTTTAGATTATTAGCACACAATGGTAGATAAGAATGTACTTGAGTTGGCAAAGCAGGTTGGATGGCAGTCAACACTGGAGAACTGCAGTCACCTGATTCTAAGCCACCTGACTGCATTTGTACTGCATGGCTCTCCCTACATCCGGAAAGACTTCTTCAATGCTACTAAAGTCTGCTATGGGGGGGCCACTCCCCTGCTGTCCAGGAACTGATAGTACTGTATTCATAGTAGGACAGACTGGTGGATCACCCTTTTAACTCCAGCCTTCATGTACTGCATTAATCAGGACAACAGCCATCTCAAGCCCCGGAATGGATGTTTCAGAACCACAGGACCGGAGCAGCCCACCAGCCCTGCCTCAGTGCAATAAACGTAGGATTGGTCTTCCCTGTTGGGAGCAACTGTCTGCATCAACAGCTGATCCACGATCTCCAGTCCTGCTACCAGTACCGAGACCCCCCCTCAGCTAGAACGGAGATTGCTACTGCAGCTCCAGCCATTCCCACTGCTTTGGTTATTGCCACTGAATCGTCGGTGCATCTGCTTCCTTTGGGAGCAGCGGTACGCTGTGGAGCCATCACTGCACGAGATAAACACAGCTGACGTTCGCCCACAGCAGCCAGCCGCATGCCTGGAAACCGGTGCAGAAAGAGGATAGAAGGGCTGCCCAGCACGACACCACTGAACTGCTCTGCTCACCTGAAAGCAGTTGCGAGAGGCCGCTGAGCACAGCCGCCAGATCTGAATCGCCCGGACTGCAACTGCTACTGCCGCCGTGTATGGCGGCTCCGCTAGCCGCTGTGTGCTCTTCGCCGCAAGTAAGTAATAATTGACAAGCGTTTATCAAGTCATCGGGGCATCACATCCGCATGCACCCTACGGCTTCTTCAAAAGATCTCCGCCAAAGAGCCCCATTTACGGGAGCCTGTCGGGCATTGCAGAGCGGCCCGATGAGGAGTTTGGCCCAATGATGAAGCATGACATCCTTCGGGGTGTGTGAGGGCATCACGAAGAAAGACCACCTTCTCCCCTCCCACTAGGAACTGCACACCCCTTTGATCCGCGTTCTTTTATGTACCAGGCCTGCAGTTCTATAACAAGTATCTTGGAGTTGTGGTGTAATACCTGCTAGAGCATTCTTTTATGTACCAGGCCTGCAGTTCCACAGAAGTATCTTGGAGATCTGGTGCGATCAAACTACTTCTAGTTCACAATCTTGCCTCTCAGTCTTACATCAGCCCCTATGGTCTTTACCATGGTCAGGTCAATGGTTGTGGCCCATCTTTGCAGGTCGGGTATCCATATATTTCCTTACCTCAAGAAGCTATTGAAGGCAGGCTAGGTTGGGGCAGGGTTCAATCAGTGAGTTCAAGTCTCAACTTCAACCTTTAGAGAAGCTACCCTTTATCAGGCCATCTTGGACATGGTTGCCTTAAAGGCTTTTCCACATCCCTACCAGGTCTTGGACATTCAGCTAAGAACTCAAAGTTTTGAGCAAGAGCAACTCTACCAGGCTTGACAGTTCTGAGGCTCCTGGGCCCACGCCCAGTGGTGCATGCAGGCATTACAGAGGAATGTATGCCTGCAGTGAGCACAACATTGGGGAAGCATCATAGTTAAGATCTGTATTTCTTATGAAGCGGTTCAAGACCTCAGTGGTGGATGACGGCCACCACTCTGATTTGTGTCAGATGGATCTCCTTATCCCCTGTGGAAGTCACAGTGGTAATTGATGCATAGGCTCTCAGATGGGGATGTTTCCTGGATGATGTTGAGAAGAGAACACCACATAAATGTGCTGGAAATGCATTCCTTATCCGACTTGCTGTCTAGGCATTTCTGGCTTCTATCACACAGGAGCTGAAAAACAAGCAAATGCGATATTGTACTGCAACAAGCAGGCAGGCAGGCATAGGACATTATGTCAAAGTGGGTCCTTAATTTGCTTTTAAACTTTTTCTTGCGTGCTCCCTTCAAACATTTACATTGTTGTACTCAGAGGCTGTCTATGCTGTAAACTAGGTTTTTAATTACTACTTCATCTGTGCACTGCATTAGCTAGCTGCAGTCCTTGTCAATTTAGCCATTGTATGCTATGGGTTTCCCTGACATGCAGGAACTAAGAAACTGTGCATCCTTTCTGCCAGCAGTGATATCATCTTTCCATGTTTGGCAGTCAATCCCACTCCCTGCCTTCTTTTCTCAATCCATCATCAGAAGAGGAGGGGTTACACCGATGGCATGCCCCTAGTTTATACATTGATAGTACTGTTTGATGATCTAATCTTGAGTTCACCAATGTGAAGAAAGGAAATTCAGTCCAAAAACTGACCTCATTATGATGAATTGTCCTCTGCATATAACAGTGTTATGCCTGAGCCAAAAATGATCCTTTTGAGGGTCTTTTGGTTTATTCATCCAGGGCAAACCTGCCATGACTGTCCCTAGCTCACGTTGTTCCTGTTTGGAGCATTTGCAATGCAACAACGTGGCTATATGTCCATACTACCACCTGACATTCCTGCATCAATTCTTAAGTCCCTGTGGAGGGTTATTCGCCCGCTCATCCGGGAGGACATCCAGGTGGAAGTCCACACCATCGATTCTCCACCTTGGAGGAGGCATTGCTTTGATACTGATTGACAAGTGAGCAATCTGCAGTTGCAAGTATCCAACAGAGGGTAACGCTCTTTATGATTGATACGGTCTCTAACTGCAGATTCTTTGTCGTTTACCTCCACATGGTGTGAACTTCAAAGGATTTATAAAGCATTCCGAATCACCCATGAGAGTCTCAAGGGGCTGGGGTTGCTAGCTGCTTTGTGGTGATTTGTTCATTCGAACAGCCAGGTCTTGAGGCCTTTCCTGAATTCCTGAAGTGATGAGGCGGTCCTGAGTTTCATGGGAAGGTTGTTCCAAGATTTGGCCTGCAGGTGTGATAAGGAGCGTCATCCGCTATTGCTTCAGCATATCTGGGGGGGGAGTGTCTGCGAGGAAGAAGGAGGCTTATCGCAAGTGTCTGGTCAGTTGGTGGAAGGTCATGCGTTTGCTGATGTATGCTGGTCCTTCGTTAAGCAGGGCTTTCTTTGTATGTTTGGGTTAACATCTTGAACTGGCATCTCTTCTGGATCAGGAGCCAGTGTAGCTGTTTAAGGTGCAGTGTGATGTGCGTCCATCCGGGGAGGTCGAGGATTACTCCTGCCGCTGAATTTTGTATTGTCTGTAGTCTTTCAGGAGCCGTGATGTGATTCCTACTTAGTGTGTTCCCATAGTCCAGCCTGCTGGTGATGAAGGCCTATGTGACGGCCCTTCTGGTGTTAATATTAAAGTCCCCACTTAGGTTTGCACACTGCCTTGTTAGCCATGGTCCACTGGGAAGTGGTTAGTACCCTTGTCTTGAGTAATGCAAGGGTAGATAATTTGTGAAATTCTTGACCCTGGGAAAGGGGACAAATACTACTCTGCCCTTGACAAGGCAGTTTAGTAACTATTAAACAACCCTCTTGCACTTGGACAAGGTAAGAAGTGTGCACGCCCTTAAGGCCCCCTTCTTGGGAGTTTATATTAAAACGTATGCTGCCTTCCTCCCCTAATTTTCTTTTGTGTTTCTTAAAAAAAAAAAATATATAAAATCTCTCCTATTTGCAAACAATAGGTCTGGTTTACATTTTTACACACAAGCCAGCCTCTGCCAGTTATATCTCTTAGGGTCACTGCTGCTTCAAGTGGAGTAGGACCATAGAAAGGGGCTGCAGTGTGTGTGGTGATACAATGGGGGAAGGCAGTGGAGACACGAGGTGGGACATAAAGAAGTTCTGCAGGAGGGGGTTGGTGAGGTCACACACAGAGGCACCTGGTCCTATAAAATACCATCACTGGTATCTTATAGATTCACATGCTGTTTAAATATTTCCCATCATCAAACTGGTTATCCACATTAAAAAGAAAGAACATGTCATGTCTTTATGTAAAAGTCCTATGAAAGGGTTTTCTATGGTCAATTCAGCTCATGTTTACCCACTAGTAGGGGTATATTTGTTAGAAACCCCTAGTCCTCTTACCAGTAAAAGAACTCGATCATCCCAACTACCTTGAATTCTACTAGGTAAAGTAGCAAGATCCTGCAGTGTTGTGACCCTTCCTAATCACACAATAATGCAAACCAGCAATATACCATGCCTTGAAAGAATAATATTGATATTGAATATTGATAAACGTATGAACTGTTTAATTGTGATCCACAGAACTCGCACCGTATGGCATGATGTGGGTCCAGATATTACGACCCTCACTCCATAAGAGCTACACAAATTCAATAGCTAGTTGATGACAATCAACTCAAAGTGCCACGCTTCGTAGTGAATTGAATATACATCTGAGGGATACCCAAGATGTGAATGGTGATAGCAACCATACAGCATTAACGCTATTTTTCATAATATTTACCCTTTCCTTGTCAGGGCCAGATATTTGGTAAGAATCAAATAGGTTTGGTTTAGAAAACGTTGTTCTTTAGTTTTATATAGATTTAGGCGAAGAAGTGTGGATTACACCTAGATCCTAAAGAAAGCAAAGGTATTGTGTCTGTACATTAAAGTGTACTGTAGACCATAATGGATGACTGAGGGTGGAACGATAATAGTTACCTCTACTCCCACAACGTTCTGTTTTTGATCATGTGTAGGACAGGAACTTTTCAAATAAGGTCATAGCTTTCCCCTGCCTTAATACCATCTTAATGCACCCTTAATAGAAATAAAACTATAACATTCCACTTATTAAAGTACTGGTACTTTTGAAGGTGGCCCCTATGATGAAGCATGTCGCCAAGAGTCGTGAGGGGTGCCATCCTTTAAAAAAAAAATGTTTTTAATTATTTTGTTTAAAAAACAGGGCTGTGAACTTACAAAATATCACTTTGGAATCATCTCAGATAAATCGTCTTGCTTTGTATGTGACTGCACTTGAGGTGCCTCATGATCGGGTGCAGGCCTAGCTAGAAAAGTTTGCAGGAGTGAGGAAGTGAAGGACCACACGTTTTTTGCTCTGCTTGGTCTCATTTCATTTTGTATAATCTTGGTGCTGCTGCGAAGAGCCAAGACTTGAGCCCCGAAGAACGTTCTTTACTGCTAAAGGTTGACAAGAATTGGGAGGATTAGGTTCAGGTGACGGGTCTAAAGAAACTGACTTAAGACTAGTGGGTCCATCATATGCACCTGATGGTCTGCGTGCATTTTTGTCTTCTGCTCTGGAGTTCATGGCAGTTGCAGATGATTCCATAGGAGGTAAGGGAGTGTACGATGGACCACTGCTGACTGGGGGCCTGGGATCTAATTCTGAAAGGAAGACACATGAATTTGCTGGAGGCACAATACTTCTGCATGTTCATAACTGAGTCAGTAAAACTGGGTTTGAGCTGTGGAACATAACCTGTTTAATCAGTGGGTTGCCATGAGCATCGTCCTATTTGTGATGGGAGAATATATGCTTGTCTGTGCACTTTAGCTTGCTCTAGAAATGCCTCTAGATGCTTGCCAGTTCTAGGGCTGGCTCAGCCTACACTGGGTAAGATCAAAAGTGAGAGGTTCTGCATCAAATGCTGAAAGGAAAGTTAGTAACCATTGGTGTGCAAGTCATTTGAACTGTTGTCTTCCCTTCTTGTCTTGGCAAAGTCAGGACTGCAACATGAGTCCACCAGTGTATCTAGCAGTGACATCTTGCTGCATTGGCTATAAGTCCTTCATTCACTCTGTAATACGACACTTTCTGTAAAATCTGCTATGAATGTTGCTCAAGACCGTCTCCCGGTGGTAACTCACTATGGCGCTGAAATGCCTCATGTCAAAGCTTGAAACTGATTTCATATTCCTGCTGTGGTAGGCAGCCTTCCAGACCAGTATCATAATTAGAAGGGATAGGGCAGTTCAAGCATTTTCTTTAGATGATTCCTACATATGATGTCTATGAGGAACTTGGTTATTATTTAGGGTGGGTGACTAATTCAAAGAATAATCGGCCCTTGTCAGGGTGAACCCTCATCAATAACTGTGCCACAGCTTCAATCTTCAAAACATCTAGTCCGGTACTGTGCTCCTTTCAATGTCACATTGCCTTGCCCCTTCAGTATACACATGCCTACCTTTGGGGATGTTCCTCTGTTCTCATGACTGTGTTTATAATTGTCCCAGTGAGTAGGTCTTCAGTGTGAAGCCAGAGCCAAATTAGTACCAAAGGAAAGTTAAATCTATTGGACACCCCTAACAGTACAGAACTCCTGAGTCTCCGGGCCAGCTTTGGATGTCCCAGTTAGGTAGGATCGCTTGACCTCAATCAGAATGTCATTGAAGAATGAACTCATCCTCAACGTTCTCCATGCAGCCTACCGCCCCATATGTAGTGCCTCTTTCCTTCTTCTGAACTATCACTCCTTATGCTAGCATGCACTAAGCGATTGTATGTTACTTTCAGATCTGCCAATCACCTAACTTGAAAGGGATCATGGTTTATCATTATGCAGGTTTCTTTCATAAATTGCCAAGTGCCAATAATTATGCATAATGTGAAAATACAAATATCTTTCATGTGCCATATGTGAAGAGACACATTGCCCACATGAATTGTGCAAGTTACTTTTAAGGGTACCATGATGTTGTACACGCATAGACAAAAATAATACGCTGCAGATGGCAAAACTGTTGCTGTATTATTGTGCACAGTTGCACAACAAGAACATCTTTAATTACATCCTGGTCTCCTAACCAATGCCTTAGCCTCCCCTGAATCACCACCTCCGTTTAATTTGGTGAGAATCTGCACTTTCTATTCCATTGAAACACTGCTAATAAGATGTTAAATTGTTACCTGTCATGGACTCAAAATCCACAACCTTTTAAAGGGTGCGATTTTCCTTGTCCTTCTTTTGTTTCCATGTTTGGCTCCATAATGCCGTATCACGATGGTCTGTTTTTAGTTTTCATTACCCTTCCTTATGACACAGCACACAAAGCGCATCAGCCTAACTTGCTAACCCGCTACGAGCATATGATCCGGTTAACTGAAGGATGGATCATTTAGCCAACCAGCTAGGAGAACGATGGGCTGGTACTTCACTGCACTCCAATGGGAGCCAGGAGTAGGCGGGGCCAAGGGTGATGCTGTGACGCGGACGGAAGACCTATACTGAAACGCGGAGGAAGTGTAGCGGGAGTTAACAGCATCACCATCAAATTTACAGGTACGGTTGTATACATCTTTTTTTTTTTAATTATTATTAGTCTACCGAGCAGTTAGTGTCCGGCGTAAGTAACCAAGTGTCAGCCTGAGCGTACGCCATGTTCTCGCTTATTGATCCTTCCTGTAGTGTGTGTGCGCCCGTGCTGTCCTGAAGGTGTGCCGTCCTGAATGTGTTTTTGTGACAGCGCGAAGTCGGTCTCCTTGTACCTTGGTCACGGAGCGATCGTAATCCAGCCTGCCTTGTTTTACTGTTTAAGGCAGGCGCATTTCGCGCTTCAAGACTCATAAGTTGCTTCTAGACTCGTAAGTTTGTCTTTTAAAAGTATTGGCTCAAACAACCAGTGTACAAAATGTTTAAAAAGCCAGACCAAATATGCATCACATTTAACTATGGTGTGTCTGTGTGCATATTCCAGGACAACTACAACTTTCACTGTAACCCTGCGATGCAACGTTCCATTTACTCACTGCAGCTCAGTCATGACCTTGAAGACTACAGAGAGAAAATACTGATGATTTGTTAATGCCCAAAAAATTCCGCCACTCTCTGAGAAATTTTCACTGCATGTTAGAGCTGCTGCAGCCTGTCCTGTGAAACGTACCATTTAGGTTATGCATTTACCTGAACCCTCAATGCAGCACCAGTTCTTTAAGCATTGCATTTATATACTCGAGAACATATACACCATAAGCTGTTATCTTACCAGCACCACAGCTACTAACTAACTCCTTATATGTCCATGCACAGAACTTAAAGTTAAAATTCCAGCCCAGAGTCACAACTTTTGCCCACAAAACATTTTCATCTAGTGTAATGGAGATTTTCTTAGCTTTATTGAAAGAAAGTTTTGGTTTTATTAAAGACCGAGGTGAGTATTATCCCTTCTTTTCTTGCCTTTAATTGATTTGCAGCCAAGAAAAAACTTCATCTCCCAGCATGCTTAGAAAAGAGACTACAGTATGCTATCACAAAGAGTAAACAACCAATCATAAATAAGCAACTCCATAAATATCTTGACTGGGAGCAACAAGTCCTCTTTTCTTGCAGAAGCAGTTAAGGATATTGTAACTGTAATCATAACAATAGAAACAACCAAAAATAGACAAAAACGTTCTCTAGACAGTTCATAAGACAACAACATTGTGGGAACAGAAAATTAAAGTCACTATCCTAATCCACATGCCCATGCTGGTATGAAGGATTTGAGAACCCTGAAAATCGATGAGACCCGAGTATATGATGAAGTTGAAATCCCTTCTTAAGAGATCGGGTTGGTGGATGAGACTGATGCTATAGAAAAGAAAAAGGGAATGCCCATGAGGAGGGATAATACTCGCCTCCGTGTCTTTAATAAAATCAAGACTTTCTTTCACTAAAATTAAGATAATCTCCATTTTATTTCAAGAACTGGAGGATCCTATTATGCTTGTTCAAAGCATAGGGAAAAAATGCATTAGTAGCATGAGAAACAGGTTTGCAATAGAAAGTCCTAAACGTGGAAACATTTGTCCAGTCAGCATATTTGTGGATGTCATCTAGACTCACTCCAGCCCAAAAGGCCTTTGGAGTCATAGCTCCTCTGGTAGAGTGGGCATTAAAAACTAAGGTGTTAATGCACGCCAAACTCAATCCATTTGACCCAACGAGCTATGGTAGAAAATGAAACCGGATTATGAGGAGTTCTAAATGAAATAAGAAGCTGGGGAGCAGATGACATCCTCAAATGTTTAGTCTTTAGTATGTATTCTCTTAAACCACTTCCTACACGTAATTTCGGTTGATTAGGAAAATAGTGATAGAACACAGACATTAAGTTTCTTTTAATTCTTCTATGAACCTGGAAAAGTACACCAGAAGACATATAATGTACAGCATAGACCCGTAGAATGCTCACATCAGAAAGACATTTTAGAGAAACTAGACATAAAAGAACAGTCAATTTTGCAGATAAAAGTTTGAGTGATAAATAAGAGTTATCAGGTTGTTGATGAAAAATTGTATAATTACATTTTCATCCCACATTGAATTGTATTTTGTAGAGGAGGTGTTGAAAATAGTACTCCCTTTAACAGACGACATATCAATGGGTGTTCACCTACATGTTTTTCATCCACTCTGATGTGTTCAGCTGAAATAGTTTGTCTGTAAGTGTTGACTGTTCTATAAGCTTTTCCTTGGGAAGCTAAAAATAATATTTTCAACGTTATATCTGCTGAAAAAGAGCCTGCACCCCGTCCATGCACCAGCTATTCCAAATCATCCAGGCTGACTTGTTTTGTTTTGGTTGTACCTGGGGCCCAAGATTGCTGGATGAGTTGAGCAGCCTCAGACAAAATACCTGGGGTCCACCAGGAAGACCTGAAATTATCCATGCTACTAAGGTGAGAGATTGATTGAGAAACAGATCTTGAAGTAGTCCTTGAGGGTTCTGAAGTAATGTTGAGAATAAAGGGAGTAGAATGGGTCGGTCTTTAGATAACTCCATGGCTGTATTGGACCAGGGTTGGGTTTGCCAGAGTGGAGTAACTAATAATACCTTTGCTTGCTGACGTCTAATTTGAGCGAGGACTCGAGATATAATGAAGGGGGGGGGGGGGGGGGAGGATAATTCACTTTACGGGACCAGTTTTGAAGGAATACATTTGTCGCTAAGGCTTGAGGATCTGGTCTCCAACTGTAATAAGAAGGAATTTGGATATTCAAGCAGGAAGCGAAAAAATCTATTGACAAGGGACCAAGTTGGAAAAAAGTTTTCAGAATACTGATGGATAAAGACACCAGTTGCATGAATCCAGAAGATGTCTGGAGTTCCAATCCGCTACCGTATTCAGATTCCCTTGGAGATATTCTGTTGGGACTAAATCTTTCTCTGAAGACAAAACTCCCAAAATATTTTGGCTAGCTCGGTTAAAGGTTTTGGTCTTGTACCTCCCAGATGATTGATCTATCGAATGGCCGATAGATTGTCCATCCGAAGAAGAATGGAACCGCTTATCTTGTTTCTTGTAAAGGTTTGGATCGCAAAGGAACATGCAGGTATCTCTAAACAATTGTAATTGCATTTATATAGCCCTTACTACCCCTGACGAGATGTCAAAGCGTTTTTTTCAGCGGGTAGCATGTTACTCCGGAAAAAAGGATTAGTATAGTGAAATATGAAATTCATTTGAGCGGTGAACATGGTAGTCTGTTGTTTGGATTGAGAAGGATAGTGGAGGGATATAAGAAGGAAGGGTTTGCATTTATATAGTGCTTGCTATCCCTGATAAGGGATTGAAGCCCTTTTCGGCAAGTAGCATGCTACTCTGGAACTCAAACAGGATAAGTGGGGAAGTAGTGTAGGGAAATATAAATTAGTATAGGGAAATATGTAATACATTTGAGCGGTTGACATGTTTGTCTGTTATTTGGATTGAAACAGATAGAGGAGGGAAGGGTTGCCTTTTATCTAGCGCTTGCTACCCCTGATGAGGTGTTTAAACGCTTTTCAGCGGGTAGCACACTACTCTGGAACCCAAACAGGATTAGTGGGGAAGTAGTGTAGGGAAATATAAAAATTAATTTGAGCGGTGGACATGTTAGTCTGTTATTTAGATTGAAAAGGAATAGTGGAGAGATAGAAGAGGGAAGTGTTTAGGAAGTTTTTGGGGGGAGTTCATAGCAGTAGGAGGTGGTTTGGGATGAGTAAAGGAGAGATGGAGGGGGAATAGTCGGAGAGACTGGTTTAGAAAGGCTTGTTTGGGAGATTTGAACATTAAAAGAGTTATGAGATGATACACGGAGGGGTAGAGGAGGCAAGAATCTAGAAAGGGTTATTTTGGGGATCATAGTAGTGGAATGGGGCTTGGGATGAGTGAGAGAGTGCAGGTAGAGGATATATTGAGAAAGGTATAGGGTAGTGCATTGGAGAGAGTAGTAGAATGAGGTGTGAGATGAGTCCGAGTTGAGGTTATTTTGAGAGGTATAGGGTGAGATATAGGGTAGTGCATTGGAGATGCTGAATTAAAAGCAAAGTAATAAACATATATAAGTAGGTACACAGAAGGTATGTATGAGGAAGGTTGTATATGTAGATTTAACTTGTATTTAAAAAACTGACTTTCAAGTGTTGCTGTACTTTATTTTTTTTTCTAATAGTGAAGCAATTGTAGATACATATTTATTTAAAAATCTACTTATTTAGCCAGTCGCCTATACACAGGTTAAACATTAATAATATAACTATAAGAAATATGTACATTTGTTAAGCAAAACTAACAAATATCTATATTTAAAAACCTAATTATACACGTTTATACAAAGCAATACACATATGTAGGTACATGTCTATAATCCAAACAAATGCGTCTATACAGATGCTGTATATTTATGTTTGAGTATGGTGGTTATGTGGGGGAAGAGCCAACTCTTGATTAGTCTTCTGAAGATAAGGTAGCTATCATTGGATCTTATGTTTGAGGGTAAAAAGTTCCATAGTTTGGCAGCTTGAACAGAGAAGCATGTGCCACCTATGTTTTTTTTCTTGTATGGTTGGATTTTGAGGCGAGGTGCCAATCTAGAGCGGAGGTTCCTTTGAATGTATTTTGTGATTTTATTCCTGATGAGCAGTCCTGTTCCATGTACTGCTTTGTGGTTGATACAAAGCAGCTTGAATGTGGATCTTCTGACAATCTGAAACCAATGTAGGGCTTTCAAGGCAGGGGAGATGTGGGCTTGTGGCTTTGTATGTAAGAGTAGTCTGGCAGCAGAGTTCTGAATCTGTTGTAGTCTTTTCATAGTTGTTAAAGGTGATCAGTGGTAGATGCTATTGGCGTAATCGAGTTAATATAGAACAAGAGAGATAGTAGCCTGGACCTTGTGTAGAAATCCCAAGTGGTAGAAGATGCGTCATAGAGTTTTTATAGTAACGAAGCTTGATCTTGCTAATTTGTCCACTTGGGCATTCATTGATAACTTGAAGTCCATGGTAATTCCGAGGTTTCTTACTTCCTTTGATGCTTTAGGTGGTGTTCCCAGATCATCAGGCTAAACGGTGAGTGGGTCATAATTTTTGCAGTCGCCACACGTGAGTATTTTCATTTTGGAAGCATTCAGTTGAGATTGCTGCATGTCATCCATTGATCCACGGCTCTGAGACAACTGAAAATTTATGAGTTTCTAATGTCTTTGGGGCTTTCCAGTTTAAAGAGTAGTTGTGTCTCATCTGCATAGTTATAGCACGTGAGGTAAAATTGATTGCTCAGTGCCGGTAACGACTACATGAAAATGTTGAAAAGCATGGGTGAGTTGATAGAGCCTTGAGGGACCCCTGTTTTGTGGAGCATAGTTTGGAACAGAAAGGGGGGTATGGACGACATTAGTCCTGTTGTGAAGGTAGGATGTGATCCAGTTGAGAGCAGTCCCCTCTGTTAGCTTTGTTGAGTCTTTGTATTAGAGTGTCATGGTCAACTGTGTCAAAGCCAGCTGAGAGTTCGAGAGAAGTAGTGCAGCAACCCCGTTTTGGTAAACTGTGTTCTTAAGGTCATCCCAGATGGCAACAAGGGCAGATTCTGTGCCTGTTCCTGGACAGAATATTGTCTGGAAGTCTGAAAGTATTGAATTATCTTCAATGAATTGTGACATCTGGGTGAATGCTGCTCTTTCTATCAGTTTGCCCAGGAAAGGTCCATTTGTAATCGGTCTGTAGTTGTCTGAGTTAAGCGGGGTTATATATTTAAGTTTCTGAACCAAAAAATTACCAAGGTAAAACCTCTTGGAGAAATCAGGACAAGAAAACCCAACACAAATATAGCAATTAGGACAACAAGAAAGCCCAACCCAAATATTGCAGACCTGACTCAGAGCCATCAGACCCCAACTACTAAGCCAAGAAATCACATATTTGAATGGTTTCACACCCCCAACACTCGCCATAAGGTACGCATCTGACCCCCACACTTTCAGTTCGGAGACGCATATGTGCAGCTTTCGGATCGCCATCTGCGTAGGAAGAACACAGTCAGTCACAGATATACTCAGTCCTTGCTGGCTCAGGTCCACTAATTTTTAGTGAAGCCTCTCACCCACAGAGGTGAAAACTAGCAGGGGAGAAAACAGCTCTATTACCATAACATCAGTGCCGTAACTTTGGTGCGAAAAAGGGGTATGATGGAGTCTAAAAAGGACATGGTGGTACAGGGGCTTATGGCTTCAGCGGCCTTCCCGATTTACCTAAGAAGAATGGAAGACGATGGGAAACCTGTGTTCGGGCCAGTGGACTCAACCAAAGCCTTCATGAAATGACGCACATGGACAGTGGATGGAAGGAAGCACATGGACGGTGGATGATGATGAAAAAAGACAGCTATTGATATTTTATTCCTTGTCTCCCGAGGCGCTCACCAAATATCTTTAAGACTAAAAGGATAATTCACCCACCCACACCTCTAAATCTGGAAATCTGTGACGCAAGTAGAGTCCCCACTACATTACAAAAAGCCTCTTGTTGACCAAGCCCATTCCTTAGAAACTTACAAAAGTAGACCACTCCATAGACTGTGCTTCAAGCTATACAACCTGTTGAACATTATACTAAGAAAGGATACATTTGGCCTCTGGTAACTAACAGCATTCAGGGATCACTAGGTTAGCTACCAGGTACAGAGGTGACTTGGGATCACAGGATTGGTGTACATGGAAGGTATCTCCAAGGTAAGATTGTATACAAAAAAGGGTTTCTATTGGACACATGCAGCACAGGTAATTGCATCTCCACTTTGTAAAGCACAAAAGGGTAGACAGGAAGCACAAAAGGGTAGACAGGAAGCAAGTATATGTTCCCTATAGCTGCGCAGCGAGCGGGAAAGAAGCTCTTCTGTGAAAAGACATGAAATGGACATAAACACTGACTAAGTAGAAATGTCGCCCTGGAGCTCCTTAATGTTGGGGCTTTTCTTGAGGCAATTTTAGTAAAGAGCTTTCACAAAGACATGAGGTAAATGTTGAGATCATCACAATCTTGTTCATCCTGCTGGGCTAGCGACGTAGTTGAGGACGCCGCCATATCAAATTGGGGGCGGGTGAGAGCCTTTGCCTATAGGCCCATGCTCTGATACCTTCGGGTCTAGCAAGCGCTATATAAACCTATAAATGAATAAATAAATGTGAGAATCAGTCAAGATGGCACTTGGGACAGGGAAGGCAACAACCAGGTACCAAATGTTTTCCCAGTATGGATCCTGGTCAGTTTTGGGTGACATCTCATTTTTACAGTCTTCTTGGTCTGGGCTTTTACAAAACGTGCGTACAGGTAGCGGGGTTTTTTTTGTTGGTAGGATGGGGGTAGGAGGGAACACAACTTGTCAGTGTTCTCCCACCCAGAACATTAGGGAATGCAAGCAAGCATTCTTGGAGAGTATCAATGCTTCCCACCTCTAAATCCCTCTTCCAGAAATAAGACGGTTCTAGTGGATAACAGAGCGATACCAAAGGGGATGATGGACGGAGCGTTTGAGCAAATCAAACACTCACCCCCAGTCAACTGATCTGGGTTTAATACATCCTCATTCTTTAGCTCACTCCACCACCCCAGTTCAGACATGGCCATATGCAGATCAGTCTGACCCTGTGCAGCATGTTGTTTTTGCACTTGTCACCCCGAGTGGGACGGGTATGCACAGACGTGGGTCCGTGCTCTCCATGCCACTGGAATCAAGCTATCCTGGCTAAAGAGGGGTGAAACCCCGAAACCGGTCCTAGGATGCTTGTTTCCAGTCCAGGGGGGACCTGGCTTGGCAGTTCCGGCTGGACTGTTCCCATGAAGCACAGGGCCAAGACTGATTTGCATATGGCTGGGTTCAAACTGGAATGGCATGGGGAGCAAAAACGATGGATTTAGGCCCAGATCTCTGTATTGGGGTGAATGTATGAGATTGTTCTGCATTCTGTCCATCAACTGTTGTTTTTGCTCTAGTGGATAACAGTCAAGG
The DNA here is from genome assembly GCF_964204655.1 of Triturus cristatus. Lineage (NCBI taxonomy): Eukaryota > Metazoa > Chordata > Amphibia > Caudata > Salamandridae > Triturus > Triturus cristatus. The sequence goes on along the minus strand of NC_140590.1, from coordinate 1,663,984,804 downwards.
TGTGCAATGCTTTTCTACACTCTGCGCCGACATCTTTAAGCATTCCGGTATCCCACAGTGTGACCTTGACTAAGGGATACATACACCATGGGATACATACACCATGAAAGGCTCCATGTTGTGAGACATCGGTAATCTAAACTGTCCCGCATGCTGCCAGTCAGATGGACACTTCAAAGTGGGAGATATTGATTAACAACAACATGAACTTTCATGGCTGAAAGAAAACATACCTCACTTACAAGAGTCCTTATAAAGCACAGAGAAATCAGGCGGGCAAGGCGGTATGGATAAGAATGGCAGAGTTGTAAGCCACATTGAAAATACTGCAGACAGATCTTTCAGAGTCTGTAACAACTCAAGAACAATTGGGATCAGATGGGTGATAGATTAGAGAAACCAAAATGCAATACAGAATTTTGCCCATGGGGCAGATTTTTTATTATCACTGGCTTCAAATGAGGCATTATTCTAATATCAAATGACCTTGAGAACGAAACGGGGATAGAATTTCTCTTTTTTTAAAACCTCTATCAGTATTTCAACATGACATTATGTTATGAGTAGGAAGTTATGGAATAGGCGGAGTGAGGGTTAAAATGTAATCCAATATTCAACCTTTCATGAGAAGACTATTTGAAGGAGGTGTTGTCAAAAGGGCCACACAGTCGGTCTGAGGAACAGGGCGCAACTGAGGTTTAGAAATATTAACACTTAGCAAGAGGTGCCATAAAAGGGAGTCTAGAAAGTGGATGCTGCTACAATTCCATAGCAACTGCATTTCTGAATGACGTGGCCCAACTCGCGGAAAAAAAGATCTGTAAAGTCATCAGTGCAGACTGAATATGAACAAGCATAGTTGTAATAGTAAAATAACAAAAGTTTCCAAAAAAAACGAAACGTGAAAGGAGACTACAATTAATCCAGGCTCCAGGGAAGGGACAGCCCCACAAGTGGGAATCCTACCTACGGAATATGCCCCTTAAGCAAGCAAATATGGATGACAAGGCAGCCAGTGGTTAGTAATGGGCATTCTCCAAGCCCACTGATAGAAAACAAAAGGTCTCGAACAGACAGCCAGTGCGCTAGCTAGGTGAGACCTAAAAGCAGACAGGCAAGAAAGGCCAGACCATAAAGAAGTCACTGTGCTTTTAAGCTGAAGGCAAGAGCATATTAGAGTACAGGAAAACAAGTCCATCCGGCAACAACCATGAGAATAGACTGCAGCCTCGCAATGTTATACCAAGTGCCGAAAAGAAATCAAAAATCCTCTAGAGCCCAGGTATAGTCCCCTAAGAAAAACCCAACATCTCCCTATCCCTACAATCATTAAATTAAAAATAACTATTTAAAAACAAGGGTACCCAAAATACACCAGAAAAGGAAGCCAGGAAACTACAGGGTTTGTGGTGAAACAAATCCATATAATACAGCCTCATCTAACTTGTTTGTGCAACAATCAATTTTACCCAAACACCCTTGGCAAAACCAATACTGTTTACTAGCATTTTCTTCATACTTTATCTGCTCCACCTACCATACATCACACATTTTTCTGCTTATTGGTTTCCACAACTTTCCTAGCCAATAAACCCTCATAGCTACTCTATTCCTCAACTTGCAAAGATCAGCTAAAACAGTATTTGAAAGAAGAAGCCAAGCAAGAGAATTTGATTTCTCATCAACACAGGAAATGACATGGCAGCTGGGACTACTCCCCCACCCCCCCCTGCCAGGACCTACTTAATGACAGCTGCATCATGGGCGCACTGCGGGGGGTGCCAAAGGTAAGCCCGTCTGCACCCGGACCACGTCTAGTGCAACAAACCCCAGTCTGATCAACGGCCATCGATACTCTGCACCAACCCCATAGGTCGGTAAACACAGGACACCGTTCACCCAGCTGCTGCCACGCAGCACCTCAATTGGGAAACAATGACTCCTCTTGCGACCATGCGCTGGCAGTCGAGAACTGACCACATTTTGCGCCCCAACCAGTCCGACTTACATCGGATTCTAATACAAGATCTGGTGCGGTAGTGACAATTGCTATTCCGTTCCAACTTCTAGATGGTCAAACCACCACTGGAGGTCTGAGCGAAACGCCTAATCTAGAGGGATGACATCTCCATATCTGAGACCCTTTTGGAGATGGTGAATTTTGAGTCTTTGCAACGCTCAATAATGTAGGGGACCTGGAACAATGGCTTTCATTGAGGAGGCCAGAAGACCTACTATTCAGGCAAGTAGCCTGAGTGTTAGAGTGGAGTGCTTCAATGCCAGAGTTATTGCTTTTCAGATAAGACAAATTGTCTCTTTTGTAAGTTGAAGTGAGTTGTCTAAGTCTATTACGAAACCTAGGAACTCCATCTGTCGATTGTAATGCTGAGTTGTCCTTGTTGATGAGGAAACCTAAGTTTTGTAGAAGAGATATCAAGTTTGTTGGATGTGATACCAGCAAATCCCTGTCTTGGTGTAATAGAAGGAAATCGTCTAGGCAAGCAAGCAATCTGACATCTCGAGCTCTCATGTGAGTTATGATTAGTTTCAAAACCTTGGTGAAACCAAGGATATGAAGAAAGGCTGCAAGGACGGCTTTTGAACTGATAAAATGTGTTTTTCCATTGGAATTGAAGACCTTCCCTGAATGAGTTTGAATTAAAACAAAGAAAGGGGGGTTGGCATAATTTGTTGAACTGGTACATCGTAAAGTTCTATGCAATAGCCCTGTACTGTTTTGGAAACCCATTGATCTGAGACTATCATACTCTAAGCAGGAAGAAATAAACTTGTGTGCCCTCCCACTGGAAGAATGCCAGAAAATAAAAAGCTTACCCGAGTTCTGGGATCCTATGTTTCTGAAACCATGTTTCCTGAAGTCTTCTGTTGTTCTGAGGGTAAAAATGTGGTTTGTAGACTTGTTGCCATCCGAAGGAGCCTCTGGTCAGATTAAACGCAAGTCTTGAGATAATAGTGGCCAACAAAGTGCCTCCTGCCTTTCTCGGCTCTACCAAAAACCTGATGGTTATACATTTTGTGTAAAGAAGATTGCTCTTTGTCCATGAACGCGAAAGTAGCCACATATTTACTCAGCTCTTTAATAATGATTCGCCAAAAAGCAGAACATTTGCCTCCTGACCCACTTCTTTGGCTGCCAAAGTGCTTAATTTGGGGGTCAGTCTTCATGAGCAATTTCTTACTTCTTTCTTGTTCCATGGCCAAATTGGCATTACCTAAAAGACAAATCGCCCTCTGGGCCCAGTTGGTCAAAGTGATGGGATCCACTTTGGTGCTCTCAATTCTTGCCTGTTCCGCCATGTCCAAGATACTCGTTAGAGGACCCATGAGATATAATGATCAGTCCTGGCAAATGGTCTAGGCTCCGTCTACTCCATTTGTTGGGTCTTTCCCAAATTTTGTAAAGGATAACCACATATTTAGAGTGGCAGTAATTTTATTGGCTAAAGAAGGACGTGGGTGTCAAAAAAAAAAAGCTGATTACGGGAAGTTTTTTCCAAAGGTTATCTTAGTTTGTTAGAGTCCTAAAGAGGCACATGTTTACAATGAGACCATTCTGTAGAATTTGGGTGACGGATAAGAGTAGGATCAAATATCCGTTGACTTGAAAAATCAAGAAGAGTTTCAGAAGTATTACTAGAAATAGTTGTTGATGACTCTCCCAATTCGTTAAGAGAAGTTTTACGCCTTTTCTCCGCAGACCCAGATCATTATGTCGGAATCACCCTTATCCATATCCTCATCAGTCACCCAAATTGTCATCTGTGTTTTCTGAAGGACGTTTTTTTAACTCTTTTGGTGTGAATATCTTTAAAATCCTTCACCAATAACTTTTCCATGGAGGCTTGGAGAGTCTTAGAAATACTTGCCATTGAATCAGATACAGCCTGTTGTACTGGGTCCTCTATAAAAGCATCTGAATTGTCTTTAAACATTTGAGCATCCTCGGAGTAAATCTCCATAATAAATGTATGGCAAATGAAAAATCTAAAATAGAGCGCAACAAATAATTATTATATGTATATATTTAAACTTATTTATGTATCTAAACTTTTATTCGCAATATCGTTTTAGAAGGTCTGCAACCCTAAAGAACTATCGGGTGTGTAAAACAGACACTCCTAACACCAGTTCGAAAGGGTGTGAATAAAAGATGGCAGGCAGGCTTGTAGGTGTGTCAATTTGGAAACGGAGGCGGCAGGAAGAAAGACACGGCTCTCGCAGTTCGCGTCGGCAGCCTCCGCGAGTACTGGATACAAAGAATGCAGCCTCCGACACCAAGGACATTTTTCAGAGAAGAAGGCTGCGCAGCATGGCACAACATTGACAGAAGCGTCTCGGTACCACTGAGAAAATGGTTACCGCGCAGAAGAAAGACATTGGGCTAAACGAAGTTAGTATTAACTCTCTTCACCAGAGTTTTAGCTATGTCAAAATTATATAGTTTCAAGGGAAAAGTTAAAACTGAGTCTCCTAGAATGCAGGCGATAAATATAGAGCCCTTCCTCGTAGAGAAACAGCATCCATAGGACCTCCGTTATGAAATTAAATTCACACAGACTTGGATCGGGGCCCCAGCATGTGCTGGTACCGGCATTATTTTTTATATATCTTCATCTTAACAATCATAATTTGACGTGTAAGTAACCGTATATTATTGTTAGAAGGAATAGCCCTCCATAGTAGGACGAATAATGTAAAGCAAATGCCAGGATTTTAAGGAAAAACGATAATACTGAGTAATAATTATAATAAGACAGATGAATACAACGTTAAGGACCTGCACTAACATTCGGGCACTGATCCATGGGACATAGAAGAAGACTGAAATACAACAGTAAGGTACAGGAGGAGTACAGGACTGTGCTAGGCAAGACGTAAAATCAGATGCAGCCTTCAGAGTGAGGTGGTAGGGAAGAGCAGAGGATTGGGCATGGAACCACAAGAGAGACTGAGTACTGTTGTAGAGACACCCTACAAAGACTAGCGGAACTGTTAGTGGGTCATTGGCATATCAGACCTACCAACTCTCACGGTGATACCGCGTGTCACGATTTCAGCTCCTTTCACACGGTTACCTGGTGAGGAGACAATATCACACGGTGGCAGGGAAAATGGAGACAAATGCAAAGAGTGGATTTCCGTCTCCTCTTTCTAGGCTTTGAACAGCCGATGTTCATTAAGGGATTTTAAAACACCGAATACATTGGCACTAGCCTCAGCAAGCTTTCTGTTTTTTACCTTCCGGGATGGGGTTTCGTACCTTATGGCCTTAGGCCTCGCCTCTCTCCAAGGCCCCAAATCTTTCTCGCACAGTTTTTTTTTTTTTTTTTTTTTTTTTTTTTTTTTTAAATTAAGTAGTAAGGTCTGATATTTGGAAGAATACTATACCGAGCCATGCAGATTGGATCTAGAAGAATGACTAGAAAGGACTTTTAACTTTATCACATCATAGATCTATAGAAAACCACTTTAGTGCGTTGCCCCATGTATTTGATAATTGATGAAAAACTAATTTACTGAGCCAATGGGCATAAAGACTAGTGTACAATTTGACACATGAGACCATAAGAATGATTGACACCTACACACTGGGCCTATTAATATGTTAGAATGCTTGTTCAAGTGCCATCCAAATAAACATGATGCTCCGAGGCAAACTGGTCTAATTAAACAAAAAGATCCACTGGAAAATACTAGAATGCAGAGATAAATTTGCTTAGGCAATATTGAGTTGTGGAATTAAGCATTAAAAAATGTTGTACACAGAAGGATTAGGGGAAAAAACAAGGCACCAGGTCATACAAACAGAACAGATACGGGAGTACTAAGTCCTTTGGCCAGATAAGGAGATGAGTGACTACAGCATTGGTCTACAGGATGTAGAGAAATATGAGCGTCTAGGGCATTGACAAATAGCCAACTGCAATAGAATGTTCCCCATCTTTTGGGGATGTTGTCACTAATGATGTGTTGTTTCTTGATGTGTTTTTTGTACAGCTTTATTAGGGCTCTGAAGGGCTGGTGAGGAGGAAGGGATGGATAAAGACACAGAGGGGTGAAAACGGAAGAGAATGATGTCATAGGGAAAGAGGAATCGTGTTAGGCCATGTTTTATTCAATCTGTTGCTGGGTAACTCAAGAAGGGGCGGACTAGAGAAAGGAAATTGGTTTGTGGGGTAGGGAGGGAACCAGAAAGGGAGTGCAGATAATCCTATATTAGACTCATTATAAAGATTGACTGACAGTAGTATAATGAACTGTGTTATTGGTGGAAGCTGGGTTTCTGTTGCAGTAAATCCCCCCCACCTTTGCCTGACTACTGATGTACTTTGACTTTTGTGCCTTGGGTCCCTGCCAATCGGGTTCCCAGGGCCTGCGTTCTTTCCCAAAACTGTACCTTGTACCCCCAATTGCCACCTCTCTGGCTTCATGTCAGTCCCTTGTAAAGGTACCATGGGTACCAAGGGCACTGTGGCCAGGGAAGGCCTCTAAGGGCTGCAGCACTTATTGTGCCACCCCTAGAGGCCCTGTACCTTAACACACACACACACTGCCATTGCAGGCTGCGTGTTTTGGTGTAGAACAAAGTGAAAACTCGAGATGGCTGTCTGTGTGCCATGCCTACAACCCACTGTCCTGGCATAGGTCAGCCACCCCTCTAGCTGGGTGCACTATACAAGTGGTGAGGGTACAGGTGCATGATCCCTGTACCCCTACAGTGACTAGTCAAATTCTTAGACATTGGAATTGCAGTAATGCCATTAAGAGTATATGGTGCTGGGAGTTTGTCATTACGAACTCCACAGCACCATAATGGCTTTACTAAAACTGGGAAGTTTGGTATCAAACTTCTCAGCACAATAAACCCACACTGATGCCAGTGTGGGATTTAATGAAAAATGCACTCAGAGGGCATCTTAGAGATACCTCCTGAAAAACGACTAGCCTCTGGTGGGTTCCCTGACTGGTACACACCAGCCTGCCACCACGAGACATGTTTCTGGACCCCTGGGGTGGGAGCCTTCACTCCCTGAGTCCAGAAACCAAGCCTTTCCTGGGCGGAGATTGTCACACCTCCCCCAGGCCAGGAAAAGACATCTGTGGTAGGGGAGCTTCAAAGGCTTTGCAGCCTATGTAACACGACCCCCAGCCTCTCCTGCTATAAGGAGCAAGCCCCTTTCCTATCTCCAATCCTTTTTAGCTTCAAGACAAGTGGGAAAAATTAGCACAGCCCAGATGGTGTGCCCACGTCTGCCAACCCCTCCCCTCAGGTGAGGTAGGCGAGGTGAAGCCCACTCTTCAGTGCCCGCCATCTTGCAGATAGCAGGCACTCACCAGTCGGGATTAGGGATTGTGCCCACTCACCCACGTGGGGTGAGGACACCAAGGGTGTAGTCTTCCTAGAGTCAGTAGCCCATTGGCTACTGACTTGGAAACCCCTAAATACAGTATTTAGGGGGCAGCCCTGAACCAAGAAGACAGATTGAATAGAGGAGTTCAATGGATTACTAGTTCCTGTTAAGGAATTTGATACACACACTGAGGATTTACTCGGAGGTCGAAGTGTTTACCTTATGTGTGTATGGGACTATCTCGTAGTCGAATTGCTTATAATTATGTAGCAACCACTAAGTTCTAAGTTTGGGGTAGGAAGGAATGTATAATCATGTGTATTATAATGTATAATGTATTTAATTGTTTTTTGTTAATATTTGTGCAATTGGTTTAATTCCTTTTTTTGGTTGTATTTGTGTATTTCATTTGTTGGTAAGAATAAGAGAACAATTAAAAGAATTTATAAATTGTTCCCATTGCAATCAGAGGTGGTATGTGCAATAATGTTAGTAATTCAACATGAAGGGACTTTGTACCAAAGAATAGGATTTAATTTGTATGTGTCCTATTGAATTGTGTGCTATATCGATTCCTCCACATAATTTCATGGTATAGTTGGATACTTTTTGCCCAGATGTGGGAGGAGGATTAAAACAAACCCCTTTGTTATATATGTTCCAGTGTGATATCTAGGCATATCACACGGAGTAGAAAAAGTAACTTAAAAAGTAAAATACAAAGTAATCTGTAAAGTAATTTCAAAATACTGACTTACCTGTAATTCAGTCACCTGCATCCAACTGTAAAACATTGCATAAGATTTTGAAAAGCATTTACTTCACTTACCTGCACCAGACTCGACTTGGTTCTAGAAGTAAAATAATAATATTTTTGATATAGACAAATTGGTCTGAGTTCAGTCTTTGAGTGTGTGATGTCATTTACTGCCTGAGAGTGTACAACAAATTCTTAACACTACCCCCAGATAAAGCCTTACTGCTCGCCCACACTACCACAAATAGAGTAAGGTGATATCTACTTTTCCCTTTACCTACCTTTGGGGTACCACTAGACTCTATGCACACTATACCTCATTTTGGTATAGTATTCACAGAGCCAGCTTCCTACAGTTATGCATTGAGAATGATTAAAGAACTCCAATGTCAATGCCAGACAATGCAAACATTGAGCTCTCTGGGAATCAGAACCCCATCCTGCTCGAACATTTTTGGTTGACTTCGCAATATTTCTAGAGCCAAATTGACTTGCTTTTTCCTTGATCCGGTGCAGATTGATGAAGATAAACGTTTATCAGTGTTGTTGCTGACTTCCTTGTTTTCTGTCTCCAGACTCTTTTCCCACGATGTCATCAGGAGCATTGTTTCCAAGCCTGGTGCCAGGCTCACGTGGATCTTCCAGCAAGTACCTTGTAGAGTTCCGAGCTGGAAAGATGACCATGAAGGGTGCTACTGTCACCCCAGACAAACGGAAGGGAATGGTGTACATTCAGCAGACTGATGACTCCCTCATTCACTTTTGCTGGAAGGACCGGACTTCGGGCAACGTGGAGGATGTGAGTATGAGACCCTGTCCGTTTTACACTAAGATTTCTCAGTTTTTAAGACTAATGTTAATCTTTGTTGTTTATAACTGTATTTTATTGTGACCTTTGCTCTTGGTCACAAGAAGTTGTGAGCCATATGCACCTCAGCTTTTTAATACATTTTGTAATCACTTTAGATTACCACAGCATGTTAATTTATTATTTAAGTGTAGACAGAATATATTCACTCCTGCGAGCATTTTGGCTCTAAAAGCATACCTCGTATCAATAATAGAACCAATGTTTTATAGAGCTATGCCGGGACCCCTATCTGGCACCATGTTTTATGTTATTGTGTGGTATCCTGTGTCCCCATTCTTTGTATGTCTGAGCTAGTGTCTTGAATGCGGAAAGTAAAGTGTGTGTGTATGTATATAGATAGATCGGAACAGTTGGAGGGAGGAATGAGACCAGACCTGCCTGCTATTGATGTAACTTTGGGGCCTAACATAAAATAAAGAACTTACCTCCTACCAGAAGGGCTCTTGGAACTTGTGTGAAGACCCTTCTTTCCAATAACACTATTTTTGTGATAAGTTTATATGGTTATGGACCTGCGTGAAAATGCAACAAGGCTCTGGTGGCAGTTGGGAGCCATTTGCATGAGAGAAAGAAGCCTGTTGTGAGACGATGGCCTTGTGACCATAGAGGACTAGTCTGCGGTCGCCCACCATCAAGTCCCCCAGCAAGTTGTGTCAGCTGAGGCTGGTGAGCAAGAGAAGCCCAGCGAGGAGCGTGGGTAAAATCGGCAGACACGGAGTCAGCAGGAGGAAGTTATAAACTGAGGTGATGTGTCCCAGTGTCTGTCTTAAATTTATGGGCAATGGTGTGAAGAGGCAGGAAATCTTTTACAGTAAGCATAACTCTGAAATGCCCCATGACACTTCAGACAGTAATACAGTTAATAGCAACAGTGACATAGAAAGCCGCATTGGGGAGCGCACTGTGATTTATCATTTAAGTTGACTGGCACAAGTTAATGCCTTTGGAGGGTCATGTGTGCATTTTGCATATTTTAAAGCACCCAGAGTGGAGTGACAAGAAGAGATGATGCGGCTCCTGCTAGCTCTGCGGTTCAGCTGTTTGACAAAGGTCCTGTGACAGTGAGCAGCAACAGATAAAGACGGACTTTCCTCTCCATCACAAGTCCGTCATCATTTGAAGAAGTGGTTGTGGTGTTTGGAGGTGTAGCACTACAACTTGCTTGTGATGAATCCTCACCAGTATCGGGCATTTTATCATAATGCTGCTATCCTCCCATCTGAAGGAGACTTCTATTTGCAGATTCCTCATCTTAGAATTTTCCCCAGGAGTCAGACTGAATCTGGAAATGTTTGGTGAGCTGCCCCCCTGCGTGCCGGTAGGTGGCGTAGTTCAGCTCCTCATGGTGTCGTTGGCATCTCCTGCGCAAGAAATTCCGTTGCGGTGCCTATATAGGTGTCGCTCAGGTGTGCTGGCTGCTTTTCTTTCCGTTCAGTTAGTGCAGATCCAGGAAGAGTTGTTTTTAGGGCTCGCGCCCTGCGTTGCAGTGCGTAGCGCTGCTGGCGCAGGCGAGTCCTTTTGTAGAGGGTTTAGAAACGGAGCCTGGAATTGCACACGCTCGTGCGTGTGCTTTTCCTTTTGGCTTCCGTGATTGGCCTTTGCGTGCGTGTGTTTCTGAAAGACGGCACACAATAGGCCAAAGGCGGGCGCATTGCTCCGCCCTTGGCCTATTGGTGTCTGTTATGCACACCAAAGGCCATGTGGTTTCAATTATCATGCCCAGACACGGGCACGATAATTGAAAGCACATGTTCGCAGTGACGCGCGCGCACCACCCGCGGGTGTTTTTTTTTTTTACAGTAGCGAGTGCGAAATCTCATTGGTGTCCCGAAACCCTGCTATCTTACGAGCCATCCTGGTTTGGAAATGAATGCGGCAGCAACAGAAAAACTAGAAGTGACCCAGGAAATTCAGCAAGTATGGGGGATGCTGCGAAAAACAGTCTGTAAAATAAATATTGACCTAAGTTCATACCCTAGCCGAGAGTAGCTGTAAATGTTTAAGTTGAATATGGTTTAATGATCTCTGGGTTCAAGCTTAAAGAAAAACACATCATGGAAATCGTTTAAACCAGAGCCAAAAAATGATAGAAATAAACACAGCTCAATGAAGCTCCGGGCGCTGGAATTACACATAGCTCCACAAACTAACAGATCATAGTGTCTGGCAGCTAGAGGCGAAATGTTAGAAGCCGGTTGAGTCGTGAACTGTGCCGTTGTCCGGTGACAGCCAGGGGCGTTCCAGAGAACAAACTACGGAGATCAGTTTGCAATATAGACTTTGAGAACAAGCATTTACAATGCAATGGTCTCGGCATTGTTAAAGTTAGAGCTATTGGCATTGCTCATGACATTATTTTTGTTTATGTTTTTGTTTTTAAAACATTTAAAGAAACGGCATTGTTATTTACAATGTCAATAGCTTAATCTCACCAAAACCCCACTGTGACATTGTCAGCCGTAGAGAGAGGCCGTGCTTTACATAAAATACACACTGTGACTGCCAGCCTAAGGGAGAGGCCCCACTTCACAACAAAAACACACTGTGATGCTGCCAGCCTAAGGGAGAGGCCCCACTTCACACCAAAAACACACTGTGACGCTTCCAGCCCCAGAGAGAGGCCGTACTTTACACCAAATACACACCACGGCAGTGCCAGCTGCAGGGAGAGGCCGTGCTTCACAGCAGATACACACCGTGGCACTGCCAGCTGCAGGGAGAGGCCGTGCTTTACTAAGCCCTTGTACTAGCAGAGATAAAGGTGATTAAAGATGTCACTGCCTACGTGACGTAGATGCCTCAGACGGGTCGGCGGTGGCTGTCAACCGCTATTTAGAAGGGCGATATATGCAGAAGAAACGTCGAGACGAATACAAACTGGGGCGACAGATATGACCGACAAACCAGTCACAAGTCTCTTAACGATTCGCGAGGACACAAGGGTGGGGCTTGGCAGACTCTACACAAACGTTACAGACCCAGGATTGCTAACCTTCTTTTGCCCCGAAGATCTTGCCGCAAACTAACCCCCCGACGGTCCAGTACGCAGAGTAAAACTATAAGTGTAAGGGGCGTCGCCGTTAGCGTCACTGAGGAGGAGACTAGGATACACAGAGCCTCCTTGGGCGGGGCCGCCCACGTGATCGCTTTGGCACGATGCCGTATGAAAGGGAAAGGCGGGTTAGCTGTCGTGTTGAGTCTACTGTAACTAATCGGTACTAAAGCGTCATTGAGGTGGGCGCGGTTAAGCGCTTGGTAATAGAGGTTAAGAAAACAGAACGGAAGCGCACTTTTCAAGACTTGTGGTGTGTGTTGTATGTGTAACTAATGTAAGTCCAGGACTTCACTAAAATACCCCACATTTCAGTACATGCAAGACATGGGTGGATAATTATGAAGGTCTGTTATAATATGTATTTAATATATTAGTAACAAAATAAATCATTATACAATGACTGACAAACATATTCAATTTAGTTGATGTAATGACGAGAGACAACGTGTTTCATTGTTTCTCATGCCCAGCTCTTCGGTCACCTGAGACCACTTAATAGAATGGTTGCCAAAATTCAGCTTTCCAATATGGCGGTGTCACTGGCGTTTTTATTCCCGCTACTATTTCCAAGCCTGGAAGTCTCTATTGCGCGAAATTATTGCAGCGCTTTTCACAAGCACTAATTAAATTGCATAAATTGAAATTCACATATATGGTTTTAGGGCAAGGGGATAGTAAGCGATGTGTTTCTAATCACAGGATCATATAGCGACGCACTCGTCACCCAGTTCAACAAGCACACCACTGCCTTTCTCCAAGGCAAAGCAGAAATGCCTCGGAGAAAGGCAGCGGCGGTTTCGGATTCGGGGGCGTGTTTTTCTTTTCTCTCCTCCAGCCATTGGCTGGAGGAGATAATTAGACTTCTTGAAAAAAACACGCCCCTGAATCCGAAAAGGACGGGGCCTGTTTGGAGTGACGGACCTCTTCTCCAATGGCTGGCCAGCATTGAAGAGGCCAGCCAATGGAGAACAGGGGAGAAGAGGGGCGGGTTCAAGCCCCTCTTCTCCAAGTCATTAAATCTCGGATCGAGACTGCGCAAGCGCAGCCTTCGAGCCGAGACCTAAAAAGGAGTCTTCCGCTAGGAATTCTGGAACTTTCAGTGCCCAACGAAGCCTCGAGTATATAAAAGTACAAACAATCCAGGAATCCTGAAATGCATGCTGGCAGGTGCCGATGTATGTACAATGGTAAACTCGGCGCCGTCTCCAAATCACAGCCTTCAGTTGGCCCTGCTCTGCTGACTGATGGTAGCTTGAAAAGTTCAATACATTTTTGATTCGGTTTCGCTTACATTTATATGCTGCTTTTGCTGTTACAACATTAGGTTATTGTTTAGGACAACTCACAGGACAGATTTGGCTGGAGTTTGTTTTCACGTGTTTATAAGCAGCGCTCCCAAACGTGCAACTATATTTCTATAACATTTGTTAATAAAAATGATCCCACTACACAGGAAGTACTAAGGTGTACAGAACCCTAATAACTGTTCGTGTGCTATATCGGCTAGTGTAGTGAGATCTGCACAAAGGTGTGTGCTAGCTTGCCGTTTTTTTGTTTTGTTTTCTGTGCGATTTCATATAGTTCGAACTCCCACCCAAAACAGTGGCACCTTTTACAAGAGAGCTAGTTGCATAGTACAGGAACACATTGCCTTTTCAAGGATCCACAGATGGTCTTGCCATTTCGATCTTCCCCAGCACCAGTCCTAAGGTTGACGCTCCCTGCACCTCCATTCTCATCCCGGACTCCCAACACGGAGCTGGAGGGGCTTTGTCCTATGCCGACTGGTGCTGTACTGTCCAAGCAGGTGCCTGAGCCCTATTCTTACAACTCGGGTGGAATGGGAGGGGGTCTCTGGACCCTGAAGAATACTAACCTTATGATTAAGGCAATATGGACTGGTGTGTGGATCTGGGTGAAGCCAGTGGCCTGGACACTTCTCCAGTTGTTGTCGTGCTTTCTCCCCTTACCGTGGCTATGGAGGAGGGAGGGTCCTTTGCTGTGGTGGTGCAGCGGACGGCTGTGGTCCTTGACCACAGTCTACCCTCAATAGCAGTCAAGACAAATATCTTGACATAGGTGCTGCAACCGGGCGTGTCCCCCTCCCACCTCAGAACCTTTACTCCCGTTCAACATACCTCATATGGACATCCTACTTGGGACCTGGTCAACCCAGGGGCTCCTGTGAATAGGACGATTGCCCACTGCCGCCACCCACACCAGGGCACCCCAACTTGCCCAACACCCTCCCCCAGAGAGCTTGGTGGTCCAAGTCTCTTCATCCATTGTAAATCCTGGCACATTCCCTACGGCTCCCCCGAACAGGGAATCCCAAGAGGTTGGACGTTTTGGGGAAGATGATGTTCTGTTCCTCCAGCCTGGCATTGCAGTCTGTGAGCACTGCTTGCCTTTTGGGCCTCAATTCCCTGCCCTGTGGGATTCGGTTGCGCGGGTGCTGCCAGCGGTTCCGGAGGAAGCCTGGACCGTACTTTCTCAGGCTGTTGCCGATGGGAAAGATGCAGCTAAGTTTGCAATAAACTGTGGACTAGACATCACCGACTCACTGGGCAGAGCAGTTTCGTCGACGGTGGTCTTGCTGCGCCACGCCTGGTTGAGAACGACTGACTTTTAAGGGGATGTCCAATCCTCTCTTATGGACATGCCCTTTGGTGGCTCCAGTCTCTTCGGAGACTAGGCAGATTTGGCTCTGGAGCGCTTTAAGGACAGCAGGGCTACGGCCAGGTCCTTGGACCTTTCCATGGTCTGCCATCATCCTCAATCTGCCTTTAGCGGCCACAGAAGGGGAGTACAGACACGTCCTTACCCATCCAGAAACCGCGGCTCGCAAGCTTCCCAGCCTCTGCATGGCCGTGGATGCAGCTCTAACCGGCTCAGGGGTCGGTGGCCAGCGGTTGGATCAGTCCACAAACCCACCCCATCAGCGGCAGCCTCCAAGCCCTCCCAGTCTTCCTGCTTACCATCATGGGCACCCAGTGGATGGCAGGATTCGCAATCACTTCCGCCACTGTCAGTTCATAACATTGAACAGGTGGGTTTTGCAGATTGTCCGAAGGGGCCATATCCTTTGAGACTATCCCTACTTCCATGCCACCTACTTACGAAAGCCTGACGGAGGACCACCAATCTCTTCTCCGCTAGGATGTGACAGTTCTTTTGGCCAAAGGAGCCATAGAGAGAGTGTCAATGCCAGAATTTGTTTGTGGTTGTTATTCCCGCTACTTTGTGGTGCCCAAGAAGGACAAAGGTCTTTGTCCTGTCTTGGACCTACACTTTCTCAACTTCTGTCTCAAGAAGGAGAAGATCAAAATGCTCACTCTAGCTCAGGTCCTGTCTGCCCTGGACCCAGGTGTCTGGGTGGTAGCTCCCTTTTGGCCTTACCAGTGCCCCTCGGGTGTTCATCAAGGTGATGGAGGTGGTTGCAGCCCATCTGCGTAACTCAGGCGTGCCTGTCGTTTCCCACCTCCAGACTAGGGCGGACCTCCTGCATTCGCTGGGGTTCACTGTCAACATGCTGAAGTCTCTGACACTTCCTTTGACTCAAGCTCTTCTGGACATGGAGCAGTTTTGGGGCTATCCTCCCGAAGGGTGAGACCAGGATTTTCAGGCTATGATAACGATGTTTCAACCTCCATCCTATATTTCAGGGAGACTGACTCTAAGGCTGCTGGGCCTTATGACCGTCTGCATCCTGCTGGTGACACATGCCTGTTGGCATATGATGGCTCTGCAGTGGGACTTGACGTTCCGGTGGGCGCAGCATCAGGGAAATCTCTCCAACATGGTCCAGATCTAGGAAGGAACTGCGAAAGATCTGCAGTGGTGGTCAACAATCCGCGATTAAGTCGGCGTCACTCCTAAGATGGGCGGCCATTTGGGAGAGGTGGCGATCAGAGGTCTCTGGTGTCCGGCAGAATCCGGACTCCACATCAAGCTTCAAACTATCCGTATAGCATTGAAAGCCTTTCTGTCCTCCATCCAGGGAAGACTAGTGCAGGTGTTCATGGACAACACCACCGCCTTGTGGTACTGCAACAAGCATGGCGGTGTGGGGTCGGGGACTCTTTCTCAAGAGGCTCTGCGTCTCCAGACATGGCTGGAACAGCAGGGCATTTTCCTGGTGGTTCAACATCGGCTGGGTTCTCCTAACCTCAGAGTGGCCATTCTCAGCCGAAGATGCTTTGGGCATCACTAATGGTCTCTCCATCTGGAGATGATGCAAGGTCTCCTTCAGCAGTTGGGAGAGCCTTGGTTAGATCTGTTTTCTATTGACTAGACCGTGCAATGTCAGCAGTTCTGCATGCTGTAGTTTCAAAGGCGACTCTCGCTCAGCGACTCTCGCTCAGAGACTCTTCAGCTCGAGTGGAGCTCAGGCTTCCTTTACACCCATATCTCTCCTGCCCATACTACTCCTGCTTACAGTTCTTCAGAAGATCAGGAATGACTGGGCCCAAATCATTCTTGTAGCTCTGGAATGGGCACAGAAACTCTGGTATCCTGAGCTGTTGAGCATGGTCATTGATCTCTGATCAGGCTACCCTTTATGAAGGATCTTCTGTCGCGGTAGCGGAGGGTTCTCCACCGAACCTGTCAATGCACCTTCTTCTAGAGCAGCAATTGAGCAGCGACTGTTGACAGCTTTCGACCTGCGATGTTATTTTGGCATTTTGACGGTGTATGCCTGACGCTGGGTAAATTTGTGGCCTGATGTGCAGAGAAAAACGTTGACCCACTTTCTGCTTTGCTATCTCCGGTTATTTTGTTTGTTCTTTCCCTTGTCCAGCAGGGCTCTTCTATAGTCAGAGTTAAGGGATATCTTTCTGCAATATATGTATTTCTGCGGTTGCCTAACCAACCTTCCCATTCAAATCCCCTATTGTGCGTACGTTTTTGGAATGTTTGCAACATATCTTTGATCCTTCTTCCTTTGTTATGCCTCAGTGGGACCTTAATCTGGTCCAGACTTTCCTGATGTGATATCAGTATGAGCCTTTACATAACTACCTCTCAGGCTCCTTACCATCAAGACTGCCTTCCTGGTGGCCATAACATCTGCCCAGAGGGTCAGTGTGCTTCAAGCCTTGCCATCCAAGCCTCCTTACCTGAACATCTACCTAGACAAACTGCTGCTTCATACAAGGGCTTCCTTTCTTCCGAAAGTGGGCACTCTATTTCACATAGCCCAAACCATCACTCTGCCTTCTTTTTACGCTCTGCCTCATCCCTCCAAGGAAGAGGAGCGACTTCACTGTCTTGACCCAAAAATAGTGTTGCCGTTCTACCTTGACCGCACACGAGTTCTGGGTGGACGACCAACTCTTCCTGAGGTATGTCGGAGTGAAGAAAGGACGGGCTGTGCAGAAACGGACCATCTCCCAATGGATCGTATTCTAAATATAGATCTGCTACGCTTGGCTAAAAAGCAACCCCCTGAGGGTTTACGTGCTCATTCCATCAGAGCTAAAGCTGCCCGCACGCGGAGTTCTGGACATCTACCAGGCAGAAACGCGGGCTTCCTTGCACATATTTACTGAACATTACTGCTTGGACAGCCTGGTCAGTAGGGATAAGGATTTTCCTTGTTTGGTCCTGCACGACTTTATGTGAAATTGGTCCACGGACCCACCTCCGGTCAGGTATAGCTTGTGTATCTATTCTAAGGTAAGGCATCTGCGGCTAGAAGTCTCTTTGAGATGAGCAAGTTCCTTACCTTCGATAACACCATATCTGATATAGAATCTATCTAGCCGCAAATTGCTTACCAACCCACTTGTAAGAAAGGGCCCTCTTTTTGCATGGTTGTCCCCACTTTTTGCTGAACTCCTGATGTACTTTGAATGTGCCCTGGGCTCCTGCCAAACTGGTACCCAGGGTCTATGTTCTTTCCCTAAAATTGCACTGAAAAACAAAACCCAATTGGCACTCTGGCTACAAGTCAACCCCTGGTAAATGGTATCACAGGTATCCAGGGCACTGTGACCAGAGAAGACCTCTAAGGGCTGCAGCACTTATTGTTCCACCCTTAAATGGCCCTGTACCCTTACACACACACTGCCTTTGCAGGCTGCGTGTTTTGGTGCAGAACAAAGTGAAAAGTTGATATGGCACACAACCCTGTGTGCCATGCCTACAACCCACTGCCCTGGCATAGATCAGCCACCCCTCTAGCTGGGTGCACTATACCAGTGGTGAGGGTATTGGTGCATGAGCTCTGTACCCATACAGTGTCTAAGCCAATTCTTAGGCATTGTAAGTGCAGTAATGCCATTAAGAGCATATGGTGCTGGGACTTCGTCATTATGAACTCCACAGTACCATAATGGCTCTACTGAAAACTGAGTTTGGTATCCAACTTCTCAGCACATTAAACCCACACTGACGCCAGTGTGGAATTTAATGAAAAATGTACACAGAGGCAATCTTAGGAGATGGCCCCTGACAAATGACCTAACACTAGTGTCCAGGCTAAGTGGCTGTTGTCCAGCTGCCACCTCCAGACATGTTTCTGGACCCCTGGGTTGAGAGCCTTAGGGGCACCCCCGAACCTTGCCTCCTCAGACCAGCAACGACCGAGAAGAAAAGAAGAAGGACCGAACAGCTGTGCTGAAGCTAAGAAGAGGAGGACGCCCACTGACTTGGCCCAAGCCCTACCGGCCTGTCCCCATCTCGAACCTGCAGAAGCGAAACTCCGGTGTGTCCTGCAGCCAGCAACCTCAAGAACCCAGAGGACCTTCCCTGCCTTCCAAAGAAAATACTTTGTCTCCTGTGAACACCGGATTTGTTTATCCACAGACTCTGGCTCCGGCCAAATCCGCAAGTCTGCACCACTCTGCACCAGTCGCCCATGAGGAGGTCTCCCCGGCGATTCTGACCCAAGATCTGGTGATCTCTGACCTGCCTCAAATCTCCCAGCGAAGCCTGCAGCCTCTTTCTGGAGGATCCCTCCGACCGCAACCAGAGCGTGTAAGAGAAACCCGACGCCTAAAGACATCCCCAGGCATCCTAACTTACCTCTCCAACCAGTGGTCACCTCCAGAAGATCTTCGTCCCCGAGCCTGCAGTCTTTGTTGAAACCGGAGAATCCCCATTGCAATCAATAGGGCACCCGACGCCCAAACAGCACTCTGCACCCAGCCGCCACTGCGGGTGCACTTTGTGTGCTAAACCGGACCCCCCCCCCTTTTCCCTGAGCCTAACGCCAGGAGCTTTGCTCCCAGAACCCAGGGGCCTGCTCGTAAGCAGCCACCAACTGGAGGCCCCCTATTCCCAATTGGATAACATTGGGCCTCATCACTCTGCACCCAGCCGCCCTAATGCCGCTTAGGGTGTAACAAGAGTGCATCCTTGACCCTGGGGGAACCCTTGTTCTTACCCCAAAAACTCAACCCCAAAGACTGAGTACTTACCTGGTAACCTTTAACTTCATTTCTCTCTATAGGAACCTATTGACTGGAGTTGATTTGTATGGAAACCTGAAAAACTACCTTTGTGCAAAACTGATTTTACTCAACTTATCTCTAGGGAATGTCCCAGTTGATATCTAGGCATATCACACTGAGTAGAAAAAGTAACTTCAAAAGTAATCCAAAAATTAATCTGTACAGTAATTATTTCAATCCATTGACTTACCTGTATTTCAAACCACTGCATTTGAACTTCCATTCACTTGTAAACACTGCATAATACTTTTGCAAAGCATTTATTTCACTTACCTGTGCCAGGCTTGGCTTGGTTCTAGAAATAAAATCACTAATATTTTTATACAAACAAAATTGGTCTGAGTTCACTCTTTGAGTGTGTGACATCATTTGCTGATTGAGTGTGTACAACAAATGTTTAACACTACCCTCTGATAAATCCCTGCTCACCCACACTACCACAAATGGAGAGTAAGGTGCTTTCAGGGCCCTAGTTTTCCATACTAGAGTTCAGCGTACTCAATGGCTCCGTGCTTGTGGTGTGGAAAGTCACGAACAGTGACTGACACCAGCGCACCTGGGTGGCGCTTATATAGGCACTGCGAACGTTGTTAAGGATGCCACGTGAGCCGAACAACGCCACCTACAGTCACGTAGGGGGTACTGCTCACGAAAAATTTCCGGATCCAGTCTGACGCTTGGGGATAATTCTAAGATGAGGAATATGCAGCTAGATAGTCTCTACCAGATAAGGCGTTAACTAAGGTAATTAACTTGTTCTTTAGTGCAAACATGTTTTTAGATGCTGTACTTGTCCTTGTTTGTTGTTCATTACAATAACTTCACATCTTGATCAAGTTATGGTCATGGCAGCACGCAAACTCTGCACTTTTCCAGCACCAGGCATGAGCACTTGTACTGCAAAAAAATATAAGTCACAGCAACACAGATTTTATATATTTAAATCATCTTTAATAGCAATTTTCAAACTTCTAAATCGCATTGCAACTCCAGAGTTCATGGTTAGATATTAGTGTAAAAATATCCTATGCTTGGATTATGGCCTGATTGGTATATGTGACTGGCTCAGAAATGTAGGAAAATGTATACAGAACTATAATGGGCATGCTATAATTATAAGGCAGTGTGGTACAGATATGCTTATACAACTGGTCTTAATATGTTGCAGCTGGAGTGGATTGTGTGGACTCCAGTGTCAAGTCCTCGGGGTAGTGCGGAGAGAGCTCTTCTACTCTATTCTTGTGAAGCTGAATTAAGTAAAGTTTTTGAATTTTCATGGTGTGACCTTTCCTAATAAGACAACAAGGCAGAGTGCTAGTTTTGTAATGGATGCAGTATGAGGTAAATGTGAGTCGGTTGATTACCAATGCCAGTTGTGGTTGTCTGCAGCAGTTCAGGTTTGCCCTGGTATCATCAGTGCTCTATTCTTTCAAGGACTATATTAGCACGTCCCATTGACACTGTCAGGGGAACTTTCTAAGGCTCCTCGACTCATTGTGTAGAACTGTGCTCTCTGCCTCTGACCAGCAAAGAATTGACCCCATCCAGGCAGACCCGGCCAGTGGAGTAAGCAGGGGCAGGATAATGGGAAAAGAGAATGGCAGCCTTCCACTTCATGGTAGATTGCTGTTTTCGCAAATATCAAGGCCAAGTCTAGAAAGTTTTCTGCCATAGGAGTCTTTGATCAGCTGAAAAGTCTTAGTATGCAGCTCCTTCTATTGAGCCAGAATATTTGCCACTCCGTTCTAGTAATTGCCCAACCTAGGGAAATTCCATAGTATGTGTTTCTCCCCACAGGTACACTGTGGCATCTGGGACATTCAGGGCTAGTGCCAGGGAATGTTCTGTGTCTGCTTGGTGTAGGGTAGGCTCTATGAAAGATGTTCAGTTGTATATACTTAAACTTCACTTTGAAGGACATTGTGTGAGTAAATTGAAGTCCTAATCTAGTCTTTGTCACTACATTCTTAGCCCGCTTTCCTCTCCCATTTGTTTAGAAGCCCGATGTGTGCGTTTATACACAAATATGATTATTATTTTCATAATTATTTTTGAATAAGATAATTTGGCAGACAGCTTTGCCGTCAAGAAAAACCCAGATGGAGCTTGATCAAATAGTTGCCCGCTAAAATGTTGCTTCAATGTTTTTGGGTTTGGCATGTGCCTATAGTGTTGAGAGGCAGTACTGGGGTGTATCTGGTTGAGTTATCGGGGTGCAAGTACAGCACACGCTGGATTGAACGCACATGAGCAGGATAACATTTAGATAATTTCCATTTAAGGATAGATGCAAAAGACACGTTCTGTGTTTACAGTTACTATAATTCTTCGTTTTAGACAGTGGTACTTGTAGAATTTTTTTATGTATAGCTGCAGTATAGTCCCCAGTCAATCACTTCATAGTCGACTAAGTCAGACGCAAAACCAAGGAAAGCAACAGAAACTGGTGTTTTCAATGTTCAGAATTTACGAATGTCATAATGAAGCGCCGCTTAAAAGAATTTAAGATATCATCAGTTTGAATTCATTCTTGATGATTTTGCCGTTGGCAATTTTACTATAGGTGTCAATCCTACATTTTGGCCTATATGATATCTGTGACTGAAGTCTGTGAAAACTGGATTTAAAGGGAATGAGCACTTGTTAATTGGAGGCGCCGTTGAACTTTTTGAAAAGACAGGGCACTGGTGGCCAAGGTGGGAAGGCAAAAACACCCAAAGTTGGATAATACTAGCCATTTTGACGCCAGCAATATGTACTTCTTTAGTCTGCCAATGCACTCTGTGCAAATTCTTGACCATGTCAAAATCTACTAGTTTATAGCTCTCCCTCCATACTTGAAACACGCCTGGTATCCTGCTAAATGTGCAGCTATGTACCCATGAGAAACAAAGAACTTACCTGCCTGTAGGTGGAAGTGTACTGTGTCTGCCGCAAGAACTACTATGATCCTAGGGAGATCTGCCCAAACCTGTGTGGGGGTTGTCACAGAGATCGCACAAGAACCAAGAGATCCCTACTGATCAACTTCCTTGACAAAACCAAGGACATGAAACAAAGACCAATATCATCTGGTTCTTGGAGCTACAAGTTGTGTATCGCCAAGTTGGTGAGCCTGTACCTCCCCAATTATCACAGTACTATTCAGGTGGTACGAACGTGCCCCTCCCTGGCTTTCAGGGAGGACCTGGAGGCCATCTGCATACACACTTGCAGCATGGGATTTGAATCTGTTGGCTCTGTGGGTGGCCCAGTTTCAAGAACCATTTAAACCATCTCTCTAGCCCATAAGGTTCCAGAAATATCATTGTTTATGGTATTGACTGAGCCCTAATCCTAAAGGCCAGTTCTCAGTGGGACCTTCTAAAGTATTTTGAGTTCTGTGGGTGTCCCCAGCAGTGAGAATTGTTTTTGCAATGGGCGCCTCTAAAGTGAGGATCCACCAGGTGCCTTCATAGTTAGTACTCACTAATTGTAATATGCACACGCATTGGAAAAATGTTGGGTGTTTGATTTGTTTTTTAACTGTGGTAGATGGCCTCCTGACCAGACCGAAAAGAAACTGTGCTTCTTGCTGCTGAAATACTTTCTTTGCATTGGGTACAGGGCCAACAAGAGTTTGAGCTCTGTAAGTCAGATGTAGCACTGCCAGTCTCTGGCAGTTCTTGGCACCACAACAGCCTGGACACCATAACACTACAGACTGAAAGTAAAAAAAAAAAAAGCTAACAGACCTTTATCTATGCACTCTGAATCTGGAACAATATGTGGGGGGCGGGGCTTGGGAGTAGTGCATCCCTTCCAGTGAACAATTGGGTGGGAAAGGACAGGGAAAACTCCTTAAGCTTCAGATGGGCCCGCTTTCTACTCCAAACTCAAAGTCTAACCCACTTCGAAAGTTCCCTGGATTTACCCCAAAGGAGCCCTGCCATTTCCATTGCTTCCTGGGACTGTCTCCACCCTCCATCTTCGGTACCACTGGAATATAGATAAATAAAATGGATTCCACTGTGACTATAGCTATGTCTGACATTTGCTCCATACACATCCTCGATGCAGAAAATTAATTAATTCACTAGCAGTATGTGTTCCACGTGGACGCAGGACCTTGTTGCAGGGGAGTTGTAGACCAGTTTAAAAGTGTGAAGTAGCTAGTAAGGGCCTGATAAAACGTCTCTCTTGGCACTTCATTCATATTGCTATAGTTACGGTCAGTCCTCTACAACTTGGCAAGCGAACAGTAGTCACCCTGGGTAGACAGTGCGTACATGATGTGCTCCGCTTGACCACACAGGCCCTTCTCTCTGTCGCAGTCAATGTCCTATTAAAGACTTCAGCACACATACAGGACTGTCATTTGTGTTGAGGTTGGGTCGGAAATCTACAGAGCTTGCTATGACGAACTTGATGCAGGGCGGCATGTTAAACAGACCACGTGAGGGACCTTTCTCCATTCCAACTGGTTACTTCACAGTACCAGCAGTCCTGTGCATAGCCTGTATGATGGGCACAACCTTACATGTTCAAATGAAGCTTTCTATGTACAATACAGCTGAATGTTCCCAGGTGTAGCCCAATGTGGTCATGCATGCCTAGTTTAGCAAACTTTGGCCAGTGCAGTTTCATAGGCCAGGTGTTGGCTGATATGTTTAATGCAGCTTGTCCTTCTCACTTCTCCAACCCTTTCCAACCTACGCCTTCCCCTGCTCCCACTTGAACAGTGCAACCCTCTATTATCTGTAGGGCATCAGCCCATGCTGGAGAGGGTGAGGACAGGGTTTATAGAGGTGGAAAGCATTGTGTATGCTGATAATAGTTTAAGAACTGTATTGCTGGACATTGCATATCAGTAACCTACACATTACATCCAGAACAGCTCATTAAGAGAAAAGGCTTATAGTAACTAATGTTAGATGGGAAGGCCATAGTGGGGTCTGGCACACAGCTGGGAGTCACCTTGCAGTGGATATTCCCAGCAACGCATAGCAGACTAAGAGCTTGTGATGGTTGCCAGCTCATTCTGTATTTTGAAGCTGTTTGACATTCTTCATGGAACTGACGTTCATATGGATTTTTCCAGGACCTTATTATTTTTCCAGATGACTGTGAGTTTAAGAAGGTACCTCAGTGCACATCGGGACGTGTGTTCGTCTTGAAGTTTAAAGCTGGATCCAAGCGTCTTTTCTTTTGGATGCAGGTGGGTGCTTGATTTTTATTGCTTTCTTCCAACTACACTATATATATGTTTTACATACAACTTCATCCATCACTTATGATTCCTGAACTTTCCACTAAGTATAGTTCTCTAAAGTCAAAGCATCAAATCAGTTGTTCTTTAATAAATAGGACCCTCCACCAGTGTCATACACTTCTGTGATACCTAAATGCAGAGTCAAAGGATGAAAGAATTGTAAAAGGTAGACAAGGAGTAGAAACGGAGGCTGAGAAGATGTTGTCGAATTATATGCCTTTACTGAGTGGCTGCAGGGCAGGCAAGAGCATAGCAAACAAGGTATAGTAGTAGCAGACCGAGGATGGAGGAGAAAGACCTGTTAAGAGTGTTTGGGGGGGCTGGGGGGGAGGGACTAAATAAATACAAAATCTTAAAACTAGAATTAAGTGTTTTCAATCTTGGCACAGACTGATGGAAACAAAGAGAAAATAGAGATGGTAGTAGGAAACGTGTTGAGGGATGAGGCAGAAGGAGGAAAGACCAGAGTGTATGTTAAGTCTGCAATTGGGCTGTGGAGGAAGTGTAACCCATTTGTAAACCCCATTGTATTTTTCACATTGTTCGTGATGGTTCATCCTGTACATTGGGGAAGAGTAGCTATACATGCTGTTATACTGAACATGAGTTCATGCAGTATTTTGCATTAGAGGGCATCTCCCAACTTTGCCCTCCCCATTACCTTCCACCCAAGGAAGCATCACCAGTGGCAGAATTACAGATTCCCTGCACACATGGAGGAAGCACTCACTGGTGCACTTGGTACAGATGTGTGTTTTAAGTACTTATTTCACTAAGCACAAGATTGGCAATTTGCTTGTAGTTTATTTTTTAATATTTCCCAAAAACCAGCACTGAAACGGCATCTGGATCTTCTTCCAAATCAAAAAATAGAACACAATAGATTAAGTATTTTATCACGTGCAAGATTATACAAGTTATAAGCAAACTGAACTTCTATAGACATAAAGTAAACCCACCCTTCATAGTCCCTAAATTAAATTCTGAACTTTCAAATATTTACCTCCAGAACTCACTTAGTGAAAGACTGGCACTTTATTTTGTTTGTTGAATTTACAAGTGGGTACCGGAGAAATATTGTTCTTAGGATATTTTCAACTGTTGGTTTGAATGTCTTGTTGCTACTCTCTGAAGGCCTTTCTTTTACAGGAGCCCAAGTCCGATAAGGATGAAGAGAATTGTCGTAAAGTGAATGAGTTTCTGAATAATCCACCTATGCCTGGGGCTTTGGGCAGCAGCGGAAGTGGGGGCCATGAGCTCTCTGCACTGGGAGGTAATCATTCCAGTACTTTTGCAGCAGCTCGAGTGTTTTATATCTCAGCAAAGTAATTTAGTTTGTCCATCCCTGTTGATGTCAGGGTCTCTAGGAGGGGCAGTATACCCAATATCTGTGTAGAGAACAGGACTTGAATCTCTAAATCCACTCAGTCAACTTAAAACAAAGGAAGGTCACTTAAGCTAGGTTCTTTTGGTCGTCATAAATTTGGCAGTTTTTGGTGTTTCCTGTGTTTCTAGTTCTCCCAAGTTTTTCTCGAACAAACTAATGTCCTGCTAAGAGAATGGATGGGTGTAAATATCCTGGACCATTGGTGAAACAAGTGATTGTTCAGGAAGCAGGACTACTCGTCCCAAACTACACTTCACCCCTCTATGGTGACCCTACTTGTAATGACTATACTGACCAGGGACTCCAGAAAGTGTAATCCTATCCCTCCACTCCTATTCGCTTTGAAATGGCTTCCCCTTGAGACCTAATT
Source organism: Triturus cristatus (assembly GCF_964204655.1). Lineage (NCBI taxonomy): Eukaryota > Metazoa > Chordata > Amphibia > Caudata > Salamandridae > Triturus > Triturus cristatus. The sequence goes on along the minus strand of NC_140590.1, from coordinate 1,663,958,283 downwards.
GTCTCCAAACTCGTTTTTCTAAGGCACTCTACTCGAGTACCTCAAAATATCTGACCCAATAACTGGTCATCTCTGGGTGCAAGCATCGCCTTTGGAGCACAGATAACCTGTATCTCAAAATCCCATCTTTAAAGAAGATAATGTAACTAAAACCATTTTCCTCAGGGAGTATACTATGGGTGTAAATGACCGTCCCACCACACATCATGACATCCTTTTCCTATGATAACTCCAGAAAGGAACTGAAAAATCTGCCCTTGCAGTTCTTCCTCCCATTATGAAGGGTTCATGTTATGTTGTAATAATACAACTTTGTAGAGAGCTTGTTCGTTAGAGTTTTCTCTTGGCGATTTATTAGATATCCGAAAGGCACTGCTGGAGATTAGAAGAGTGAATTTAGCCAGCAGAGGTAAGGAAGCCTGTGTAAACAGCAATGTTTTCAGATTTTTCTGAAACGGTTTAAAGTCTGTTTCATGATGACGGTGATCTAGGAGAAGAATGGTTCCTGTACAGAAACATTTTACCCACCCAGTCTCTTTTAGCTGTATCTCAGAATGGTACAAAAATTGTAATATAATAATCTAAAAGTACGTGAAGGGGTATACTGTTTGATCTTTCTGGCCACAAAACTTTTGTAGAATGTAGGAGATATCCTCCTAATCAATCAGCCATCTCTGTTGCACCTTGCAATTGCACTGTTCCACCAAGCATTCTGAGCCAGTTCACCTGCCAATTTATTCCTTCATCCCTCTTAAGTCGGCATGCTTGGATTGCTTGAAGGCGTGATATCCTTTGATTCCCAAGGCTCTGTATGGTGTGTAAAGCAAGATCAGCTATGCTACATATCTGCATACGTCTATTATTTTAAAGTCATGCACATCTGGTAGGTGAGTTGTTACTGTACTTGAGTCCGATTTTGTGATGAATCTGTCTGCTGTGTATATAGTTATCACAGATTCCATGCTGTGTTGTGCATTTTGTGATTTTTCTGGTTTACGATGCACATTGTCTTTTTTATCCTTCCAGGTGAAGGTGGTTTACAAAGCCTCCTAGGAAATATGAGTCATAACCAGCTGATGCAGCTCATTGGACCAACAGGCCTGGGAGGATTGGGTAATTGTGCTTTTTTAATTTGACAATCAGAATTGTTTCCTTTTAGGACTTGTAAACTAGTTGACATCTTTGAAAGCTGAACATTCTAGTTATGCTGCAAAAGTAGTATAAGAAAGTGATTACAGGCCATTCATCACAGCTATAAATATGCAATCAATTCAGGTAATTGATCTTCATGCAGTTTTCATGAAGGTGTTTGACTAGTTGGTGCTATCCCTTTCTAATTCCATTTATGGAGTATCACTTCTTCCGCCAGCATCCATCATCACATGGTCTTAAATATCTCTGTCATAACAGCTGTTGGATAAGATTCAAGGGCTTTGTGAGCTGATGTTTGTGGGTACCGAGCGTTGGTTTCTGTTTCCCTTTTCTATTTTATATGCACGCCTTCATATAGGACAATTCTGTATGTCTCAAGTGCAGCACAAAAGAAAACAAGTAGTGAGAATATTTTATCCTGAAAATGTGGTTAAATAAAAGCAGACCATATACCTACAGCTTCTCTTTTAGCATGGTTTGGTTTCAGGAGGAGTTGGAATTGCTACAGATAGGTTGAATGTCCGAGTTTAGTGACATTGTAGTTGGTTGAACATACTAGGCTAGCATATCCAGTGAATGAGAGGTACCACGAAATTCGTCATGGAGACTTGAAGTTAAATGATCACAATTTAAATCATTTGTGATCCAACTTCTTGTTTGAATGTCTAGAAACAAGTGCCTTTGTAGTCCTGATTTCTAAACTGTCTGTGACTATAGAATACAATCAAAATCTGAGGCTGTCAATATCTCTAAAACATTTGTGAAGGAATATAAATATCACGTGGGAAGGCAATGAAAGTATGAATGATACGAATATGCAATTGCTTCCTGATCAGTAAAGACCAGTATGTGTGAATTTGGGGGGAAAAAGGAAGGACTACAGCAATATGATGTGTTAAAAAAAGTCTTTACAAATTATCCTTCACTTCTCTGAGAAGAATTTGCTATTGAGTTAAAGTGGCGGTGCAGACCCATTCACTAGATTGACTGTTTGGTGTTTTTTTTTTTAAAGGTGGTCTTGGTGCTCTGACAGGCCCTGGCCTGGCTAGCTTACTTGGAAGCGGGGGTCCACCTGCAAGCAGTTCTTCATCAAGGTAAGAACCTGAGTTACTCAAAGCCTCATTCGTGTAGAAAGTAATCTGAATGCGTGCCACATGCCGGAATGTCCATTGAAGACATCTGTGCTTGTGCCCTAAGAACTTAGTAGGTGAGCCATAATCTCAGTTTGCCCCAGTGTCAGATAAGACCACTCTGCAAATCTCACCTGTAACTAACTGATTGAAGCAACTCTATTTGCCCTTATTTGGAAAGAGTAGATTTTGTTGCACAGGATGCTTCGTTCCTTCTTCACTCTTCTGTTAAACCAAACTACGGGATGTCTGAGAATTGGTTTAATGTGAAGGATTCAGATACAGGCTTTGCACATCCTTCCTCTTTGAATTTTATATAATCTTTTAGCTGTTTGTACAGGATGCATTTTTCTCGATGTACCAAACAACTGTTCTCGCTGTGGTGCATTGCATTCTTTTACTGGTACATTTGGATCATCCATTTGCTTGGTCGAGACACTTTTGAAGTGGCTCACACATTTCCTGTATTGGGGCCTGTTGTTGCTATATGTAACCCGGCCTCTTTAAATACTCATATTTAATCAAATTGCTATAGGGATAAAGAGTTTATTTTATTATTCCTTGCCTCCCTGATTAACCATTGATGTATCTCGTCATGGGATGTGCAAATACATCATTGTCTTTAATAGTTAACAATTCGTTTCTTCGTTTAATTTTCCAGAGTAATCTAGTTACCATTCTCTATGTATATATTAATTTAAAATGTTAAAACATTTCGAAAATCCAAATGTACTTTGGGGTGATGTCCGTACACTGTATAAATGCAACGAAAATGTTTTGAAAACCTATAGAAGCAATAAATATCAGTTTGAGTGAATTATCTTCATGAACTGGATTAGTATTTAATTCTCTTAATAAAATGCAATGTTTTTGCTATCCTGTGTTTCTCGTGAATGTATTCCTCACATGGTATTGGAAGCAGCACAAAACTATATCTTATGTTCCTGGGTCAGGTGAAATAGCTTTTAAAATTTCGAAATAATTTAAATTCTCAAGATACATTAGTTTATCTCACGAGTCCAAATATCAGTATTTCAGGTTGTTGTATTATATTGCAGTGCCAACTGTGTTGGCTAAACACACAGATTGGCTTCAAGCAAACAGAAGCTGCAAACCCATTCCATTCCTTCTCGGAGAGTAATGCATTTGTGTTGGTTCAACTAGACCCCGGCAGGACCTCATGGTGGTCTCCTTCCCTACTTGCGTCATGATGCTCCCCACCCACTCATGCACCAAACTGTTCCACTTGCTTACAAGTGTCTTTGCTTGGCAAGCCCTGCTCAGAAATCTTTTTATTTGATGGAACCAGTTTGGTTTTTATAATGAACTTTGTTTATTCATGACTTTTAACCATGAGATGGTTAGAGTACATTTGAATTTCACATATACATAGTATCACTTATTTTGTGCCTTCCAGGATTACATTCCCTTTTGGAATTTCAAGTCGCACTCTTTGTACATATTTTTAGAAATCCCATGTCGTAGATTTGAATTATATTTCCATGAATTGTTTGACTAATTGAATTAATGCTGTTACTTCACATATTTTGATAACTCTGAAGAAGTGAAGGAAAATAAAACAACCTCTCAGAATTTTAAGCTATATTTGTACGACTTTCAAACTTTTAGTTGGTACATGGATACATGTGGGATTGGGTTCTTTATGTATCTATCAGAGGTAACTTAGTGATGCTATATTTTAAAAAAGAAATGCAACTTGTAAACATAAAATGAAAAGGCAGACTAGATTTAGTGATTGATTGGATTGGAGAGGTGTGGCTCACTGGTTAGAGGCGGCAGACCCGTAAGCAGAGGACGGCCCGGGACCAGGGTTCGATTCCCGACGCGGCAGGGTTGTGGACCAGGGTCAGCGGGCTTGATAATTCTCACCTTGGTGCCTACTCCAGTCAGGGACCACACTCGGCAACTCTGGGCATTAGCTTGCCTCATCTTCACAACGGCCCCCCCAGACCGCCGGGGATGCTTGGTCGCACCTTAGAGATACCCATTAGGGACCATCTCTCAGGGTGAGCCAGGACGGGTTCCCCAGCGGTCGAAGCGCGGAGATACTCCTCCGGGAGTCGATTCTAGCGCTATATAAACCCACAATTAAATTAAATTAAATGTGAGAAAAAAAGTGTTACATATGTAGGAGTATTATCTTGAATTTCATGTGCCATTCTTGCAGCTCTCGAAGCCAGTCAGCTGCAGTCACACCGTCATCCACTACGTCTTCCACACGTGTGACCTCTACCCCATCGGCTCCTACTCCTGTTCCAGCAGCTGTGACAGCAGTCACCACCCCAAGTCCAGCTGTGAGTAGTTCTGGGAATGGAGCAAGCACAGTAACAAGTCCTACTGGGCCAGTCCAGTTGAGCCCTACCCAGCCGATCCAGTTAAGCGACCTGCAGAATATTTTGGCCACTATGAATGTTCCAGCAACAGGAGAAGGTGGACAGCAAGGTGAGTGATTTGGCGTATGGCAAAGGTGCTGTCGGGTTTCTCAGTGTCTGAATTTTTTTTTGGGGCCTGATCTTTTACTTTTAAAAACGCCACAGCTGTTCCCATCCTTTCTAGTCCATTTGTGTGTGAATGACTTTGCAGCTTCGGAAGGAGGCGCACAGGACGGTGCTTCTATGAGGTGTTCGGGCAATTGCTGGAAGGGAATACAAGCATGCTGGATGATGATGCATTAGTGGTGGCAGGAGGTACAGAGAAAGGATGCTGGGAAAGTGGTTTGGAAGTAGTTGTGTGTAGTACACTGGTATACTATGTACACCATTCTGCAGTAGTTCTAAATTAGTGCTGTACACATTGCTACAGGAAAGTACTAAAAGGATTGCTCAACTTAATGGATACATATAGGGTTCACCAAGAGTCTTCACTGAGAAGCAGCAGCAATGATGTCTCTTTTTGAAAAGCATTAAAGGCTTCCTGGTTGTTACAGCAGAAAGTGAATCATCTAAAGTTTGGTCCTGTGGATTTATCCAAAGCACCCATGAGGTGTAGGAACGCATCGAACGGTTGTGTGGGGTAGAGAGAACTGCAATGAGCAGCAGTGAGTGGCAACCGTATGAAAATCAGCTACTGAGTCATTATGAAGTACCCACTGGATCATCAGTTGGCCTTAGCATGAATAGTAGAGAAAGTTACCTCAATGTTTTTGGGAAGGTTATGGTTTAAACGTAGTAGTAAATAACAACATTTATTTCCAAGTCCTATATCATATAGAACTATAAACATTACAATAACTTCAAAAGGTAATAAATAATACAGATAATAAATTAATTCATCTTATAGAGATGTACACATAACAGCAACCGCTCCAATAGATAAAAAAGAAACATAAAAAATGATTTATTTAAAAAGATAAATATATAGAAGTTGAAACATCCCAGCAAAATAAAAGCCCCCTTTACACTTTCATTATTTTAAAATAGGGGGATAAACGCAGGTTTCAACATACTAATAATTCTTCAACAAGAAAGGAGAAAACCCCTACTTATCATACTTTATACTCAACTACCACAGGAACGTTTCTTCACATCATTACCTACTCGCAGCTGAAGGATTGTACACCACAGCTGCCTTTCCAGAACCTTGTTCAAATGATAAACAAGGCATCTGTTTAACAAGAACTCCAAGGAATGGGCCACTGAGCTTTTCGAGGCTAAGTAGTGTCTATCTGCTGGTACTGAAGCTTGGTGCGGATCTCCTTATTTAGTCGTGTGTATCATTTATTGACTTAGTATGTATGCATCAAATGTCTAACACTCCTCTCTGATAAGCCTAAGGCTGCTCGACCACACTATGCCCTAAGAGAACACCTTCAGATTGCTAGAGGAAGCCCCTGTCTACTTATAAGGGATACCGGAACTCTTTGCACTGTATACCTCTATTTGGTATACTAATAAAGAGCCGGCTTCCTACATCTAGCATTTCAGGAAGATCCATGATGAAAAGACTAAAGAGCAAGGGGGCCAACAGGCAACCTTGCTTAGCCCTGTTGCTCACTGGGATTTTGTCTGCTGGAGAGCCTAGGCCATTCAAGTCAACCTGTACCCAGTTATTCTCAAGCAGTCTCTGTATCATTGTCAAGAGATCTCTGGCAGTGCCCCGTGCTACCAACTTTTCCCACAAGAGCCCTCAATTAACTATCGAAAGCTGTCCTGAAATCCACAAAACGAAAATTTCCCTCTTGAGCCAACTGTCCTCCACGCTTCACCACAGAGAGCAAAATAGTGACCGACTGTAGAATAACCTGGCCGGAATCACCCTTGCTGTTTTGGAATGCACCCACTGCCAAAGGCCCAGGACTTAATAGCAATGGGTAGTGTTTGGGGATAAATCTTAAGACGCCACATCAAGCAGGGAAATCAGCGGATAATTTTCAAGTTCATCATAGGCTCCTTTCTTATAGATAGGTTTAATAATAGTTCCTCGCCAGGAATCTGGTATTACACCATTTCTTGTCACTTATTTCAAAAGAGGCTTAGGACATTGGCCCACCATGAGTTTCAATCATAGAGAATTGCTGGTAACATCTGCCCGTGATGACTTCATATTTTCAATTATTTCTGCTTCGATGACCATCTCAATCTGGAGAGGGTTTGAACACTCCAACTGATCAACAACATGGTCACTTCTCACGTTATTATCGGGTTCTTATACAACTACATAATAATCGTTGTCCACTGTGATTCACAAACCTGAGCTTCCAATTTCCACTGGGAATTTTATGGACACCATTTACCAAGCACCAAAATGAACGAGCATTGCCCTTTGCAATCGCATCCTGCATTTCCAATTTTTCTCATTAAATGCCCACCTTTCTTAGAAACAAACTACACTGTAGGTCCTTTTTAGGGTCCTCAAATCCTGCTGGAACTTGCCATCTTTTGTTTTGCCTGCTCTTAAAAGCGCCATTCTTCATCGAACCACTCTGTGTGCACTTTCACTATAGCACTTTTCAGTGAGTGATCTTCAAGTAGAGTCAGGCTTTCTTTTATCATATGCTCCTACCATTCGATTCCTTTTCCCTCTATCGCTGCCGGATGGGCCTCTATTTGAATTTTTGCTAATTCACTTAATTTGTGTTCAGCGATAGATACCCTTATTCTCTTGTTATAAACAAGGAGAAAATCCTCCGCCTGCTCTCCACTAGGAAAGGGGTCCTGCTTGAGACTCAGTTCCTTTGCAAAAGGGCCCCTCATTCCCAGATCCCTAACCTTAAAAGTGCGCATATCTCCAAAGTGCTCTACAGATGAAAGCGTATAGTCAATGGGACCACTGTACCTACTCTAACTAAAGGTTGGTCCTGCAGGACAATCATTTGGATAGTGCCCATTAAAATTAACTAGATCATGTTGAGCAACGGCTAACACAAGTAGTGTTGCTTTAGAAGAAGGCTCCTTTACAAGGCCTGAGACAGATGGAAACCTTGCAAAAAGAACAATTGATGAACAGAATACAGAACAATGTCATACATTCACTTCAGTACAGAGATCTGGGCCTAAATCCATCGGTTTTTTTCTCACCATGCCATTCCAGTTTGGACCCAGCCATATGCAAATCAGTCTTGACCCTGCGCCTAATGAAAACAGTCCAACCCGAGATGGAAACCTTAACATAGTACATTATGTAAGCGCTCATCAAAGGTACTAAGAGGGATTGTTGAGTTAAAGTCTCTGGCTACCATAATCTGTGCAGATGCAAAACGACAGTAAATCGATAACCAATCATGTTTCAACATAGGTAATTCAATCTCAAACGCATTGCAGTTAGGCGGGATATAAACCTTTAAACATACCAACAGTTCATCTGCACTAACAGCATTTGTAAGCAGGATTGTACAAGCTGGTAGCCAAGTACATGTTGTTTCTAGGTGGTTAACTTGTTAAGCAGTAAGAACTGATACTAGAATCAATGCAGATACACTGATACTCCTAGAACGGTAAAAAAGTAGGTAGTGTCTTTGGTGCACAGTTATGCCTGTCAGATATGCACTAGGGGCTGGAATGGGTTTCTGTTAGTACTGCACCTTGGCCAATGTTCTGCTCTGTTGTAATCATTGTTTGTTCTCTTGTCCTCAGTTGATTTGGCCAGTGTGTTAACTCCTGAGATCATGGCTCCTATTCTGGCCAGTGCGGATGTTCAGGAACGGCTGATGCCCTATCTGCCATCAGGAGAATCGCTGCCACAGACTGCAGAAGAAATTCAGAATACGCTGACCTCGCCTCAGTTTCAGCAGGTATGAACCTCCTTGTGGTCCATTTTAGAGCCATCATAGTTTATCAGACAGATGCAGTATGAAGCTATCTAGAGAGAAACTGCACTATTGACTTTGAACACAAAGTGCATGTGTAGGAGACGGCTGTGCATCCTCTGAGCTTTTGTGTTGCTTAAAATAGTTATTTAATACATGCAGTCCAAACACTGAATTGTCCCTAGGCACCGTTTATTCAATTTTGTCATAAGTGGAGTCATTGGTATTAATTTTATGGTTTCAAGTCTGAATACATCAGGGCTGAGTCTACCGTGAAAGATTCAAGCCTGCAGTTTGAGTGTATGCTTCTCTTACTGTCTGTTGGGCTAGATTGGTCTTTGCGCAGAACTACATATGTAAATATGCATGAACAGATGAATGTAAATCTTCTCATAGAGGCTAAAAGAGAGTGCACCAGTTGCTTGTGTGCAGAGTAATCGCTGCTCGAAGAGTGAAAGCTTTGTCCCCTCATCCTCGGTAGAGGCAGAACTGCAAACATATGCATCCTCCCCAGTGTATTCCAGTTTGCGGGTCATGCTGCCTAAGCACAACACTGCCTGCAAAATCCTATCCAGCTGTGACGGGCCAAGGATCGCCTTGTGCTCTATTTGGATGGTGGCTGGCGTACTGTAGTCAGATAGAGTATTAAAACTACAGATCACAATGTATTCATATTACATTCAGAATATTGCAATAAGATCTAGAGCTGATCTTTACTTCTTAGTTTGCTGAGAGCTGTCTCTTTTCGTCATCAGCGTTGTGCTCTAATGTATGGGGAACACTCCAGTGTATCCCTGTACTCAGTGAGGGTGAGATCAGGGTATGCTGTGCCTGTGTGACCCTCTCTGGCGGCTCTGTGGCTGTAAGTTGTTACTTAGCAGTACCCACATTTAGTGGGTACTGCCGTTTTATCACTGGGGTTCGAAGACCACTTACTAATGCACTCCAGTAGGATAAACACATCAGTATTTGTGGGCACCACTCTGTCAAGCTAGCTAGCAGTCGAGGCTTTCTCTAGGAGAACTAGACTGCAAGCTATACTAACAAGCGACTACACAGATCCATTTCATCATTCAGTGTGATGATCACCTTAGCATCAAGCAAGGTCTTTACTCACTCTGGATTACAGTTCCCACACTTTTTAATGCATTTCGATCTCTGCATGTAAATGAAGATTGAAGCCTGGAAACTTGACAAACAAACAAGCAAGGTCACGCTTGCAAACCATCTTCATTCCTTCATCTTGCAAATGCATGTGCATTCCTTGGAGACAGACGTAACTCCTCCATAGGAGACACAAGTGCAGCGACCGATCAGACCATCCTGCCTCATTCTGTATCTGATTGTGTATTACAGCTATTTTAATGAAAACAAATGATCTAATTTTCACTGATTATTTGGTTACATGTAAAAACTGTAGTATCACCTGGCAGCTGAAGAGTGCACCACTGGCTGTATTGCGCATGCGTCAGGTGGGGCTGTCCAGACAGTACTCCCACAGACACAATACATATCTGACTAGCTGCAGGGCAGCTTGTCCAATAAAGGTGATTTGGAGAATCTCGGTCATGCACGTTTATGGCCCCCCCCTCAGAGGCCTCGATATAAGAAGACGGATATCCTCCCATCCTAGCTGAGCTTCTGGTTGGGCACACAGTTGTTGTTCTTGCTCTGGTGACGTTTGATGGATCTCGAAGCTTGGGAATCGTGGTAGCCATTTGAAGTGCAGAGCGAAGTGCGTGTTGACTACCCCAGGTTAGTTTCCACCTCGTGTGTGTGAGAGCATGTTTGATGTTTTTGTGCGAGTGTGCACCTGTGTGTTTGTGTGTGTGTTTATATGCGCGTTTATATGCGCGAGATTGTTCGGAATTGTATCTGCAGAATAGCAAACAATCTGGGAATAGCTTTTCCTGACTCGGACACAACTAGTCCCCACTACCAATTGAGAGAAAGGCTAGAACTTATTATTTTTAAACACCTGCCTTTCCTCGTTGAGGCTGCCTCATCCTATCCTAACGCCAACCCACGGGCTTATTGTGACGCAACTACAACAGAAGTTATTTGTGCACAACCCTATGCCTGCCATATTCTGTGTAAAGTGGTGCCATGTAAATGATGTCTCAAATAAAATAGCTCGCATTGAGACTGGAGAATAAATCGTGATGGTGCAGACAAAACTCATCACGCAGCAGGTTTCTAATGTGAACTGTCTCCCTCAAGGAGAGAAGCTGAACCAGGATATTTGGTGACATCCAAGTATGACCAGCATTCACATTTGTTACGATCACTTCCCTGTACGAAAGAGCATTCTGAGACAAACTCAAGGCCATCTGCTGCTCCTTCGCTAAGGCGGAAAAGCGCCGCCCACTACATTTTGAGCAGTGGAAAAATAAAATAATAACACTACATTATTACCATTTTATTTTTCTGTTGTCAGGCACGTTTACGGGGTGGGACTTGGCTGTCGTCACAGCCAGCAAGGGGAGAAGTGGTGGGCACTTATGTGCGCTTTACTGGCCGGCCGTCTTGGCCCAGCCAAACAGTCATGCAGACTTTGCATGTTCCCCACAAGGCTGTAATACACAGCCTGGTGAAGAACATGCACAGGCTCCCACTGCCTGTCTGAACACTGAATATTGGCGCTCAGACTAATCACAACGCTGCATTGCAGTGTTGTGATTGGCTTAAGGGAGCCTGTGTGCTTCCTGTTTCAAGCAGGAACAGAAGAGGACGAGGAGAGGTAGCGGTCCGGCAGCAAGGTAAGTAATTTTTGTAATTTATTTTTCTATTCCCCTTGTTCACCCATGCTACTTGGTGGCAGCTACTACTGCTTAAGGCATTGTTTTCAGCTCCCCAGTGGCATCTCTAGAAAAACATGTTTTTTGTGGCAGCACACTATGGGTCACAGATAAAACTGATGGGTCCACCAAAAATGGGTGAGCGCATAGCGTGTGTGTGCGTGTACATATATGTTCGAGGCGTATGAGCTGTAGATCGCGTACTTGTGCATAGATCGCCATCTGTTGTAGGGCTCGTATGTTAGCAGTTTGTTTTTGTCTTGGAAGAAGTTCTTTGTAGTCGTGAGATAGGTGACTCCTCCTTAGGACCATATTGCGCATGGGCATCGACTCCACCCTTAGATTGTTTTTTTCCGCCATCGGGTTCGGTTGTAAACGGCTGCGCTCCGGGTCGGTGTTGTATTCGATTCCCCTTCGACGCACAATCCCTCACCGTTGGGTATTGTTTTGATCGCGTTATATTTCGACGCGCATCCAAAGTATTCATCAACTTCGATTCCGGTCGTTCACGCGGGCCATTGGGCCCATCGACGCCACCAGGCCCTGCAGTCAATGGAAAGAACTCCATTTAAAAAATGCCCCCTGTGTGGTGCTAAATTCCCACACACTGATCTCCACGAGGTCTGTAACCTTTGCCTCTCTCCAGAGCACGAGGACAAAGACACTGAGGCCGGTGCCTCTTTCCGATCGAAAAAGACTATACGGGATCGCCGGGCTCAACGCCACGTAATGTCTCGACCATCAGCTTCGGCGCCGGATGACATCTTCGATGCAGGTCCCGAGGCTCTACAACAAAAGCAACCGGAACATGAGGACATCAGCGTCTCCGAAGAAGACTACTCAGATGCCGAGGATCAAAGCATTACTCCACGGCAACGTACCGTGAGTACTGACCTCGGCTTCCCTGTCCCAACTAAAACTCAACATAAGGCTCCGGTAACACCTTCACCTTCGGGTTCAGGTTCACACCGAGATAATGCTTCCGATGCCCCAAGTAAAGCCTTCCAGGGGTTCAGGACTGCGTACCGGTACCGACAATCCTTGGCACCGAAACAAAGGTCCAAAATAGACACTGTGCCAAGTCCCGACACGTCGGCACGGAAAACCACTTCAACGCCGAGCCTTTCGGCACCGAAACACTCCGAGAACAAGCCATCGGACCCGAAGAAATCCCATAAAACTTTGGAACCGTGGAAAATTTCGGACTCAAACTCTACCGAAGCATAGGAGACCAAGACCCCTCCTAAAGCTACAGAGACTAAGTCAAAGCACCACTCGGTACCGAAGAAAGATGAGGGTTCCGAAGAACTGTTTCACCCGGATCCACCGGGTCCAAAGCAAAAGACTCTCCACATTGACCCTGTAACAGGTCAGGTGACAGCATTGCCACATAAGAAAAGCACCTGAGCTGCCCTTCAATAAAAAGGACATGGCCACTTCACCTCTTAGACCCTCCTCTCCCCCTCCACCACTTCCAATGGTGCCACTTTCTCCAGCACACTCTCCACTACCTCCTATTTCACCTCCACCACAGGATGATGAAGATGACATGGGGATGGGGAGGGAGACCCACAAGGGGATGACGACCATGATGACACCCACAGTATTCCACCACCTGACCCCTGGGTGTATTATGATGAGGCCCCAGATATACCCGAACCAGACTCATACCCATCTAAGCCATCCCCTCCAGATGACAACATAGTTATTGCGCAACTCATAGACAGAGCACCCAAATACCATGGGATAGAATTACACTCACCCCCCCTCCCCCGGACGAAGACTTTGTTAGAGACCTTTACACATAAGAGTTGCGTCACAGGAGGCAAATTATTGGCGCATTGCTAATGCCTAGGCCTTATTAGCCAGGTATGATAGAGCACATTACGATGAACTGGAAACCTTAATGCAACATCTTCCAGAGCAATATAAGGCAAAAGCTAACTGCCTTATACAAGAATGAAAGCTTATTACTAACACCTCTATTAAATGTGCTCTCGATGCAGCAGACACAGCATCTCGTGCTGTTAACACAAGTCTTTTACTGCACAGGCACGCATGGCTGCGCATATCTCGTTTTAAAGAGGAAGTGCAATCTCAAATTCTTAATCAGCCTTTTGATCAAGAGCACCTATTCGGGCCTGCTGTAGACACATCTTTGGAAAAGATGAAGAAAGACACCGAGACAGCAAAATCCATGGGGGCCCTACAGTCACCAACAAATAGAGGCTCCTTTCGTCGCTCCTTTTGTAGGGGCGCCTCCAAAACCATTGGTACAGACAACTCTTCGTCATACAAAAGCCCCACTCCATCTTCCTCTAGCAAAGGATACTTTAGAGGGGGTTACCGAGGCAATAACACCAAAGGAAGAGGCCGCGGTAATAATACCCGCTCCTCCCCTTACCACAAAACAGTAACTTTCCACCGCTTCAACGCGAACATTCCACTCCAGTCTGGGGAAGACTATCACAGTTCCTACCTGTCTGGAACTCCAACACCACAGACAGGTGGGTGAGACAAATTATCCAGTATGGTTACTGCCTGGAACTCACCTCTACTTCTCCACACATACCACCCGGACAGCGTCCCATGTCCATGGAACATCTTGCGCTTCTGAAACAGGAGGTTCTCTCTCTCTTGCAAAAGCACGCAATAGAACCGGTTCCCATATACCATCAAGGTACAGGGGTGTACTCCCTTTACTTTCTCATTCGATAAAAGGACGGTTCTCTCAGGCCAATATTAGACCTCAGACTGTTAAACCTGTACATACAATCCGACCACTTCCACATGGTCACTCTCCAACAGGTCCTCTCATTACTTCAAGGCGATTTCCTTGCCACCTTAGATCTCAAGGACGCCTACTTCCACATTCCTATTCACCCTGCTCACAGGAAATATCTACGGTTTGTAGTGAGCGGTCAGCACTACCAATTAAAAGTGCTGCCCTTCGAGGTAACTACAGCACCCAGGGTCTTCACAAAGTGTCTCGCAATAGTAGCAGCTCACTTGCGAAGACAACACATTCATGTCTTTCCTTACCTCGACGACTGGCTTATAAAAGCCAAGTCACACAGACAATTTGTGCACCACACACACACAAAACAATCCAACTGTTGCCGACTTAGGATTCACAATAAATCTCACCAAGTCAAATCTTCAAACGTCCCACACACAACAGTATCTGGGTGCCACAATAGATGTGTCCAAAGCCCTTGCATACCCCCAATCCAGTCAGGATAGCAACCATGCAGACTCTCATAACAAGGTTTCAACCGCAACACTCACTACCAGCTCGGGTGTTTATGCAACTAATAGTAATGATGTCCTCTTGCATTTTAATTGTACCTCATGCAAGACTCCCAATGCGTCCCTTACAGGAGTGTCTAGCACATCAGTGGAACCAGGCTCAAGGTCAGCTTACAGGTCTGGTGTTGGTGGACAGCCATACACATCGCTCTCTGCAGTGGTTGAACACACAAAACCTTTCCAAAGGGCGGCCGTTCCTAGACCCGGTTCCACAGATAGTGCTCACAACAGACGCATCGCTCACCGGCTGGGGAGCTCATATCCTAAACCACACAATTCAGGGTATGTGGACCCATCAGCAAAAACAGCTCCTTATCAATCACCTCGAATTACTAGCAATTTTTCTTGCACTAAAAGCATTCCAAGTACACCTCGTACGCAAAGCTGTCCTCGTCCGGACGAACACTATGACAGCAATGTATTGTATACAAAAACAGGGGTGAACACATTCTCTGCAGCTTTCACGCCTAGCACAAAGCATATGGAGATGGGCCATTCCTCAAAACATATACCTCTTAGCAGAACATCTTCCAGGAGAACACAATCAGATTGCGGATTTGCTCAGTCAGAGACAACAGATCCACGAATGGGAACTTTATCCGCAAGTTTTTTCAGATGTGGGGCCAACCAGACATAGACTTGTTCACCACACATTTAAACGCAAAATGCCCAAGCTTCGTCTCCAGGTATCCGCACCCACTGTTCAACGGCAATGCGATATGGATGAATTGGTCAGGCAGATTTGCGTACGCTTTTCCGCCTCTCCTGCTCATTCCCTTACTGGTGCTCAAGCTCAAACAGTCTCTCACAATGATCCTAGTTGCTCCCACATGAGCACGAAAACCATGGTTCACAACCCTGTTGGAACTCAGTAGTTCCACATCACAAGCTACACCTTTCTCCAAAGCTCCTCACACAGAACCATGGAGAAATAAGACATCCAGATCCATCTCAAATGAACCTAGCGATCTGGCTCTTGAAATCTTAGAGTTCGGTTACCTCAACCTACCGCCAGACTGCATGAATATCATTAAAGAAGCTAGACACCCTACCACTAGAGTGTGCTATGCAGCTAAATGGAAAAGGTTTGTTATTTACTGTAATAACATAATCAATCCACTAGATGCCTCTATTCAAAACATTATTTGTCCTCTTGCATCTACAAAAATATAATCTGGTATTTACATCTATACGATTAAATCTTGCCGCCATAGCCGCCTACCTACAAAACAGACCACACATGTCACTTTTTAGAGTACCTGCCAAGAAAGCATTCATGGAAGGCCTTAAAAGGATAATTCCTCCCAGAGCTCCACCTTCTCCTCAGTGGAACCTCAACATTGTCCTTACCAGGCCAGGTTCATGGGTCCCCCTTTTGAACCTTTCCATAAATGTGAATTACAATTTTTCACATGGAAAGTAGCCTTTCTTATTGCAATCACACCTATCAGGAGAGTTAGTGAGCTTCAGGCATTAACCATACAAGAACCATTTTTGCAAATACATCACAATAAAGTGGTACTTAAGACAAACCCCAAATTCCAAAAAGTAGTTTCTTCTTTCCACCTTCACCAGTCTGTTGAGCTGCCAGTCTTTTTCCCTCAACCAGACTCGGTAGCAGAACGGGCTCTTCATACACTTGACGTTAAAAGAGCTATCCTTTACTACATTGAAAGTACAAAAACGTTTAGAAAAACTAAACCAATTTTTGTATCTTTCTCACCACCACATAAAGGCAATCCTATATCAAAAGCTGGAATTGCCTGGTGGATCGTTAAATGCATTCAAATATGCTACCAAAAAGCAAAGCGCACATTAACCATTCCCCCGCGAGCTCATTCTACACGCAAACTAGGAGCATCTATGGCATTTCTAGGAAACATTCCACTGGATGACATCTGCAAAGCAGCAACTTCGGGTGCACCACACACGTTCACAAAACACTATTGTGTAGATGTGCAAGCTAAACAACAAGCTAGTGTGGGTCAGGCTGTATTAAGAGCACTTTTTCAAACCACTGCAACAGATACAGGTAGCCACCGCTAAGGAGGTGACTGCTGTATAGTCTATGCACAAGTATGCGACCTACAGCTCATATGCCTCGAATGTAAACTGCTACTTACCAGTATGCATCTGTTCTTGGCATGTAGAGCTGTAGATCCTCATACACCCACCCGCCTCCACGGATACATCTTATCTGTTCCAGTACCATCTTACTTACGCACATCACACATGGACATCTTTCTGTTTCTGACAAACTCCACCCTCTATGGCGAAAAACAATCTAAGGGTGGAGTCGATGCCCATGCACACTATGGTCCTAAGGAGGAGTCAGCTATTTCGTGACTACAAAGAACTTCTTCCATGCGGATCTACAGCTCTACATGCCAAGAACAAATGCATACTGGTAAGTAGCATTTTCCTTATTAGATGATCTACTCCTCTGCACATATATTATACCACAGTACTGAAAAGTATTTATTAAAAGTGAGTTTTTTTAAACATGAACTGAGAAATATTCCTGTCCCGCTTTTCTGGTAATGCTGTTTGTGAAGTAATAGACCAGCCTGGGCCATGTGCACCCTACATGTGAACTAGATGCTTATTATACATGGAGCAAATGTATTCTCTCTTAATAATGAACAAAAGACATTAAAATAAACAAGACAGCTGTCTTTTTGCATGCCCTCCTTCCCACCAAGTGTAACCTGCTGATGTCCATGTGTTCTGTTGACAGGCTCTGAGCATGTTCAGCGCAGCTCTGGCCTCTGGACAGCTGGGTCCCTTGATGAGCCAGTTCGGGCTCCCAGCAGAGGCCGTCGAAGCCGCAAACAAAGGAGGTGAGCAGCGCTCGAGAAGTGTGTCCATTTTCTTGTGATGGCTTTTTTATTGTTATTTTTTTTTAACAGATTTTATTGGTTTTATCATCAGGAGTATAAAATCCAGTGTGACACACATTTGGCTCATCGAATAAGGTTACATTTTGCGAGTGCAGAGCATTGGCGTACAATAGGTACAACACATCCTTACAGTGCAACAGCGACCTTAACACCCCCGTTCCAGAACCATACCTTGATTTTATAGAACCAGCCATGTCCCCCATACTCGGCTGTGTTTATGGGGGGAACCCCTAGCCTCATAGTGTTTCCACTCCTACAGCGCCGACCAATCTACCCCCAGCGCCAATGTGTGAGAGTTGGAGGTGAAGAAGACCTCCAACGGGCAGCAGTATCCCTCTTTGCGACTGTAGGGGCCGTCCCCAGAAATGTTGGGTCAGCCCTTGTACCATCCAAGCCCTCAAGGTCTCCTAGCAAAAGTGTGGGGGGAAGAGGGGTACCTCCCATTCCAACACCCCAGTCAGTTCATCTACCACTGCCGACCAGAACCTTTGAACGATAGGGCGTAGGTTGTGATGGCTTTTATTCACATATTTTGATGTGTTTAGAGGGGACTTTGTGGGACAGACGAGTTAAACAAGTGCTGCAGCAGTTACCTAATGCTGCTTTTGTTTTACCTTTCCATTTTGGACCGAGAGTGCTCCCGTAACAAGAGTTCACACCTGTGTTACAACTCCCGAAGTACTGTTGCGTAAAGACTAATCGAGCTCTATGAACGCAGACACAGTAGGCTCAGCAGCTGTATTTCCAGCTCCTTTATGACTCCTTAACTAAGGGAGTAAGCTTCTAGATAGGCTGTGATTGTGTTAATACCGGGGCCTGATGCTGAACCTCCAGAGACAGTTGTTCCATGCACCCCACCTTCTGTAAGGGAGTGGAGGCTTTTGAGTCGCAGCAGCTTCACGTCCAGCCCTACTGGAGGGAGTGCTTTTGAGTTGGCTTAGTAGATAGCCGACTATGTGAATATGATGGTCCATTGACAAAGCTGCCAGATGCACACATCCAAATCTAGCGTGCAGGATACTCGTGAGAAAGTATCTGCATGCGTGGATTCTAGTCCGGGTACATTGTGCTCCTGAGACGTGCAGCCAAACACTAACTTACTGCAGGAAGACTGGGACATGCGGACATCAGGACCCACTGACGCCACCTTTACTGAGATAAAGCGCCTCAGAGTATACAGCCCACTTTTCATATAGTTACTCCAGAGGTGTGCTGCTTGTGTGCAGCTTTCTGTAGGGGACAAGGGTCCATCTGGAGACGGCGTCTCAATGCATGTAGCTTATAAGGAATAATGTCCAGCATTGTAATGCTGTTTCTTCGCGGCACATAGGGATTCTAGGGCCTACGCATCACTGATTAAATGGATGATGCCATATAGAGGCAATATGTCCAGATTATTCCTTTACTGCTTCTGTATGTAATCACTGAACATGATAAGATTATGTAACATAACAGTATATTGTAAATACGTTGCACCCCGTCGTTAACTTAACAACAAACATTGATTCCAGCTTAGATCAGTCCATTAGTTTGATGTAGCATGAGGAGTAAAGAATTTCTGTTTGTGCTGGAGCATGTGACAAGAAAGACTTTTAAAATTAAGGTTTTGATGCCCATGTCCAATAAATTACATGAGTAAATTTGTGAGTAATGTGGTGTATTTTCTTCCTAGACGTGGAAGCATTTGCCAAAGCAATGCAGGGCACTTCCAAATCTGACCCAAAGGAGGGCGACGCCAAAGAGAAGAAGGACGAAGAGGAAGATATGAGTTTAGACTGAGGCCTTCTCTCCCCCGTTTATTCCTTCTCTTTTATTACGTATTTAACTTATCTTCTGCTTGTCAATCTTGATTCCAATAAAGTTCCTTTTCTTCCCGAAATAAGCTCAACCTGCTCTTTGTCCTATTAAAGTACATTTGTCTTCTAACAGTAGAGCCACCAGCGTAGTTGTTTAGTATGCTGACCAAACTTGTTGAAGTAGATTTAGGACATAAAATTGGTACTTCAGGCTCACCAGCATGTCTCAACCAGAGGAGCACGAGGCAGCAACAAGAGTGGATGTCAATGAATGCTTCTGTGAGTACGTCTCAGAAATGATATCCCTCTGAATTCCAAAACAGAGTTTATAGAATGTGTTGTAAATTATACTGTTGTGCACACCTCTAACATCTAGTGTATAGGGTCAGAATTGTCACTTGATCATCTCAATTTTGAAGTTCTTGGACTACCCACAAACGTTTTTCCTTGCCTCTGCTCATGGGCTGGATCCCCCAAAAAGTTTTTTAATAATGCTTAGTAGACCGCTTATTTTCAACCAAATTGAATGTATAGAGTAGTTAGCTCTAGACATCCTTGTAAACAATCTTTCTACAACAAATCAAAATACATTTTAAATATCAGTTTTTAATTTCGAAATTCTTTTAAATGGATAAATATGCCTATAGGAGGTAACGTTTTCTGGCCTTTTGTAATTAAGCCCATTTTACTTTATAACAGTGAAAATCTAGTGTATTTCCTGAAAGCGTAACTCTAGAAATGAATTTGAAACTAGAAAAATACAGGAGTGGGGGTGGGGGGTTGTGAAGATTTACTTCCAGAGTCTTCATCATCCCATCATACTCTGCAGGGCCAGTCGGGTAATGTTTTTTTTTCTTTTTTACTCAGCGTGGATCCCCAAACAAATCAACATCTCAAGCGGCTATTTTAAAGCCCCGTTTAATACGGATTTTGTTTTTTGCTTCATTCCCTTTTTGGGCCTCGACTAGGCAGCGCTTGTGCGGTCTCTTCGAATTATGCTGTATACAAGGTATAGACGGGAAGCTCCGCCCACTTTCCATCCATTTTTTTAATTGGCTCCTGTCACTGTCCTTTGTAAATGGTGCCTTTTTAGTGGTCTATAGACTTAGTAGTCCCTCCTTATGCCTATTCTCTTCTTGTAACCTCTCATGAGGACTGCCCCAGTTACATGTTGTTACTCTAGGCTAGGCCTGGGTGGTGAACTTCACTCCATTCGCTGAGTTTTCTGCACTCCGCACTCTGCGGAGCTCGCGGAGTGCAGATAACGCCGCTTCGCAATGTGCAGTGGAGTTGTTTTCCCCACTCGCGAACAGTAAGTTTGCGATTGCAAACGGTAAGTTCGCGAGCGCGAGCTGCAGCTCGGGTAGAGTTTCTACCTGAGCGGCAGGAATACCATCACAAACTGCAAGTCGCACTGCACTCCGCCACTCGCGGAACTTCGCAGAGTTTTTTTGTAACTCCACGGAGTTCCACGTAGCAAAGCTACGCCCAGGCCTACTCTAAGGCTTTAATTACAGCCTCCCAGCACTATGTTCTTAAACCACTTTGCAGGACACACTCTCCCGCAACGCTTATTACTAACTCAGCGCAGTGTCCGCTCTATGGACCTCGCGCTATAACTTTTAAATATGCTCACTCTGCCTTTGCCTGTCTCCCCCCCCCCCCCCCCCCTCAAGCTGCACTAACGCTGCGCTTCATGGTTCGTGATGCGGTCGCTTCCTCCATGTGCCATTGTTCCCCCTCCCATCCATGGCTTCCAGCGCGCGTTTTGCTTAATCTCACCCACAGATTGGGCTTTTGCCCGTTTGTGCTGTGAGACGACGTGACTGAAACGCCCTGTTCGCACCGGGTGGCGCTGTGGTCACTAACTCTAATGCGCTGTTGCTAACGACACACAGAGCTAGGTTTTAAAAACTGAAAAATAGACAGGACCTCGTGGCGGTACTGCAGGGCTGGCACACGTGCGGTTGGGCCTTCTCTATTGTAGCACGCGGAGGGCTTCATCCGGTGCACCTGAGCTGCAACAGATGCTTTCAGAATGGGTGGGCTCTCTTTTTCGGGCGGTTCCTTTTCTAACAAATCGCATGCAGTTACTAGGAAGTAAATTGATACCGAATGTCCTAGTACTGCCCCACAGCCTGCTTATCACTTTGAATCCAACTTTTTCCTTACTTCGCCTCTTTTTCGCATATGGGAGAGTCAGAAGCGGAGTGAAGGCAGCCACCTGGGGGAGATCGTCTATCCAGACACGGGACGTAAGCACCACTTTCAGGCGCCTCAACGCCCGGTTGAGGAGTGTTTGTGTGTCAGCAGCAGCCGCTGTCGTAAACGTGTGAAGTTGTTAGGTCTCGCCTGGCGGTAGCAGCGCGCATGCGCTGCCCTCGCCATTGCGAGTGCCTTTTGCAATCGATTCAGCCAAAGCTCGTACGGATGGACAAAGATGGCTGCTCTCGCCATTCAGCCAAAGGTAAACATGCATGCATACGTGCACGCGTCGTAGGGACAGTGGACATTCCCATGCCATCTTGTTTTGCTTCGTCATGGAAACCACTCCCTCAGCAAACTTCCCAGGAGTCAGAGGGCTGTCCTTACTCCAGCACCAGTCAGGACGTCACCAAGGTACCGGCACACGCGCGTAATGGTTTTATTTACTTTATTTTCACTTTCACGGCACAAGCGCTTTATCTTCAGCCATGTTAAGCTAAAGCGCAGGTGCTGTGATTGTAGCAAAAGTAAACAAATAGAAAAACATCTATTTCTTTACTTTTTTCAAAAATCCCGGCACCCCCGCTTTAGCTTAACATGGCTGAAGATAAAGCGCGTGTGCCGCGAAATTGAAAATAAAGTATATAAAAGCATTACGCGCGTGTGCCGGTACCTTGGCCTGACACCTAAGTTACCCTGCACCAAAGTTGTATGAAGACTTATTTTTGTAATGTGTCAAATGTGAAGCGCTACATTCAGTGAGGTCAGCGCTATGCAAATATTATTAATAGTAAAGAGGATAAGGTTATAAGTAATAAAATAATGTTTCCATGGCCTAGCAGCTTTTAATTCACCTTCAAATCTCTGCGTATATGTATACTGTAGGCATGCGTGTGTATGTCTGTGCGCGCTGACAGTTTGTTTGTATTGGTTTTATCTTGTGTATTTTCCTGTGTTTTCGCGTTTTTCCTCAATATTCACGTTTCTCAATGCCCACCATAGATGCTCTTGCACACACACATCTGATTACTCGCTGACGAAAGCCTCATTTATTCCAGCTAGGGTATAGCTCCCCTCTTACCCATGTCCATAGGATCCTACCGATGGCCTCACCCCGTGTCCTTCCTCGCCAACGTGGCTCTCTACATCCCGACCCTCCGCACGGACACAGCTGCCAGACCAGTTCGTGCTTTCAACATTTGCGGCCGCAAAATCAACACTTTTGACTTCTGAGCACCCGTAAACCCCGCGAGGCGGTGCCCTTAGATAAACCGAAGACAACGTGGGCTTCCTGCTCTTTGAAGGGGCTCTTTTCATGTGGGAAATGTGATTTACAGCGTGTGAATATTACAGGAAACAGACTGAGTGCACCTATCCCATGCAGGCTGCCTTCATTCTCGGCCCTCTGACATGGAAACTGTGCCCCGGGAGGGGCAGGTCATCATCCTAGAGCCCTTTCAGGGCACGTCGCGCGGGGAGGCCTCAGCCCAGATGTTCTCCGGGCACCAAGCGTGTGCCCTGATGGAGGCAGTCGGTTTCGGGGTAACATATGCAGACTGCCCTCTGACACCGAAAGCGATCCCTAAGATGGGCAGGCCAACCCACGGGCATCGAGCAGGGCAGCCATTATACAGGAGCCCTCTCGGGGTATCTTACACAGCCTCGGCCCACCGCCGAAAGTGTACCCTGAGATGGGCACAGTTCGTAACGCCGTTGTCCGGCTCTGGGTTTGACGTGCAGGCTGCCCTGACAGGGACAGTGTGACCTGTACCTGGCAGGCCATCGCATCCGAGGCTTCTCGGGGGATTTCACCGGCCTCAGCCCAGGTGTTCTCCGAGCACTGAGGGTGTACTCTGATAGGGGCAGTCGGGAACACCAGAGCCAGGCTCAGGGTAAAACGCGCAGGCTGCCCTCCGACACCATGCCCTGAAATGGGCAGTCAGCCCATTCTCCAGCACCGAGTGTATCCCGAGGGGGGCGGTCATTAACACCTGAAACACATTCGGGGTACCCTATGCAGGCAGGCCTTCCACAGCCTAGGCGTGTGTGCCCCCCAGGGAGTGTACTGCACCATACCGAATCTAGGCCCGGTGTAATCATGCAGTTTGGCATGCAGGCCAGCCTACTGCAGCCCTGACGAGTGTACACCCTGAGGACGGTACTCCCGTACCGAAGCAAGGGCCGGCGTTTTCAAGCCGGTTGGCCACCCAGTCCTGGATTTCTTAATAAGGAACCCTGAGGGTGTACCCTGAGGGGCACAAAATGTCCCATGCGTTCTTGGCTCGGTATAGACCATGCAGACCTGCCCCGACCTGGATCTTCTGCGACATGGAGGGGTTAGCCCGAGGGGGGCAAAGTGTCACAAGGGAGCCAAGCTCAGAGTATTTTATGCAGGGCGACTTTAACCCAGTTGTTTGGGTGGAAAAATTACAGGGTGTAGCAATGTGTTTCTAAGAATTTTGGGAGCCCGAGCTAAAATATATTGGGGGCCCATGGTCGGAATAATTTCAAATGTCTTTTACCCATTATCTGGTAAATTGAAACCCATTGGTGACATATACTATTGAATTATTCGTGAAAGGTTATAACTGAGCAATATACAGAGCAGAAAGAACAAGCATTGAAAATGCAATAGGTCTCGCCTTTGATTAAGTTAAAGCCATTTGCTTTGCTAATGGTATTGCATAGCAAAGCAAATGGCTTTAACTTAATAAAAGGCGAGACCTATTGCATTTTTTAATGCTTGTTAATTGTGTTGCTGCCTTCTCTGTGTGAAGGTTCACGCTAGGTGAACACAAGCTTGATCACTTCATTAACGTGAAGGCTCGCCCTGTATTGCTAGCGTACGGTGCTTGAAATTAGGATAGGTCAGGTGTGTAAATCTCAAACACATGTACACAGACTAATTACAAATTAAAGAATCTGGGATCATTAAAATGTGTGGAGGCCTGCAATATTCTTTAAAACTCGTACCGAAGTCCCTAGCAAAAACGCGCTAGCTAACAATATAATGTACATAATTTTTTCATACTTTCTATTTATTGACTTTTGTACCATTAGCGACATGCAGCTCTTTAGCTTTAAACATCTAAAATTTAAGCGTGGCGTGCCGCCATTGCTACTAAAGGCAATAAATGAAACTAGCATTTGCAATGCAATAGGTCTCGCATTAACAAGAGTTTAAGCTGTTGGCAATGCAGTAGCTTATGCGAGAACTATTGCATTGCAAATATATATATATATATATATATATATATATATATATATATATTTATATATATATTCACTGAAAAAACCATAGGTTTCACACACGTTATAGTTAGGAATTAGCATTTAAAAAACCTTGCTAATTCAATGAAAAAACCATAGGTTTCACACATGTTATAGTTAGCTGGAAATTTTACTGATAAAAAAACAATGAAATTCCCCCGTTATAGTTACTGTAGGCAACTATAACTCACGCGACCGCAATCCTCTGCTGATGCTAATACTGTATTTAGACACTTATTTGCCCATGTCTTCTTCCATTAAATTTTAGCTATACATATATTACAAATATTTTTTTTTCATAAAGACACATATGTCATCAGCAGAGGATTGCGGTATAACGTGTGTGAAACCTATGGTTTTTTCAGTGAATTTGTACGGTTTTTTAAATGCTAAGTTACTTTACGCCATTCGTGGCATGCACGCCCACTTAACGCAGTTCGTTCCGTGCGCGCACGGTGCGCTTTGCGCGCGGTGCGCTTCGCGCACCGCGCGCCCACTTTACGCAGTTAGTGCCGTACACGCAAGGTGGGCACGCAGTGCGCTACGCGCACCGCGTGCCCACGTTACGCACATGGAGGACATATTATGCGCTTCCTTGTGATAGGTAATCTGTTAAATTTAATTTGTAAGTGATGACAATAATATGCCATGCACAGAGTGTTTTTTTTTTTTTATTAAAAATTTTAGCGTAAGCGCACCGTACGCGTACGGTAATCGTAATCGGCGAAATTTTCAAAAAATAAAAATTTACCATTTTTGGCCTTGGGGGATCTTTGAGGACTCCACTAACATGGCTATGTGCATGGGCGCTGTCTAAACAGCCCCTTTTTATGTTTTTTGCCTTTGTTTACAGCCCCCCCCCCCCCTCAGAGTGCGAGAGAGAAAATGGCGGCCGCCGCTTCCTGGTTTCGACCGATTCGAATGTTTACTTAGATGTAACAGCCAATCAGAATCGCGCTCGCGCACGCCACCGTACGCGTACGGTAAGCTTACGGTAAGCGTACCGTAAGCTGGCTCAGATATATATATTGATTTAAAGGCTATTTTCTCAGAATCTACTGAACAGATTTACACCAAACCTACAAAAGGCACTTCCTTGACCTGAGGACTACCTCTCTGCCAAATTTCTAGTAATTCTGTTCAGCCGTTCGGGCTGTAGCCCTGTCTAAAGGTCCTATGGAAAAATGCATGGGAAAAACGCGTTTTGGGACCCCCCTTTTATCTCAGCCCCCGCTTGACGAATCCCCCCCGAGACTTTCAGGGTAGGAGCGGAGCGTAGCGCCCCACCTATTTTGAGAAATTCGCGAGGATTCGTCGACCGGCGCCAAAGTTATTCAAAATAGAATGTTGCGGATTTCCTATGGAAACAGGGTCCTAACTATAACTACCTACTGGCGACCGCCAGTAGGTAATATATATATATATATATATATATATATTCTGCAATCCTGACAGCGTCCAACAAACAGGCACCGACTCCGTGAGTATACAGCAAAGAAAGATTTATTCCAAATGGCATTTTTCGGCGGGAACAGCCGCCTTGTTCACTGCATCCAGTTAACAAATGATCAAACAAGATTATTTATACATAATTGTCTCGTCACTCTCTCGTGGTTGTCACAGCAACCAAACAGAAAAGTCAATAGACATAGTAGAGGTCATGTTAGAGTTGTTGTTATGACAACTCGAGAATAGAACTAATGAACCCCAAAAATTAAATGAAGCATGAATAATAATACAAAATCTAACGTGTAAAGAAAACACTGTACATTGGTTATATAGTCCCACAATATCAGTGAAAAAGAAATACAAATATAAAAATATAAACAGGAAATTTGTAAAAATATATAATTATATTTCTACAAATGTTGATTAATAGTGTGTGCCTACTGTGTGAGTTCGCCCACGAAATCTAATAAAACATTGAAACAGATGAATAAATGTCAAAATTACAATTGTTGTGTGGAACACAAAGAAAATTACACAGAAAACAGTCGACTTGGTGTAATGGTGTGTATGAGAACGGTAACCAAAATGTGCTGGTTTCGTCCCTTGTGCGAGGAAAGTAATGTATATTCCCGTTTGGTGTATAGGTATTTGTAGTGTTACTCAAGGGAACTGTTTTTCTGTTTCTCTGTAGGTAAAGCCCAAGTGGGCACAAATATATATATATATAAGGGCAGAAATTTACGGTTTCAATGGGAGTGAGCAATGACAGATAGGAGCGAGACGAAAATAAAGGAAAAATATCATTTATAAAGCGTATGTGAACTGAATGCTAAGAGGATTGAAAAGAACGGAGCGGAGAGACAGATAAAGATTTATTGCAGAGATTTTTACAAATGGACACTAAGAGCTTCATCAGCATTCATTCCATGTGGAATTTTGCAGTTGAGGAGAATGATGTATCTCGACTCTAGTCTCCTTAATGCCAATTGTCTGTTGCCTCCCCTTGGACGTTGTCAATGACATAATAGGATAGATCCTGAGATCTACCAGCATGTTGTGAATTTATATGTCTAGCAACAAGGTATGTTTGGTCATTGTGTGTGATGGCTCGAAGATGTTGCAGGATACGAACATGTGCTGGGTGAATGGTGCTTCCTACGTATTTTTTGCCACACGTGCATTGAAGAACATATATTGCAAAGTCTGTTTTACAGTTAAAACTCCCTCTTATTTCATAGGGTTTATTTCTGAAAGGCATGTGCACAAGTTTGGTATTCGTACCATGTTTACATGCTTTGCATTTGCTGCATTTGGTGAATCCCTTAGGCGTTTGAAACCAATTTGATTTTTTAGTAATGGTGGGCGCATTACGCACTAGCTCCTGGCGCATGGATCTTGCACGTCTGAAGCTAATAGAAGGTTTTTTTTTCACAAATTGGTCCTATAATAGGATCATTTCTTACATTGTTCCAATGTTTATACAGGATTTTACGTACAGATGCATGATACGCATTAAATCCTGTGATCATTCTTGGCAGATCTGTTTTGGTACGTTCTTGTTTATTCTGGTTGTTTCTTTTATTGGGGAATAGAAGTTCCTCTCTGGTGATTGTCTTGCTTCTGGTTTTGGCATTGTTTAGGATTTTAGTTTCGTATCCCCTGCTATGTAATCTAGTGAAGAGGTCACTGGTAGACTTGTTAAGACTCTCTTCAGTGCTGCAATTACGTTTCATTCTTATGCACTCTGCATAGGGGATACCATTTTTCACGCTATCAGAGTGGAAACTATTGGCGTGCAAAATATCATTTCCAGCTGTTGGTTTCCTATATGTTCTCGTTTGGATTTTGTTTTCCTCTATGTACATTTCTATGTCAAGAAATTGGATACATTCTTTACTAACATGGCTGGTGAAGGAAAGGTTGAGTGTGTTGTTATTAAGTTCCTGTGCGAATTGTTCAGCGCTTTCATGCGTACCTCGCCATAGGACAAAAATGTCATCAATATATCTGACATAAATCATTACATTTTCTTTCATGGTTATGCTGTGTGTTTACATGAGTACTTGCTCCTCCCACCAGCCCATATGCAAATTAGCATAGCTGGGGGCGAAGCAAGTACCCATGGCTGTGCCCTGCAATTGTTTGTAAAACAATTTATCAAATAAAAAAATATTATTATCAAGGCACCATTCTGCCATTTGTAAAAGCATATAGGTGTGTCCGTGCAAATGTATTGGTCTTTTGTTGAGGTAATGTTCTAATGCATGCAATCCGTCCTTATGTCTAATGCTCGTGTATAATGAGCTGACATCCAGTGTCATAAGTACATAATCATCATGCCATTTAACATCATACATTTTGGTCAAGAAATCACCTGTATCCTTTACGTAAGATGGTAAGTCACAGACAAAAGGCTGGAAGAAAAAGTCAATGAAACGGGAAGTATTTTCAAATAGGCCACCTATAGCGGATATAATTGGTCTACCCGATGGATCAATAGCGTTCTTGTGTATTTTGGGGATTAAATACAATTGGGGTGTTGATGGATAATCAGTTTTAAGGAAGTCAAATTCTAGTTTAGTAAGGAGGCCTTGACCTCTCCATTCATACAAGGTTTTGTGATATTTTTCTTTTACTCCGATAAGGGTGGTTGGTGCAATGCAACTGTAGCACTCTCTATCATTCAGTTGGTTATGTGCCTCTGCATTGTATTTAGTCAGTGGCCACAGGACCACATTGCCCCCTTTGTCTGACCATCTGACCACAATGTCTTGTCTTTCTTTGATTTTATTTATGACAATATTGTAGTCCCTTCTGTTTGCATTGGATGTTCGATTGAATTCTTTGCTACTTTTGAGGGCTAAAGCTTTAAGGTCTTTCGTAACATTGTCTGAAAAGATATCAAGGCCATCTCTCGGCATTACAGGAGTGAAGATTGATTTTGGTTTAAAAGGAGTTTGTTCGAAAGGAAAAATATCAAAGTTACTGTTACTTATTGTTCCTGGTGTTTGCTCCACATTTCCCAATTGTATCATATCATGTAGGAGTTCCATATCGGCTACTGTTAGGCCACTATTCATTTCACTACTGGGCATCTCATCGGTGTCTTTCTTAGATGTGTAGAAAAAGTGTTTTTGCAGTTTTAATTTTCTTACAAAATGAAAGAGATCGATCCGTGTTTGGGGATAGTCAAAGTTGGTCTTATCACAAAACGAAAGTCCTAAAGAAAGGATATTCTTCTCTTTTTC
Source organism: Triturus cristatus (assembly GCF_964204655.1). Taxonomy (NCBI): domain Eukaryota; kingdom Metazoa; phylum Chordata; class Amphibia; order Caudata; family Salamandridae; genus Triturus; species Triturus cristatus. Next base: position 1,663,928,761 of record NC_140590.1, on the reverse strand, counting down.
CGTGAGTTCCATATTTGTAAGGTTGATTACTGTGTTTGCATTGTCATCTGTTGGGCTTATCTGCGCCTGTTTCTTCTGTATGGTTGTTTGTTTGTGTGTTGCACCTTTTTTACCCCATCGTCTGTTTTTGCGCCGCCTTGTTCTTGCTGTTCCGTATTTGTATTTCTGTTCTCTTGGCGCAGGGGACGTGGGCGTAGATTCATAGTCCTTTCGATGCGTAAAAAACCAAGCTCTTGGATAACTGTTGGGGTTATACGTGGTTGTGTAGTACTTGTGATTGATTCCGTTTCAGATTCTAGTTCAGAACTGAGTTCTGATACACTCGGTTCTCTGATTCTTGGTTGTGATTCAGCTGCAGTTGACAATTGTTGTCTGCGTATATTATCGAATTTTTTGGAGAATGTATATATCCTTCCTTGCAAATAATCGTTTCTATCTCGTTGAAACTTATATTATTTATTATTTTACTAGCGCCCATGCAGCGCTTTCACATTCTTGAATGGCGTATCCTACATTAAAGTGAAACTGCGGCATGGGGTTTAAAAAAAAAAAAAAATGAATTTAACGAAGCGCGACACTAAATCTGGATCGCACTGCTAAAATAAATACATAAGCATTGCAGCTAAATGCGGACTGCACTGCTAAGTTTAAAAAAACACGGCTGCTATAGTTAAAGTGGACCGCGATTAGTTAACATTAAAATAAAAGCGGGCGGTGTGCTGCGAGGTGGTGGGTGGAATAGGGGAAGAGCATTAAATAAAAAAAGTGCTCACCAACTTATGAAGCAGACCATATAACGCCACCAGTAAAAGGTCCAGTCCTTATGGGTGGTAACAAATGTAGATAAGGCAGTACCAAGGAGAGACCAACAAGCCTAATAATGAATCGGAAGCCAGCGTTTATGAAGGACAATGACGCAAGCCAATTACAAATATGGGCGGGGATTCTATTCCGTACTCCACTACAGCATGCCTTGCAGCAGCGCATGCGCTGCCCTGGCTCGACCTAAAAAGGCAGGTGGATGTCACATTTCTTGTACATTTGAAAAGCAATAGCTCTGCATTTAACGAATGCGAGACCTATTGCAAATGCTTGTTTTTCTTGAAGCTATTTGGTTTTTTTTCTCATATGTTTTCTGTCAAAGGATTTTCTTATCCTACATTCTCTTAGACAACACGAAGATTCTTTTCCAAGGCTGCACTTCTTGCGTTGGAGTCTTGGCATGTTTATATTGTCTACCTTTAGACTTGCAACCCTAAATATTATAGTTCCCGGAGTGAGGTGCTAGAAATTAGTGTTGTACTATGTGTTGCGGTAGATTCACTTGTCATCCAGTGTTGGGCTTGGACATTGCAACTTGTTTTTAATTAAAGAAGCTTCGAGTCATGGATGCTATATGACTTCTTATGTTGAGTCTGTGCTTAAAAGCATTGTGCACTGACTCCACCTTAGATTGTTTTTTTCCTGCCATCGGGTTCGGAGGTTGTCAGCAATGACTCGGAGATTGACTAATTCTTTGCTACTTTCTCTTGCACACCCTTCAAATTTTGCCAAGTATAGTTGGGCAGACGAGTATGGTGTTTACATCCTAAATCTCTCCTCCAATTGTTGCAAGTCATCCAAGTACTTCTGCCTCGCCATTTTCTGCAAAAAGACTAAGGTACCGAACAGAAAGGTGTTGGGCGCACCAAAAATGCAGCAAAAGTCATCCTCTGAGACACTCAAAATCTTAAACGAACGTGACCCGCTCTTCATTGAGGAAGAGGAGGTAGGGCCCTCTGGCATACCTGTGGCCCAACCAATACCCAGTCCCAAAACCATATCCTCAAGTGCTTCAGAAGGAGAAGATCAGGATGTTGAGCTCTCAACGTCAACAATGACTGGGTCATTCATGAAGACACAGAAGGCCTCTGCCTCCGGTCCACCGCTGGGTGAGGGCAGGGGGTATGGGGTTGGGGGTTTTGCCGTCGAGATACAATGGGTACTACTGGGAAGAGATGGAGGTCCCAGTACAGTATCTCCCTGAGAATACAGGTAGAAGCGTGAGGAGCTAGTCATGGACGGAAAAATAATTTTCATTTTGAATGTCCATCACGCACTGGATGCCATGGATACTTCTCGCACTGTTAACCCCACCATCCTGCTCCGCTGCCACCCCTTGCTTCTAATCTCCAGGCTTAAAGAGGAGGTTCCAGTGGCATCTTCTTAACATCCTGTTCGATGGGAACATATTTTTCCTCCCCAGCTTGGTGAGATGCTAAAGAAAATTGAGGACACAGATAGCAATAGTACATGGATGCTCTGCAGTCTGCTACACAAAGGGGCTCCTTTTGGAGATAGCAGCTCAGTGGCGGGACCAAGACCTCACTCTCTGCCAGGTACGATCCTATTGTGCCATCCGCATGCATTTAACGGGTCCCAGGCAGGTAGGGGATACTCAAGAGGGAGGTTACATAAATAATGGCAGGAGTAGCAGTGCATCCGGCAATGGGGCCTCAGTTATGTTAATTGGGTTTTGATGTAGCGCGCGACTCGTCACCGAAGGGACATCTCAGCGCTTTAGCATCTAGGAGATGAGAGGGTATTGAGAGAGCAGTTAATTAGAACAACCATGTTTCGGGATGTTTCTAAACCGAAAACACGAGGACCTGCACGCTTAAACGGATGGAGCTTATTCCAGTGAAGCGGGGCAAGATATGAAAATACCCAGCGCCCATATTATGACGTGCAAATGCATTGAGGATGTAGCAGAAGTTGATTTTGTGGATCATAGATTCCTGTCGGGGAGGTATGGGGTTAAGTCTGTCCTGCAGATATTTTTGGCCTAGTCCTGACCTAGATTTATAAGTGAGGCAACGAAGTTTAAACAGTGCTCTCTTTTTAATGGGGAGCCAGTGGAGTGCTCTAAGTGTGGGGGCTGCGGAGTACGTTGGACCAAGTTCGGTCGGCCTCCAGTCATCTCTGCGACTTGAGTGTGCAAGGCCCCTGGATTGTCCTTCAGTATGGGCAACACATGAACTACTTTGAGCTCATGTCTATTCGCGTAGTCCTAAAAGACTTATACTCACTTGCCCAAGCTTCCCCTTCCGGTAACCACAGTCTATAGACCATGCACGAGGGATGAACTAGTCTGGGATATTTGCCTATGCTTTTCGGGTTCTCTCACTCATCCCGTGTGTGGTGAGGAAAATGAGGCACATCTCCATGAACCTAATCCTGGTCGCCCTGATGATACCCAATGCTCCTAAAGATATTCATCAGTCCCCACAAGAAGGTATCCATCAGGCTGTACCTTATGCCAGAATAAGGCGGTAAAATGATGCGCCCTGTCCTCAGGCGGCTCAACATACTGATCTGGCACCTGAGGTGTTAAATACGTAAACCCTACAGAAAAGTGTAGTATGATCTTGCGTCAGGCCCGTAGGCCTACTACACGTGCGTTCTATGCAGCCAAGTGGACAAGATGTGTCTGCTAAGGCATCCCTAAACCATCAGACCCTTTCAAAATCATGTTTCAGATAATCATGTGCTACCTTTCACACCATCAGGAGGCAGGTGTAATGTACACCTCTGAGTCATACCCCCGAGAAAACATCCAGCACCCGTCTGAAACCTTAATGTGAATTTCACAAGGTTCATGTAGCTGCCCCCCGCCCCCCCACCCTCCTCACCACGATAGATGTATAGTTCTTTCCTGGAAGGTGGCTTTTCTGGTAGCTATAACTTTGCTCAGGCGCATCCGCGAGTTACAAGCTCTTACAATTGAAAAACCATTAATTCAGTTACACAATCCTTAAAACTAATCGGAAGTTTTTACCTAAGGTATCCTCACCTTTTCACATTAGACTGTTGAGCTGGGGAGTAAAAATATACCACGCAGAAGATGCACTCCGCCAAGGGAACTAGGGCTCAATACTATCAACTATGCACCCCTCCGTGACCACCTGCAGGTCTTTACCCCTCTCTCCAGTGGCCATCACCAAAGTTCGGGTGCTCCCCAGCCTTTTATACCACTTCGCTGCACTCCCGATGATCCTGCCCAAGACATTTTTCTCAGATTTAAACAGTATACGATCGGACTGGATTTGGGGACCTGGCATAGGGTGGCCCTGCGTAAACTATTTAGCCCCCCTCAGAATGGGGAGGGCTTGGTGCTCTACATTAGGAGTTGTACTACGTGGAAGCACAACTGCAATAGCCAGCAAAGTGGCTCTTAGCTGCCCCTACCCAGAAATGGCAAACGTAATAAGTGATCGTAGAGTGGCTGCTCAACCCGTCAAGACAGACCACCCCTGTGGGCAATCTAGCTACAGTGGCTAGCCACTGCTGGCCCAAATATGTGCAGCCTAGGAACGGCATTTGGTCCTCCTCCTCCCTTCTATTTACCAAGCCTCCCATTTGGGCCCTCCCTGACACACGCAGGGTAGCCAAACACCATAACACCTGCCCCTGGACAGAAGCGGGACTGACGGTCATGTGCAAAATGTACACGCACAATACATGGATTGCGTTAATGAAATAGAAGACCATTATGGCAAAGATGGGGTAAGGGCCGTTCCTTACGTATATTGCCTTGGGCAGGGTGACCAGGACGATATGGGGCTTGGACCATAAAAGAACCACTGATATCAGGTACCCTACAGATGGATATGTAGCATAGGGCAGGAACTAAAAGCTCGGCAATGGAAGCATGCCTTGGCACGTCAAGAAACCCACACTTCACGTATACGCAGTTTGACTATGCACATTGCAAATATCTGATGCCAAAGCAACTCAGCTGCATGTTTCCTGAGACGTTGCTCAATTGCCCCCGTGCCAGAACCTCGAGGCGACTTCTCCCATATGACATGGATTTGCCCAGCGATCACAAATTACTGGATAGACATAACAGCCAACAATGGTGGAAATCACTGGCAAAGTTCTGGCAGTGGACCTGCTAGTGTAGCAGTTGGACATTAGAACACCCACTGAGAAGAATAAGCATGCAGTGTACCTGGGCCCTTATTTATGGGGATCTTGCTGTGCTGCCCTACGCCAATGTGAAAGGGCAGGCATGCACCTTATTTATGTAATATGGTGCATTTCTGCCTTTTCTCCCTGTACTTGCGCCATTTCACCTGCCTACCACCAACACAGGTACCCTTGCATCATGGTGCAAGGGTGCCTGTGTTGGCAGGATAGTTTGTGCAGGAAGGGCTACCTTCCTGCACAGAAACAATCCTAAGAGGTGTTGGTCTCTTTCTGTATGTGCTGCAGAATGCAGCACACACAGAGGAAATAACCAGTATTTGATGCTTCCCCAGGTTTACATGCTCTTGTAAATCTGGAGCAAAGAGAACAAATGATGGACTGAGTGCTGAACAATGCAAACATCCCCAGTCACCAAGATCTGGTTTCAATATATACTTTTTTTGCTGTTCACCACACCATCCCATTTTGGACCCAGCCAAATGCAAATCAGTCTTAACCCCGCTCCTAATGGGAACAGTCCAGCCTGAACTGCCAGGCCAGTTCCTTCCTGGACCAGTAACAAGCATCCAGGGACCGGTTTCGTGGTATCACCCCATATCAGCCAGGGTAACTTGAATCCAGTGACACAGTGAGTATGAGACCCACGTTTTGGTATACCCTTCCCACTTAGGGAAGCAAAAAGAACAAATGATGGACAGAATGCTGAACAATGCACCCTTGTCACCAAGATCGGGGTTTAATCCATTGTGTTTTTTTAATGCTGGATCCAAGTCCAAACTGGAATGGCATAATGAGCAAAAAAAAGATGGATTTGGGCCCAAATCTCTCTACTGGGGGTGAATGTTTGACATTGTTCAGTATACCGTCCAGCAATTGTTCTCTTTGCACTTGTAAATTTGGGGCAGTGTCAAAATACATAGGTGTTGGGTGGCAAAACCCACTGCAACGCCCATCGAAGGCCTTCTAAGTGCAGAGTAAGAAAACGCAGTGATTTGTGTCTTCTTGCCTTACTCTATCTATGAGGCCATTCAAAGTCATGCATAGTGCCTTTGCGTGGCCTCATAGATATGATTTTGTAATCTGCACCACCGGAGCATCACAAAACTGACGTTCCGGCAGCGCAGGGTGCTTGTAAATAAGCCCCACAGCATATATCGTGGCCAAGAGACATATAGCAATGACCTGGAAATCCCCATTCGCATCTAGTGGCTCTATGGATACAGGATCTCGACAAAAGGGTGACTACAGAGATTGCAACGTGGAATTCTTTGGAAATGAGGGGCCTAAAGGGTCTCCCCACAGATGCTTGGGACATATTTATGGACTCTCTGGCAAAGAGGTCAGAAAAGTGGCTGCTTAGAGCCTTCCCTAGCCCCAACACTTCCCGGTGGCTCTCATATGGAGTTATAGGCAGATTAATTGGGGGAGGGGACGATGTAGGGGGAATCATGCCATGCCACAACACAACAAGGCACCCAACAAAACAAATATGACTGGCGCGCCCCACTCCCCCGTCATATAAACGAGACTGCAGAGCACAACATCTAGGGTGGGGCCCTCCTCCTTCACTTCCCCCTGACTGAGTGACAAGATGGGAGGAACCCATGCTTGGACTCCATGGAGTTTCATGTACAAGGGTCCTCCTACTGCTATGACCTAAAAAAAGAAATCCTTCCCTCTTCTATCCCTCCGCTATCCTTTTCAATCTAAATAACAGACTAACATGTTGATTTCTCGAATTCCATATTCCACTATACTAATTCACCACTAATCCTTTATGGTTCCAGAGTAGCGTGCTACTCGCCAACAAAGCGTTTCAACACCTCATCAGGGTTACAAATGCTATATAAATGCTAACCTTTTTCCCTTTTTTACCCCTCCCCAACCCTTTTCAATCCAAATAACTAACATATCCACCACTCAAACGACTTCATATTTCACTATACTAATTTTCAAAACCTAATACTTTATAGGTTCCGGAGTAGCCTGCTACTTGCCGGAAAAGCGCTTCAACCCCCCCATCAGGGCTAACATGCGCTATATTATTGCAAACCTTTCTTTTCCTTCTATCCCTCCGCTATCCTTCTCACTCCAAATAACTGACTAATATCCACCACTCAAATTACTTTCATATTTCACCATACTAATTCACCACTAATCCTTTATGGGTTTCAGCATATATAAGATCCCAGCTACCTCAGATAAGGTTTGCTGGCCAGGGAGTTGGAAGCTGCTTCTCTATTCAGAAATCTCATAGGAGACAGACAGGCTCAATCCACACTTTGGACTTATGCAGGTAAGGCCCTAACAAACTTGTCCTCTAACAACACTATTTGTATAAAGCTTTACTCCCTCTCCTGGCCAAAAAACAGTCCCTATTAAACACGGTTTAAACCGCTTACAGCAGATTACGGCTGACTCAGGAGGGAAGGGTGGGGGGGGGCTGGTTGCACTGACTTGCAACACCTGGTTCTGTGGCAGAAAGAGAGATACACACCTTGGATGTTAAAAGGGGCTCATGTGTTATATTGACAGGGCTAAGTAGTTCCTCAAGACTTACCATCTTTTTGTTGCTTTTATTAAACCCTAGATGGGTTGCCTTATTTCTAAGGCAAAAGACACACAATTGATGGACGGAATGCAGAACAAATCAAAACATTCACCCCAGTCAAGAGATCTGGGTTAAAGCCATCATTCTTTTGCTCACCATGCCACACCAGTTTAGACCTGACCTTATGTAAATCAGTCTTGACCCTGTGCCTCATGGGAACAGTCCAGTCCCAACTGCCAAGCCAGGTCCTCCCTGGACCGGAAACAAGCATCCTAGGACCAGTTTCGGAGTTTCACACTTCTTCAGCCAGGATAGCTTGATTCCACCCTGAAACCGGTCCCAGGATGCTTGTTTCCGGTCCAGGGAGGACCTGGCCTGGCAGTTCGGTCTGGATATTATTCCTTGAAGGGCATCACCGACGTGTTTGCCGAAGAGATTCTCACCATCAAAAGGCATATCAACTATCTTTGCCTGGACTTCAGGTCTAAATGACGTAGCCTTTAGCCAACCTTGTCTGCGGAGCGCCACTGCTCCGACCATTTGCCTGAAAGCTACCGATGATATGTCCATGGCCATATCTACGGATTCGGAGGCTGCCCTAGGCCCTTTCTGTAAAATTATGGTAGCCTCTTCCTTTTTTTGTCTTCTGTCAGATGAGATCAAATTGGTGCGATGTCTGACCACATCTGCCTGTTATAGTGGCTGAGAAGAGCCAGCGCATTTGAAGCTTTAATTGAAGCTGCTGCCATAACTGCAAAGCGCTTCCCTGCACCATCCATCTTTCTTCCTTTCTTGTCGGGAGGAGCTGAACAAGCAGAGGCCGGGTTCTTAAAATGCTTCTGCGCTGCCTGCATCACCACCGATTCAGGCCTTGGATGCCCAATCAGGCACGCTGGGGAGGACTCGGGAGCCCGATATTTTTTCTCAATTCTGGGTACCGAGGCTGCAACCGAAGCTGGGTTCTTCATGATCTTTAAACCCTCATCCCAGATATGATTGATCATTGGGATCGTCCTAATAGACTTCCTGGATGATTCTTTGAAGTCATAGAGGAAACAATCAGTTTCCTTCACTGGCAGAGGAAGTTCAAACCTCTTGGAGGCTCTTTCCATGAGGTCGTGGAATCCTCCGATGTCCTCCGGCACGGAGCTTGCCGGGGATGGAGATGGAGAAGTCGGTCTGACATATTGATCCCATTCTTCGCCCACTGGATCATCCTGGAGAAGTTCCCCTTCCTCTGGCTGTTCTTCCCCTTCGCTCTTCACAAAATCATCCCAAATCGTAATTACTGTAGGAATGCGCACTTTCTGCACCGGAGGTGGAGGTTGAATCACCGGAGCCTGTGCCGCAGGTTGTGATCTACCGGAGGTGTCCGAGGCAGAGGCGTTAGCATCCGGGAAACGGCGATAATAGTTATTAATCATGTGTCGTAAATCAGACACTAGCGAGATAGGCATAAACATAGATTCTTCTCTCACATTAGGGTTTGTCTTCTTCCTCCTCATAATCGTACGATTGCTGGAAAGATTCATATCTCTTGGAGATACCGGGCAGTCTTTAAAAGAGTTCTTCCTGGTATTCGTCCTAGTCTGTATCCTGGCTTTTTATTTGCAGCTGTGAGGGGCTGTAGCCACTCCATATGGACCGTCCTCTTCAGAGTCTTGCATATCCAGAAGCTTTGAGGGAGGAAGCGGCGAGATTTTAGTACATGAGGTATATTCCGTGTTCTTCTTGTCCGTCGACGAGCCCGTCAACGGCGGAAACCTCTTTATTGAGATCGTCGTCCACGATCTTGTCATCGGTGATTTGAAAGTTGCTGTTGACGGAACTCCCGTCGACGATGGGGAAACCAAGATAGTCGTCAATGAGGTAGTCTTCATACTAGTCGTCGATGGTGCCGACGACTATCCTGCCGTCGACGGTGTCATCTTTGTCAACGCTGTCGTCTTCGTAGATGCCGTCGACGACGCTGTCATTTTCGGGATGGTCGTCGCCGATGAGGCCGTCGACGTCTTCGTAGGCATACGTGCCGGGGACACTCTGGTCTTCGTCGACGGAGCCCATGACACAGCTTTCTCCTCTGAGGACTTCTTTCGAGGTGTATGAGGCAATGAAGAAGGTGCCTCCTTATCCTTAGTCTTCTGCTTTTTTTAAACTGCTTTCTCCTCAGAAGATTCTGTCTTCCGTTTTTTAGAGGTGTGTGGCTTCGAATCATCCTCTGAATCAGACTCTGAGGTGGCCTTCTTTTTCAGAAGCCACGACAGTAAACGAGCCTCTCTGTGCTTAAGAGTCTTCGCAGAGAAGGTTCGGCAATGTTTGCACTCCTTAGGCATGTGCTTGGGATGAAAACAATACAAACAGTCTTTGTGGAGGTCCTCAGAATATAACCTGGCCTTCCCACAGGACCTGCAAGGTCTGAACTGCCTCTTTTTAGAGCCCTCAGACATTTTGAGAAAAATAGAGGAAAGGAATACCTCAAATCCAGTAGAAAAAACTGTAAAAAGACGGGTCAAAAGTTCACCGGGGAACAAACTGAGCAAGGCTCAGGGAGACTCCTCCTCACACGACGGTGGTTGGAAATCTGCGGTATGGTGGCTCTGCTGGGGAGTGTGATCTCAGGGCTGATAGCTGATTGGCTGGCATTTGGACCATATAATAATAATGATAGGCTACCAAACTCTATACTTCCCTATGGTTTTTCTATGCAGTTTTTAGGGCTCACGCAGCGAGAGCCCTTTTGTGGGGGGCTTTCAAAATGTACCTAGAAATCGCACACGCTTGTGCGTGTGCTTTTTTTTTGGTGTTACGGGATTGGCTTGTGAACGCTTGTTTTTTAGAAACACAACACGCAATAGGCCAAAGGCGGTCGCGTTGCTCCACCCATGGCCTATTGGTGTCTGTTACCCACACGCCGACATCGGTTTTCAATTATCATGCCCAGACACGGGCGCGATAATTGAAAACAGATTGCTCGCTGTGGCGCGCGCACCACTCGCGGGCTTGTTTCTATGGCCTTCACCATCACCATCATACATGAATGGAAACAGAGAAAATACAGAGTATATCAAAGATGGGCACTCGTTTTAAAGTTTCTGCAATCGTGCTTTATATTAAACAGGAGAAGTTCAGGTCAAGCATGCTACATTTGAAAAACTGCGCCATGGCAGACATATTAAAATACCTCCCGGTGCATAAATACAGGCGAACAAGTGTAAAGCTTCAAGAAAATGTGCGACTAGCTAAAGGGTCAGGCAGGGACACGCAAACTCGGTAAAAGCAAATTTTTCTTTTCTTTTCACAGGCGCGGCTGTCAAGAAGTGGCACTGCCTTCTTGAAGGGCTGACGGGTAGGGTGGTCGGAAGCAGTTTGCACCAACGCTCATTTTTAGGTCTCGCCTGGCTATCGCGTAAGCGATCGCACAGCGAGACTTATGTAGGGGCTTCAGAAAATGCTCCCAAAGGCTTCCAAGGCGGATCGGGTGGCGGTTACGCGCACAACCACGCGCATTCCATTTGCCACCAGCTACTTCCTGCGCGTGCACCGCCTCACGCATTCAGAGAGATTTAGTAAGGGGCACAAGACCTTAGGAATGCGGTTTATGGCCAGTGCATGTGAGGCATTCAAGCGCAAAGCTGGCATCTGGCATTGGACTTGAAAGCAGCAGACTGCTTTTGCCAGCGCGCGCTCGGCCTCACTTCCTGCATCCCCTCTTACAACAATTAACTTTCGTTATAACTCACACCCCATATGCTCGTTCCCTCCCACCCTTCTTTTGATGTCCGCTTTTCTTGTTGTTTACAAACCACGCCACACACTGCTGCATGCCGCACACTGCTGCATGCCGCACACTGCTGCATGCCGCACACTGCTGCACACTGCTGCATGCCTCACACTGCTGCACGCCTCACACTGCTGCACGCCTCACACTGCTGCACGCCTCACACTGCTGCACGCCGCACACTGCTGCACGCCGCACACTGCTGCACGCCGCACACTGCTGCACGCCGCTGCACGCCGCACACTGCTGCACACCGCACACTGCTGCACGCCGCACACTGCGGCACGCCGCACAATGCTGCATGCCACACATTGCTGCACGGCACACACTGCTGCACGCCGCACACGGCTGCATTACTCACTGCTGCATGCTGCACGACACTGCTGCACGCCGCACACTGCTGCATGCCGCTGCGCGCCACACACTGCTGCACGCAGCACACTGCTGCACGCCGCACACTGCTAGACGAAACACTGCTGCACTCCACACACTGCTGCACTCCACACACTGCTGCACTCCACACACTGCTGCACGCCACACACTGCTGCACGCCACACACTGCTGCACGCCGCACACTGCTGCACGCCGCACACTGCTGCACGCCGCACACTGCTGCACGCCACACACTGCTGCACGCCGCACACTGCTGCACGCCACACACTGCTGCACGCCGCACAGTGCTGCATGCCACACAGTGCTGCATGCCACACAGTGCTGCATGCCTCACACTGCTACACGAAACACTGCTGCGCGCCACACACTGCTGCACGCCACACACTGCTGCACGCCTCACACTGCTGCACGCCTCACACTGCTGCACGCCTCACACTGCTGCACGCCGCACACTGCTTTTATGCGAGTTTATGCTACTGACATTGTAAATGACAATGCCTTTTATTTGGTTTAAAACCAAAACATAAATAAAAGGCATTGTAATTTTACAATGCCAATAGCTCAAACTCTTATAAATGGGAGACCTATTGCATTGCAAATGCTTGTTGGGGCTTAGTCTCAAGGCATTTTAGGTGCCTCGTGCATGGCTGCGCCCCACTTTTTCTTTTAACATAAAAGCGTGTGGTGTGCGTGTGCCCCTTCGATTCCCCACATGGAGTGTGTTCGCTTCAGAACATGTTTGGATCAATGCACGGATGAACTGAGGCTTTTGAAACCAACAAGATTTCTCAGTAACTTAAGCAGCCACTGCAGACATCCACCTGTGTTTAACCTGCACAGCATAAGCTGGAGTCTCGTTGGGGCCATTTCAGCTTTCCACCTTCTGAGGTTGATAACATTACCTTGAAATTGAATATTAGTAGCACTTGTTTACAGACATTAATAGCTACAATACTGCTGTAGCAAGTAGCTTCAAAAGTATTGTTTTATAGTGTGTCACAATCTGGCGGATGTTTTTTTGGTGGGGCGGAGGGCTCGTAATGAAGGATATATTTTTTTTAGAACAAATATTTCCAAAAACGGGTCTTTCCAAGTACTTTAGCACAATAAATTTGACAGAAACTTGTTAAAGTTCAACATATTTCTGCTGCACTCCACACACTGCTGCACGCCACACACTGCTGCACGCCGCACACTGCTGCACGCCGCACACTGCTGCACGCCACACACTGCTGCACGCCACACACTGCTGCACGCCACACACTGCTAGACGAAACACTGCTAGACAAAACACTGCTGCACTCCACACACTGCTGCACTCCACACACTGCTGCACGCCGCACACTGCTGCACACTGCTGCATTACTCACTGCTGCACGCTGCACACGGCTGCACGCTGCACACGGCTGCACGCTGCACACAGCTGCACGCCGCACACTGCTGCACGCCGCACACTGCTACACGAAACACTGCTGCGCGCCACACACTGCTGCGCGCCACACACTGCTGCACGCCACACACTGCTGCACGCCACACACTGCTGCACGCCACACACTGCTGCACGCCTCACACTGCTGCACGCCTCACACTGCTGCACGCCACACACTGCTGCACGCCGCACACTGCTTTTATGCGAGTTTATGCTACTGACATTGTAAATGACAATGCCTTTTATTTGTTTTAAAACCAAAACATAAATAAAAGGCATTGTAATTTTACAACGCCAATAGCTCAAACTCTTATAAATGGGAGACCTATTGCATTGCAAATGCTTGTTGGGGCTTAGTCTCAAGGCTTTTTCGGTGCTTCGTGCATGGCTGCGCCCCACTTTTTCTTTTAACATAAAAGCGTGTGGTGTGCGTGTGCCCCTTCGATTCCCCACATGGAGTGTGTTCGCTTCAGAACATGTTTGGATCAATGCACGGATGAACTGAGGCTTTTGAAACCAACAAGATTTCTCAGTAACTTAAGCAGCCACTGCAGACATCCACCTGTGTTTAACCTGCACAGCATAAGCTGGAGTCTCGTTGGGGCCATTTCAGCTTTCCACCTTCTGAGGTTGATAACATTACCTTGAAATTGAATATTAGTAGCACCTGTTTACAGACATTAATAGCTACAAAACTGCTGTAGCAAGTAGCTTCAAAAGTATTGTTTTATAGTGTGTCACAATCTATGTCGGAAGTTTTTTTGGTGGGGCGGAGGGCTCGTAAGGAAGGATATATTTTTTTTTAGAACAAATATTTCCAAAAACGGGTCTTTCCAAGTACTTTAGCACAATAAATTTGACAAACTTGTTAAAGTTCAACATATTTCTGCTGTACGCCACACACTGCTGCACGCCGCACACTGCTGCACGCCGCACACTGCTGCACGCCACACTGCTGCACGCCACACACTGCTGCACGCCGCTGCACGCCACACACTGCTAGACGAAACACTGCTGCACTCCACACACTGCTGCACTCCACACACTGCTGCACTCCACACACTGCTGCCCGCCGCACACTGCTGCCCGCCGCACACTGCTGCACGCCGCACACTGCTGCACGCCACACACTGCTGCACATTGCTGCATTACTCACTGCTGCACGACACTGCTGCACGCCGCACACTGCTGCACGCCGCTCACTGCTGCGCGCCACACACTGCTGCGCGCCACACACTGCTGCACGCCACACACTGCTGCACGCCACACACTGCTGCACGCCACACACTGCTGCACGCCACACACTGCTTTTATGCGAGTTTATGCTACTGACATTGTAAATGACAATGCCTTTTATTTGTTTTAAAACCAAAACATAAATAAAAGGCATTGTAATTTTACAACGCCAATAGCTCAAACTCTTATAAATGGGAGACCTATTGCATTGCAAATGCTTGTTGGGGCTTAGTCTCAAGGCATTTTAGGTGCCTCGTGCATGGCTGCGCCCCACTTTTTCTTTTAACATAAAAGCGTGTGGTGTGCGTGTGCCCCTTCGATTCCCCACATGGAGTGTGTTCGCTTCAGAACATGTTTGGATCAATGCACGGATGAACTGAGGCTTTTGAAACCAACAAGATTTCTCAGTAACTTAAGCAGCCACTGCAGACATCCACCTGTGTTTAACCTGCACAGCATAAGCTGGAGTCTCGTTGGGGCCATTTCAGCTTTCCACCTTCTGAGGTTGATAACATTACCTTGAAATGTAATATTAGTAGCACCTGTTTACAGACATTAATAGCTACAAAACTGCTGTAGCAAGTAGCTTCAAAAGTATTGTTTTATAGTGTGTCACAATCTATGTCGGATGTTTTTTTGGTGGGGCGGAGGGCTCGTAAGGAAGGATATATTTTTTTTAGAACAAATATTTCCAAAAACGGGTCTTTCCAAGTACTTTAGCACAATACATTTGACAGAAACTTGTTAAAGTTCAACATATTTCTTTCTATTGTATTTAGGTTTCCTAGGTTGATCACGTTGGGTTTTTTAGGTAGTGTGTGTCACTCCCCTTAATCAAATTGAAGATGGCTTTACAGAAAGGTTAGGGACCCGGTCTCAAACAATCTGAGAATGGGAAAATTAGTGTCAAACTGTGCATTGTTATGCACATTAGGCTACGAAACGTTGCAGGATTTATAGCATACTTTACAAGGGGCTTTCGGGATAACCCTCCGAGGATACTGGGGAACCCTAGAGTTAAATTTTAAGTCCCTTACACAAGGAAGGTTTTAAGACCAATTTAAAAGGGTTGCAGATGGGCTAAACTTTACATTAAAGCTAAAGAGTTGATCAATCAAGCAAATAATTGCCATCACAAAACTCTGAAGTGACCCTCATTCTTCTGGCCAGAAAAGGCCTGGGTTCCAGTTGCACTTTGTTGTTGGCACTCGACCTACCAAGCTATCTTTACTGGGCTTGAAACCTGGCACCTGGATAACACCGACACACCTTTGGGACGGATAACCCAACTTTTCGTTCAGTACAGTGCACTTTAACAAAAAAGTTTTAGGCTTCCGGAGCCTGCCAGCCCAGGTGCCATGCACGCCTTCTAGATTCATGCCATGCTTCGGTTCCATTTTATTTTTACCTACTGTGAACGTGAATCTGACACCTTCAGTCTGTGCTCTTGTTTTAGCCAATAACACTTGTACGTTAAAATTAAAGCTACATACCCTAGCACACATTTACGGCTCTGAACATCGCAGCATGCATAATGCTGCTGGGTAAAACGTCAGTACATGTGTATAATGATATCAAATAGACATGGTAAAAGTAAACAAGCCACAAGCAAACCAAAGGCAGTGCATGTTAATTCATCAAATACAGAAAAATAGTAAACATTCAAATATAGTAGGCAATATAATTTGTTTGCCAAGCTAAATGGGTAACCAGAGCAGCTTTCAGCTGCCGCTGCAAGTGGGAATTGTGTACTAATTAGATGCAACAAAGTAAAGATTTAATGCACACTTAAAATTGGAAGAACGTTAGCAGAGCAGGAGTCACTGGGGACACCGCAGGCAAATTTTGGGGTCTGATCCACCTACCTCCACAGGTGATGGCCTATGTTTTGTATACCAAGAGTCTGCCCTTTTGAAGGTGCAGAATCAACAATGGGCAAAACTACAGCGTAGGACGGTAAACAAAGCCGGGATTGTGGTGCAGAAACAAGGTGGGCAACACCTGACTTGGGGCAAAGCAAACTGACAGGTGTGCAAATTGACCTACACCTCCCCTACTCTCCTTTACGACACTCATTGGGCTACTCTACTCCATGCTCCAGATTCCCGCTCCCTTCCTTGCAGTTATCATCGATGCATGGATTATTTGGCATTGCCACAGCGACTTACCCTTCAAAAACAACCTTCAGCCTTTCTGTAAACAATGTGAGGAGCAGGCAGCTATGTCTTGGCCGGTTCCGTACGTTTTATGTTTACTTCTGAAAACCTCAGGTAGGAGTTTGACTGTGTGTGACCAGAGCTGCCACCTCATCGTCTTCACAACCTCGTCAGGGGTAGTAAGCCTTATGGAATGCAATTTAAATGCAATCGATGCACACCTAATGATGCATTAGGGAATATGGAAGTGCTTCAGTAATAGCCAACACCACTTATTTTAAGGAGACAGAGCTCATTTGTCATCATATGTTAACCTACAACGAGAGAGGAAGAGTCAGAAAAAGGAAACCAGAATTTGCAATGCAATAGGTCTCGCATTATTAAAGTTTGAACTATTGGTGTTGCATTATTTAGCAATGCCAATAGCTCAAAGTTTAATAATGCGAGACCTATTGTATTGCAAATGCTTGTTCTTTTACTGCTATTGTTATTCATTTACCGTGAGACTCCCACCATGACGACGGACAAGATACAAGCATGTGAATCTATGAAAGATTCAATACTGGAGAACGATGGAGTTAACCCAGATCTATTGACTGGGGGAGAATGTTTGCATTGTCAGCATTCTGTCCATCATTTGTTTGCTGTAACACTTTTCGCCCTAAGTGGGATGGGTATGCCCAGACGTGGGTCCCTTGCTCACAGCGCCACTGGATTCAAGCTAGCCTGGCTGAAGAAGGGTGATATACCCTGAAACCGGTCCCAGAATGCTTGTTTCCGGTCCAGGGAGGACCTGGCCTGGCAGTTTGGTCTTTACTGGTCCCATGGGGCACAAGGTCCAGACTGATTTGCATATGGCTGGGTCCAAACTGGGATGGCATAGTGGGCAAAAGAATGATGGATTTAACCCCGATCTTTTGACTGGGGAGAATGTTTGCATTGTCAGCATTCCGTCCATCATTTGTTTGCTGTAACACTTTTCACCCTAAGTGGGATTGGTATGCCCAGACGTGGGTCCCTTGCTCACTGCGCCACTGGGTTCAAGCTAGCCTGGCTGAAGAAGGGTGATATACCCTGAAACCGGTCCCAGGATGCTTATTTCCGGTCCAGGGAGCACCTGGCCTGGCAGTTCGGTCTGGACTGGTCCCATGGGGCACAGGGTCAAGACTGATTTGCATATGACTGGGTCCAAACTGGGGTGGCGTAGTGGGCAAAAGAACGATGGATTTAACCCAGATCTTTTGACTGGAGGAGAATGTTTGCATTGTCAGCATTCCATCCATCATTTGTTTGCTGTAACATTATTTCTAAGGCAGACATCACAAGGTGGATTGTCAAAGGTTTACAAACTTGTTACCCCAGGGCTAAACGTGTACTCCCAGTACCCTCCAGGGCACACTCTGCACGGAGCCATCATGGCTTTATTAGGTAACATCCTGTTAGCTGATATCTCAAAGCAGCTACCTGGTCAACACCACACGCATTTATGAAGCACTACTGCATGGACATAGTAGCTCATCAACAAACTCTGGATAACCAGTCTGCTAAGGATCCTGTTTATAATTGTATCATCTGCCTGCTATCCATTGCTGGTAGAAAAATATGCAAAGCATGTGCATCGAAAGCCACACATGCTACAATGTTACTTATCTTATTAGCATCTGTTTAGATTGTACAGTTCTCTAGATTCATATGCACCCATCCTCCTCCCCGGAAGCCACCAATGATGGCATGTTTCTTTCAATACACTATTCACCAACTTACAGGGCACATCTCACAAGTTACTACTTGTGTAACGATATATCTATAAGAGACATTAGTTAGTGATAGATTCCTTACCTTAGAATATCCCCAGGCATCAGACTGGATCCGGAAAGTTTTGCTAGCAGTACCCCTGCGCGTCAGTAGGTGGCGTCGTGCGGCTCCGCGTCCGCCGCTGGCATCGTGAGCGCCGAGATGACTTCACGGAGACTACTTCACGGAGACTACTTAGGTGCCACTCATGCGTGCTGACGTCAGTTCTGTACACTACTTTCCGCGCCAGGAACGCAGAGCCATGCAAGAAACTGACACTGGTGCCAAGTGCACTAGGGCCCTGAAAGGGATGACCTTAACCCTAGAAATCAGTTCGCAGAACGGGGAGGATGGGTGGGGCGGTAATGAATCTTTCACTAACTAATCTGTCTTACAGATATATCGTTACACAAGTAGTAACTTGTGCATCTGAAAGAGACACTTTAGTGATAAATTCCTTACCTTAGAATAGATACCCCAACAATACCTACACCAGAAAGTCACGGAGAACAGAACGGCCAAAGAAGCCGTCTCTCCGAACCGGACTGTCAAGGCAGTAATGCTTGGTAAACGTGTGCAGCGAGGCCTACGTAGCTGCCTGACAAATATCCTGCAAGGGAATGCCGCGTCCCAAGGTAATAGTGGCTGCCGTGGGCCTGGTCGAATGGGCACGCAGCCCCACAGGAGGCTCCTTCTTAGCCAACGAGTAACAGGCCTCGATGCAGAGAACGACCCACCGAGAGATGGTCCGTTTGTGCACAGACCAACCTTTTTTGGTGCCCATGTACCCAACAAAGAGCTGGTCATCCACCCGGAACTGTTCTGTGTGCTGCAGGTAGAACGAGAGCGCACGTTTTGGGTCCAGACGGTGGAGCCTCTCTTCCTCTCTTGAAGGATGCGGAGGCGGAAAGAAGATGGGCAAAGTGATGGTCTGCCTGATGTGGAAGGGCGTGACAACCTTTGTCAAGAATGAAGGACGGGTCCTTAAAACTACCTTGTCCGGATGAACAGAAAGGAAAGGAGGTTTAGAATAAAGAGACTGGAGCTAACTCACTCTCCTAGCAGAGGTGATAGCTACCAGGAAAGCAGTGTTCAGAGTGAGAAGACGCAAAGGACAGCGATGAAGGGGCTCAAAAGGAGCGCACAGCAGAAAGGTCAAGATAAGATTCAAGTCCCATTGAGGCATTATGAAAGGCATGGGAGGAAACATGTGGGTAATGCCTTTCAACAACCGGGGACTTAAAAAGAGAAGGGACAGAAGGACTTCGGAAAGAGGGGCAGAAAGGGGATCCACAGACTTCGCTGTGCACCATGCCACAAACTTGTTCCATCTAAAGGCGTATACCGTTTTAGTGGAGGGACGCCTGTCTGCCAGAATGACATCACAGACTTCGGGAGGAAGATCAAAAGCTGTCAACTGTCGCTGCTCAATCTCCACGCATGGAGGTGGAGGCTGGACAGGTTCGGGTGGAGGACCGTCCCTTGCTGCTGCGACAGAAGATCCTCGAGAAGAGGCAGTCTGATCGGGGGATTGATGGCCATGCTGAGTAGCTAGGGATACCAGTATCTTCGTGCCCAATCCGGAGCCACAAGGATGACTTGGACCCGGTCGTGCCAAATCTTCTTTAGTACTCTGGGCAGAAGTGGTATAGGCTGAAAGGCATACAACAGACCGCAACTCCACTCGCGACGAAAAGCGTTGCCTAGCGAGTGCCGCCTTGGAAGTTCCAACGCACAGAACTGATGACATTGCACGTTCTCTTCGGTGGCGAATAGATCTAACCAAGGCTATCCCCACTGCTGAAAGAGACCTTGCGCCACGTCCGAGTTCAGACACCATTCGTGATCCATCAAGCACCGGCGGCTGAGTTCGTCCGTCCTGGCGTTCAGAGAACCCTCCAGGTGCTGAACCACCAAGATAATGCCTTGATGTTCCAGCCATGTCCAGAGACGCAGAGCCTCCGGACATAGGGTCCAGGACCCCACCCCGCCCTGTTTGTTGCAATACCACATGACGGTGGTGTTGTCCGTGAACACCTGCACCACACTTCCCCGGACAGAGGGAAGGAATACTTTCAGTGCAAGTCGGATCGCCCGAAGCTCCAAAAGGTTGATATGGAGCCGGGACTCTGCCGGAGACCAGAGTCCTCTGATCTCCACCTCTCCCAAGTGGCCTCCCCATCCCAGGAGGGATGCATCCGTCACCACTGTGTGCTCCGGTTGGGGAAGGGAGAGGGATCTGCCATTGACCCAATCGCGATTCGTGAGCCACCTCTGCAATTGTCGTGCAGTGCCCTCTGAGATCTGGACATGATCGTACAGGTCGCCCTGATGCTGCGCCCACTGGAACTTCAGGTCCCACTGCAGAGCCCGCATATGCCATCTGGCATGTTGCACCAGCCGGAAGGTCATCCTGACTGAAACCTGGGACAGAGGCCGGAAGATCTGAATCCTAGCCTGAATATCCTGGACTCGCTGCTCTGGAGGATAAACCCGAAACAGCATTGAATCCAGAACCGCTCCGATGAAGGGGAGTTCCTGAGAGGGACTGAGGTGCGACTTCGGCACGTTGATGGAGAACCCCAGCAAATGCAGGCGGTCAGCCGTAGATGAAGGTGGGTTGACAACTGCCTGGGGCGAGCCCGCCTTCAACAACCAGTCATCTTGGTAAGGGAAGACTGACACCCCTGACCTGCGCAGATGAGCTGCGACCACCGCCATCACTTTCATGAACACCGGAGGGGCGCTGGTAAGGCCGAAGGGGAGCACGGCAAACTGAAAATGCTCCTGGCCTACCGTGAACCGCAGGTAACGCCGGTGGGCCGGCAGGACGGGGATGTGAAAATATGCGTCCTGCAAGTCCAACACTACCATCCAGTCTCCAGGGTCGAGGGCAGCCAAGACCTGAGCCAGAGTCAGCATTTTGAACTTCTCCTTCCAGAGGAAGTGATTGACGTTCCGGAGGTCAAGATGGGGCGCAGGCCCCCTTTGTCCTTCTTGGGGACCAGAAAGCAGTGGGAATAACAACCACTCCCTACTTCCGGCCCAGGAACGCACTCTATGGCCCCCGTGGCCAAGAGGGCCGCAACTGCCTGCTGGAGAGTTGCGAAGTGTTCCCCCGACATGCGGTGGTACCGAGGTGGCATGGCTGGAGGAGTGGACTGAAAGGGAAGGGAGTAATCCTTGCGGATGATCTGCAACATCCACTTGTCCGATGTGACAGCATGCCAGTGGGGGAGGTGATGGCGAATCTTGCCACCCACCCTGGCGTGGGGTGCTCCACAAAGCTCAGATTAGGAAGGTTTGGAGGTAGAAGCGACGGAGGTGGACTGCCCCCCACGCTGATTCCCAGAGCCGCCCCTGCGGAAGCCGCGGCCGCGCTGAGGCTGGTTCTGCACAGGCTTGCTGAAGGAACGCGCCTGGGCACCCCTGCCTTGGCCACGAAAGGAATGAAAACCAGGAGTGGCTGGGCTCTTTGTGGAAAGACCCAAGGACTTGGCCGTGGCCCGTGAGTCCTTAAAACGCTCCAGTGCACTGTCGGCCTTATCGCCAAACAGGCGAGTGCCATCAAAGGGCATGTCCATGAGCGAGCGCTGGACGTCGGGCGAGAACCCAGTAGATCGCAACCAGGCATGGTAACGCAGCGCCACAGTCGTAGAAATCGTCCTGCCCAACGAGTCAGCGGTGTCCAAACCACACCGAATGGCAAACTTAGCCACATCCTTACCCTCAGCAACCGCCTGGGAAAGCACAGCATGGACCTCCTCAGGACACTGAGGTAACACCTGAGCAACCGTATCCCACACCGAGTGGGAATAGCGGACCAACAAGCAGGCAGTGTTCACCGACCGCAGCCCCAAGCTGGCCGACGAGAGCAACCGCTTACCAAACTTTTCCAGCTTCTTAGAGTCCTTATCCGGCAGAACCGTGGGAAAGGCACTCTGCGACGTCGAGGCTTGGATGACCAGACTCTCAGGCGTGGGATGAGTGGTCAGAAACGTGGGGTCACCAGACGCCGGGCGGTGACGTCTAGCGACATTCTTATCCACAGGGGCCCCTGGGCCGGCCGCGACCAAGTGCCCAAAGGACGTCGGTGAGGGCGTCGTTGAAGGGAAGCAGTGGCTCCGACGCTGTCTGGAGCACCTCAGTGAGCAGGTAAGTTTTGAGGGCCACCGTAGGAAGATCGAGGTTGAGGACCTCAGCAGCCCGACGGAGCACCATCATGTAGGAAGCGCCCTCCTCCATTGTAGGCGGGGAGAGGCAAACCTCTGGTCAGAAGCGACATCGAGGTCGCCGGCGTCCTCCAGATCGTCCACCCAGGCCTGCCCGGAGTCACACTGACGGGCAAGAGGGTCCTCGGACCCCTCCCAGTCATCCTCCACCTCCGTTGCAGGAGGAACCGGCCGCATCGGGAGAGCCGAAGCCAGAGAAGGCACAAACGGCGCCGGTCGGGCCGGCACAGTCTCCCAATGCGGATCCCAGGCAGGAACAAAATGGTCCTGGAACCGGGGCAAGGGCGGAACGAACGGCACCCACTGCGGTGCCGGAGGCAGAGCCAAGGGTGGCGCTCGGGCAGGAGCCGGCAGCGCCGGACCTCGTGGTGCCAGGGCTGGAGCCAACGGCGTAGGATCCTGTGGCGCCGAAGCTGGATCCGCCGACGGCCCAACAGGATCTGGACACGGGACCGCGGGGCCCAAGGGCACACCGGCGGGAGCCAGAGGCCTAAAAAGGTGGTCTATAGTGGCAAGAAATTCTTGCACCTGTTCGGGAGTCGCCGACGGACGCGGGTAAGCCACAGGAGTTCTCTGCTCCGAAGGCCCTGTCCCCCTCGTCCGCATCCGAGGACCGACGGGGGGACGTCGGAGAGTGAACACCCTTCTTCGACTTCTTTTTATGTTGTTGCTTACCGGAATCCGAGGGCGAAGACTTGGAGCCCGAGGAGCGACGACTGCGGCCCCGCGAGCGGTCCCGGGAATGGTCCCTGGACCTGGAGCGGCGTTGAGACAAGTGCCGGGCTTCCAGCAGTTTCCGGTGCCACTCCCTCAAGGCCTTCGGGGCCATGGCCCGACAGTCCCGGCAGGACCGGGAGTCGTGGTCGGTCTCCCGGCAGTAGAGGCAAACATCGTGGGGGTCCGCCACCGACATATTGCGACGGCAGGCCCCACAAGACTAAAATCAAGGCATCCCTACGTGCACCAGGAGAAAAAAGGGGGAGACAAAAGTCTCAAAAGAGTAGTCAAAAAGTGACTAAGGTACGTGCTCAATCCAGATCTGCGCTTGCTGGCGCGGAAAAAGAAAGAACTGAAGTCAGCGCGCATGGGTGGCACCTAAGTACTCTCCGTGACGTCATCTCGGTGCTTACGACGCCAGCGACTGATGCGGAGCCGAACAACGCCACCTACTGAAGCGCAGGGGTACTGCTAGCAAAAGTTTTCGGATCCAGTCTGACGCCTGGGGATATTCTAAGGTAAGGAATCTATCACTAACGTGTCTCTTTCAAATATGTTACTTTTACTCTACTCTCCACTTGCACATGCTGAGCAAAAGGCAATCGCAGGTAGTTGGTGCTAAAGCGTATTGTGGTTTAAGAGCAGAGTCACACAGCATCCCTTGACTGAAAGCTTCTTCAAGAAAAACAAGATGCAATGTCCAAGCCCAACACTAGATGACAGGAGTATGCAAGACATTAAGGGGCGTATTTAGCAAAGAAATCCCTATGGAACGCCTCCCTAGAGCAGAATAGCCCAACGTAGCAATTTGCGCTGGGTTGCTTTACTCTGGTTCTATGAAGCCACTCAGGGCCATGCAAGGTGGCCTTGCGTGGCTTGTTAAATCTAATTTAAGAGTTGCATTGCCCTTGCGCCCCCTTGCATGGCGCAAGGGCGATGCAACTCTTTGATAAATGTGTTCCTAAAGCTTCACACTGCAAATAGGTACTTCCAGGGTAAGTAACATTTTCCTCATCATTGAGCCTTATGGCCTATGTTACTCTTTGGGAGATGCCTAATGTATACTCAGTTCAGGTCGGAAGGGGCTCTTGTCCCTCCCCTAAAAGCCCAGTCTCTGGAGCTCTAGTGCATAGGCTGTTCTTTTACCTGTGGTAACAAAGAAAGTTCTGAAATGCAAGGAGATGCCCCTAAAAAGAGTTTATAGAATGGTACCCCTAAAACAGATTGCCACCCTTTATATTTTGTATGTGAGAAAAGCTTGCCCAGCTATCTGCTTGTTTTATGTTTGAGTAACTTAAGCTACTGTTTCCTTTAATGTGCCTGAACTGGGTGGTTTTGTTGCAGCGTTCTTTTCTTGTGCATGTAGGAAAGCTTTGAATGCAGCCACCCACTTACTGAACTGAACCCCCTCTTACAAAGATCTACCTAGCTCCAAAACGTCCCCTCTGTCCCAGGACAGTCTCCACCCATCAATGTATTTATCCCGTCATGGTCAACTCCGGGTCTGCTCCATTTCTTCTATACAACTGCTGTTGGTTGTTGCTTGACATACAACTCCATCTTACCAACTCTTAACTTGCATGCTCACTATATTTCACTCCCTCTTCCTGGACAATCAGCAATGGACGTTTATTCCATGGGTTTTCGATTAACAGAATGGACTGAGTCATATTTATTTAGCTATTTTCATTCTCTTCCTTTTTATGGGGTTGTGTAACTCTGTACTTGACTTACATGCAGCTTTTGTAACTTGGTTCTTGTTTGTAACCTGCTGTTCCACATGTGTAGCTTGTTCAATGTTTCACACTTATGTAATATGATTTTTTCTATGTAAAGTACTGTGTGCATTTGCGTGATGTAAGCACAATACAAACACACATATGTATGCAGATTGCTGCGCTGCGTCTTACCTGGTAACATTTGTGTGTTTGAGGGACTCCTGCTGTGTTGTTGGCTGTGCTCTCCCTGCTTTGTATCTAGGATGCATGTGCTGTGCTGGCTCTGTATGGAGGAAACCTTCAAGGTTGCTCGAGGTTGTATCTGTTTTAGGTGTGATTAGTCGATTGTACTGCAGTTGTTGTGTCTGTTGTCCAAGTGGGAGAGATTTTCCTACTATATCTAGTTTGTGATGGAGTTATCTCAGATGGTTTGGTGCCATTCTACATGACTGCACTACTTCCCTTACAATTCCTTTGGTAACCAGGCCGGGCCTTACCTTTAATGTTTGAGCCAGACCCCACAGAAGCTTCTGAACCACCTTGTATTCTGCAAAGGACGCACTCGTTGTGAGTAAAGCAAATTACTGCCTAGAAAGGCGGGTACTTCCTCTTCCCTAACCTGGCCAATCAGGAAGGCTGAATCTGTTGATTGTCTCGGTGCTTCTGCAATCCATGTGTGGCATTCTTCCCTCTGTCAAGCCCAAACAAGTGGCATATTTACAATCCCCTATCGCCACTGGAGCATCACTTTTTTTGACGCTCTGGTGGCATAGCACCATTTTATATTTACAAGGTGGTTCTAAGCCACTTAGCGTGGCTTAGCGCCACCTTGTAAAAATGCCCCTTTTCGCCACAGCAAAGGAGCGAGCAATGGGTGTTAAAGAGGGCATAATAACAACAAAGAACCTCTTCCGTTAATATTCAATTATAATTTGGGAAATACCTCCACAATCCAAGACAACAACATTGTCCCACAGAGATGAGTTAATAATTCATTGTTTTATTTATCAAAAAGCTCTTTTATTTTTTATTTTTTATAAATGTTTGAATATATTTCAATATACTTATGATTTTTACAAAATAGAATACAAAGTCAAAACATTGTATAGAACGATCCCAAAATAGAAACAAGCATTTACAATGCAATGGTCTCGGCAATATTATAGGTAGAGGTATTGCTTATTATTTTTTTATTATTTTTTTTCCCCCTAAATAAATGGCATTGTCATTAGCTTTTTTTTGCATATGGGATACCTATTGCATTAGCAGAGAGAGAGTGAGGTAGTCAGAAGGGGTTCTTTGTTGTTATTGTGCTTTCCTCTTCATTTATTAACTTGTCAGGGACCCTCTTTTGTTTTTCTTGTTAAAGAGGGCATTCCACTACAACACCCATAGCTTCTTCACACTGCCCCAGATTTTCAAGGCTGAGGCAGTGCCAAAAAATAACACCATTTAATACCAGGTGTTAGATTGGCAATAGGGGGGGAAATGTTTAATTTCTGCAGCACACATAGAACTGGGTTTCTATTGCAGTAACCCACCCGCCCCCCGTTTTGCCCGATTTCTGCTGCACTTTGACTTAATGTGCCCTGGGTCCCTGCCACTCGGGTTCCCAGGGCCTGTGTTCTTACCCAAAACTGTACCTTTGTACACTCCATTGGCACCTCTCTGGCCACATGTAAGTCCCTTGTAAATGGTACCAAGGGCACTGTGACCAGGGAAGGCCTCTAAGGGCTGCAGCACATATTGTGCCACCATTAGAGGCCCTGTACCTCAACACACACATTGCAGGCTACGTGTTTTGATGCAGAACAAAATGGAGCGTCGACATGGCACACATCCCTGTGTACCACAAAATTTTCAAACAGCAGTTTGAACAAAGGCGCACTATACACCAGCCCTATACGGTGCAAATTTTAAATATGGCTAAGTTCTGAAGAGTAAACAATACATCAGGTTATTAATGCAGAAACATTACATATAATAACGTGAACAAAACACTTAGTACCAGTGTCAAATGAAAAACAGTGTCAAATATGAACAACATAGTCCTCCAAAGTGAAACTCATGAAGATGGCAATATCAACGATATGTTCATAATTGCATGACGCGTGTCAATGTTCTTCAAACACAACTTCAGAAATGACTATGAAGCAGAAGTCACAACTCTTCTTTATTTTCTTATTCCGAAAAAGAATTAGTGTTTTCAAACCAACGTCATGGTGTCCCAATGCATTTCGGTATCAAAACCTTCATCAGGGGAATGCTGCAAAAGTATATATGTATAATTCATGTACAAATGTCATCTCGAAGATACAAACAAGTCTAATATGAAAAGCATGTACCATATTCCACACATAACATTGTTAAAGCTTTAACATCAAGTTCTTGTGCCAGCCAATTGCATATTGGGTGATGAAACAAAAACGTTCGGTAATTTAAAACAAAACTCTTGCGCTTGAGAATATGTAAACAAATGTTCTGATTCATGTCCAGAAATATGAAAGCATGGAAAAGGGTGCATTGTGAAGGGCCACCGAAGCCTCGTGGACGCAACAGAGTGAACGACCAGAAAGAGAGTGAGCGTCTGCGTAATATCCACTAATCCCCAATCCACCAATGGGAGTGGTAATCTTAATATCAATGTGATGGGAGGGCTCCCCTCCAAACAACTCTGAGCGCTTAAGAATGTCAAACACGGGTAAGTTATTGCAAGTTGAACGTGCTGAAAAAGTCAAGGGAAAAGAACAGAGCTATTACCAAATGGTATCTGGCATCTCGTACCCCAGAGGGTTACAGATATTTAAACTTAGAAAGAAACAGAAGTTCCCACTTACTTAACCGCTGTTCGTCAGACGCGTGCACCATAAGCCGCTAACCCGGAAGTATGCGGTGGCGATGTTTAGGGGGCATCTGTGTGAGTAATGTACACAACCATGAGTATTGAAATTACCAACACTCATCTGAGCAAGAAAATTATTCAAATGGTAAATGCTGAGGAGTTATTAAATTACCTGCGTCAAAATGTTGCACAGTGCCTCAGCGGGGTTCAAAGTACCAGCAGCAAGGGTGTGTAACCGTGCGAGCGCAGTGCCGGAGTGAATATAGGAAACGGACCACGTGACGTGCGTCATTCTGTGCCTAACATCGAAAGAGGACTGAGGTGAACGGTGAAATTCCTAACAGTGTACTAGCAGCTAAATTTAAAACCAAGTGAGTATGAAAAAATAGGAAGCTTCTCAAGAGTGCAACGAGAAGTGAGAAGTGAACACCTGAATATACCCAGGAGAATCAAGCAAGTGTAAAAAACAGCAAAAAAGGAAACACAGATAAAACTGAGTGAGTGGACATGATTGAGAAAAAAACGTAATAAATCTAAACATTTCAGTGATCCAATCGCGTTTTTCAAGTTGGCCTGTGTACAAACAGACAAAATGTTATGTGCACAAATGCATTATAAAAAATAATAAGATACAATGTAAACTGTTATGCGCTACACAGTATGTGCATAGGCATCTAGCTATAAGCAACCACATATTATCAAAGGAAATGAATTAATTCAATTTTGTCATTCAGACCACACGGGATAAGGGTTTTCAAAAAAACGAATCCAAAAAGTCTCTCTTTGTGCCAGATGTTTGTTCGGGTCAACATGTGCTAGTCCTGATACTTGTTCAAGCACTGTAAATCGAAGTTGGGGTATGGTATGTTTGTGTGTGTGCCAGTGTGCCGCTAAACAAGATTTCATGTTAGATGTACGTATGGAGCTTTTGTGTTCAGTCACCCTTATTTTTATCTTCCTGGTAGTCCTCCCCACATAAACCAGTCCACAGGGACATTTAATGGCATATATCACCATAGCAGTGTTACAATCAGAAGAGTGTTTTAGCCTGATCAGTTTGCCCGTGTGAGGATGTGTGAATGTATCACCAACCATCACATTGCCACAGTGTCCACAATTGTAACACTTTCTCATACCTGATCTGGTGGAAATAACCGAGTCTTGCATCTTTTTAGCTAGAATTTCCTTAATATTTTTAGATCTGGAGAATGCGAAGATAGGTGTTGCACAGAAAACTTCTTTGAAATCATGTTCTTGTTCTATGATCTCCCATCTTTTGAGGATACTCCGTTTAATCGCCGTAGCGGCTGTAGAGTATTTTAAGACACAGACTTCCCGTTTGGAAACAGGTTTGACAGTTTTTTTAAGAAGCTGCGATCTCTCCATGCTGTATGCTTTCTGCTTGGCTGCTTCTAGAACGGATGGTGGATAACCTCTCTCCAAATATTGTTGAGACATGGTTTCTATGTCCGATTTCCCTTGGTTGTCATCCGAACAAATTCTTCGCACCCTGATAAATTGGGACAATGGTAGGTGATTTTTCAGGGTTAAGGCGTGAAAGCTATTATAATGGAGTGCATTATTCCTGTCGGTTGGCTTTTTGAATACTCTAGTTGTCAGAATCGAGCCTTTTTTCTCAATCAGGATATCCAAGTAATTAATGGTGGAAGAGTTGATGGAGTATGTGAATTTTATATGTGGATGACAATCATTCAAAATCGAAATGGCACCTTCCAAAGACTGTTGGGTACCTCTCCACAGGAGCAGAATATCATCAATGTACCTAAGGTACAGAATTAGATGATCAGTCCAAAGCTTATTATGCGAAATGTGTGTGTCCTCGAATTTTGCCATAAAGATATTAGCATACGTGGGTGCCCCGGTAAAGCCCATAGAAGTGCCTGTCTTCTGCAGATAAAAATTTTGTTTCCATGAAAAGTAGCTGTGGTATAGGCTGAACTGAAGCAGTTCGAGCAGGAAAATGTTGAGAGATTCTTCATAGTTATGTCTGAGCAACATCCATTCAACTGCGTCGATACCTTCACCATGCGGAATCGAGGTGTAAAAGGCTGTGACTTCAATGGTGCCAAGTAGCACCTCGCTGGCACTGGGTAGTGTAATATGTTGTAGTTTGTTAAGACAGTCTGTGGTATCCTGTACATATGTGACCCAATTTTGAACCAGGGGTTGTAGAAAGTAATCTATGAATTTGCCCAAGGATTCATACAACGACCCGCAGCCAGCCACAATGGGGCGGAAAGGAGGGTTCACCATGTCTTTATGCATCTTCGGAAGCATATATATGTGTGGTCTTTTTGGATAATCAGTGATGAGGAATTTGTATGTGTTCTCATTAATCCAATTGAGGTCTTTAGCTTTGGTCAAGATTGATGATAGAGTCGCCTGAAAGGTGCAAGTGGGGTCTGTGTCCAGGGCCATGTAGGTATCGGTGTCTAGAACATGTTGATCCACTTTGGCTTCATAGTATGTAGTGTCCATAACCACCAGAGCACCACCCTTGTCTGCTGGTTGAAAGGTTAAATTCTTGCGTTGGGCTAAATTGGTTAGTGTGTCCTGTTCTTTTTTAGTTAGGTTGCTTTTGTCACTTTCTCTTTGATGGTTATGTGCAAGATCTTTTTTAACCAATGTCTCAAAAAGATCAATGGCTTTGTGAGAAATTGGAGACATAAAAGTGCTCTTAGGTCTAAATACTTGAGATGCAGTCTCAGCAACAGGTTCAGTGGACTGGTCTTGCATTACGTGGTGGAAAAACCACCGTAATCTGAGTTTGCGCGTAAATTTGAATAATGAGATTTCAGTTTCAAGTTCGTTGGTCCGGTATGTCGGCACAAAGGACATACCTTTGTTTAGTATAGCCTGCTCATTAGGTTACAACTTGACACTAGAAATGTTCATGACTAGTTCCGCCTGGGATTCCGTCGGCTTCCATTTGTTGGTTTTGTTGGAGCCTTGTCCCCTCCTGGTTCGTTGGTGGTTCCTGCAGATGATTCTTCTGGTGGATGGTTGGAAGTTTGTCCCAGTTCTAAAAAAGACGTCTGTTTAGTTGTGCCACTAGTAGAAGGTGTGCTCTCTGTGGCTGTTGTGGCAAGAGGGGTACGAGTAGGAAGTGTTTCTTGCTCGGTTGCAATGCTTTCTTCGGAGGTAGATGCATCAGGTTTTCTAAAAGTACGTCTCTGGGCATACATCTCCGCCCAGGTATAAACCTCATCTAATTTGTAATCAATTGTGTCACGTCTAAACTTGCGCAATTTCCGATCGTGAACTTCTTTCGCGTGTTCATCTAGTTTGTCATTGATGTCTTTGAGAGTTTGCTGAAGTTCATCAGAAGACAGTCTTTGTGAAAGATCGTCCTTCAAATCTTTGATTTCAGTTTCCAATTCTTTAAGTATTACTGACAGTTCTTCAATGATCAGTAAAATCAGGTCTAAAGAGCACTTATTGAGAATTGCGAACCATTTGGTCATAAATGGTTTATTGAATTTAAACAACATGGGTCTTAGTGCTATGCGTAACCCTCTGGGGATCCGCTTCACCTTCTGGTACTGAATGAGTGTGGTTGCATGGAGTCTCTGATTGATTTCCCTCCTCAAGGTGTATTGCAGTTGTTTTATTAGTTGGCTGGTAGAACCCGATGGGGCCTGAAATGCCCGGGTTTCATCAATAAGGGAATATATGTTTGCTGCTTCTTCGGCAGAGTAACCTTTAGAAATTTTGATAATTGAAAGACTCACTTTTATACTTATCCTTTCTTAAAATCACGTAATCTCTTGATAGAATTGGGAGTGCAAATTGCCAATCCCCTCATTCTAGACACATCCCTGTGTGCCATGCCTGAAACCCACTGCCTATGGTAACTGTAAGACACCCCTCTAGCTAGGTGCACTATACCACTGGTGGGAGTACAGTTGCATGAGCACTGTACCCCTACACTGTCTAAGTCCATTCTTGGACATTGTATGTGCAGTAAAGCCATAAAGAGTATATGGTCTGGGAGTTGGTCAGTACAAACTCCACAGCACCATAATGGCTTTTCTGAATTCTGGGAAGTTTGGTAGCAAACTTCTCAGCATAATAAACCCACACTGATGCCAGTGTGGGATTTATTATACCATGCACTCAGAGGGCATCTTAGAGATGCCCCCTGAAAAACAACCAGCCTCTGATGGGTTCCCTGACTGGTAAACACCAACCTGCCACCATGAGACATGTTTCTGAACCCCTGGGGTGGGAGGCTTCGCTGCTTGAACCCAGAAACAAAGCCTTTAATGGGCAGCGGTGGTCACACCTCCCTCAGCTAGGGAAAAGCCATCTGTGGCAGGGGAGCTTCTAAGGCCTTGACGCCTTTGCTACGCGTCCCCTAGCCTCTCCTATCAGGAGATGCTGGGGGAGACCTCCTTGAGGTGTTGGCCCACTCTATCTCGGGCATTGGGTGCAGAATCGCAGATTTGGCCAGAGTCAGAGTCTGTTGGTGAGCAAATCTGGTGCTCACGGGAGACCAAGTCTGGTTTGGGAAGGCAGGGCAGGTCAGGTCTTCCAGGTTCTGGGGGTCTGCTGGCTGCAGGACACACTGGGATTCACTGGAGCAGGTCGAGATCGGGACAGGCCGATAGGGCTGGGGCCAAGTCAGTTGGTGTCCTCCTTCCTTCAGCACGGCTTTTGGGTCGTCCTTGTGTGCAGAGGCAAGGTTCAGAGTTGCCCCTAGATACTAAATTTAGGGCGTTTCAGATAGGTAAAAGTTGGGACCAATGGGTCCCTTCCTTAGGGTAGATACACCCCCTATTATGCCACCCTCCAGTGGGAGGGGGGCATAAGCCTCACTCTGGTTTTCTAGGTCCCCCCATCTTCAAGATGGTAGGGACTGAGAGTTGTGCTTCGCCTCCCCCGCCTGAGTTGGCAAAGGTGGGCACACCTCTCGTCCTATCTTGGTTTTCCTGCCGAATCTCCTGCCCAAAGTGGGGGTTCAGAACCGGTGGGGCCAGATGCTGGGAGCAGAAAATGGCTGGGGCAGCTCACAAAGGCGGCAAGCCTTTGAAGCTTCCCTTTCGAGGACCCTGCCCATCTTGGCGGATGAGGTTTGGCACCTTTGCCCAGGAAGTGCTTTATTTCAAGACCCCGAGAGCGGGAAGCTCTCGACCCATGGGTCCAGACACGTCTGGATTGGCAGCTGGAGAGCAGCCAGTCAGCCAAGACTCTAGAGCCAGGTCGTTTTTCAGGAGGCATCTCTAAGATGCTCTCAGAGTGCATTTTCCATTAAATCCCACACTGGCATCAGTGTGGGTTTAATGTGCCGCGAAGTTTGATATCAAACTTCCCAATTTTCAGTAAAGCCATTTTGGAGCTGTGGAGTTCGTAATGACAAACTCCCTGACCAAATACTCTTTATGGCTGTACTGCACGTACAATGCTCAAGAATAGACTTGGGCATTGTAGGGGTACAGGGCTCATGCCTCTGTACCCTCACCAATGGTATAGTGCACGCTGCTAGAGGGGTGGTTTACCTATATCAGAGGCAGTGGCTGTAGGCATATCACACAGGGATGTGTGCCAGGCCAACTCTTAATTTTGCTCTGTACCAAAACACACAGCCTGCAAAGGCTGTGTGTGGGTGTTAGAGTACAGGGCTTCTAAGGGTGGCACAATATGTGCTGCATCCCTCAGAGGCCTTTCCTGGTCACAGGGCCCTTGGTACCTTTTACAAGGGGCTTACATGTGGCCAGGGTGGTGTCAATTTAGGAGTACAAAGGAAAATGCTACTTACCCAGTATGTATCTGTTCTTGGCACATAGAGCTGTAGAGTCATATGCTTTAGCATAGATTGCCATCTGGTGTTGCATCCGGATGCTTGCACTTTGTTTTTGTTCGAAGAAGTCTTGTAGTCACGAGGTAGGGGACTCCTCCTTTCAGTGATAGTGCGCATGGGCCTCGACTCCATCCTTAGATTGTTTTGCCATAAAGGGTGATAATGGAGTTAGTAAAGTAATAAAAGAGATGTCCATGTAAAGTGTATCCAAGTAAGATATCACTGCAACAGGTAAAGGTACCCGGGGAGGCGGGTGGGTGCAAATGACTCTACAGCTCTATATGTCAAGAACAGATGCATACTGGGTAAGTAGCATTTTCCATTCGAGGCATATGAGCTGTAGATCATGTGCTTTAGCATAGACTATAAAGCAGTTATTTTGAAGCAGTGGCTAACCTGTAGCTGTTGCAGTGGTTTGAAATATTGTTCGTAAAACTGCCTGGCCCACACTAGCTTGTTGTTTTGCTAACACATCCACAAAAGAGTGTTTCGTTAATGTGTGTGATGTAGACCATGTTGCAGCTTTGCAGATGTCATCTATGGGTATGTTTCCTAAGAGTGCCATAGAAGCCTCCAGTTTGCGTGTAGAATGCGCTCTAGGGGAAATTGTTAGTGTGCGTTTAGCTTTGATGTAGCATTTTTTTTTTTTTGCAGGACATGTGCATTTTAATCTTTTACACCGTGAATCCACATCCTTTCATATGCAATTACTATGTTGGCTACTCTCTATTATTATTTTTGTAAACTTTGTTTATTGGTTTTTCATTACAGCCACAAATGCAAACATGGACAACATGTTCAGGATATACCACTATTCAGCTGGGTAGCCCTAGATGTACGGTACAATTCAGTAGAACATTCTTATGCAGCACGTCTATTCATTTCCAGTTCAACTGTAGGCGACACACAGGGCTCTCCTCTGTATTTATTCCATCGTGACCATTTCTTATCCCATTTTTTGGGGCATCCACTCATCTTAAAAACCTCAGTTTCTGCAAGCATACATCTGTCCATTTCCTTAGTCCATATGGCAACGAGTGGCGGGTCTGTGCCCCCCCAGCTCCTTGCCAGTTCTCGTTTAATTAATGTGTACCCCAGTGTTGTGAATTGCTGTTCCACTTCCGTGAGGTCAGTCGCCTCCCATATGTTTAATATACCCAATTGTGGCTTCAATACTATTTCTTTCCTTAAAGCTGCCTGCATATGGGTTGACGCTCCCTCCCATAGGGTATGTATCTTTGGGCAACTCCATATCATATGATAGGATGTGGCCCGGTGTCCGCATCCTCTCACACAGAGATCATCCGGACGAGCTCCTATTTGCGCCAGGACTACTCCTGTGATATATGATCGGTGGAGTATCCTAAGCTGGATCAGCCGAAATCTGAGGGTAATGGCCGCCTCTCGGGGGGGACATGAGAGCCGACTGCCAATCTTCCTCATCTATCGGGCCTAGGTCCTCCTGCCATCGCTCTCTGAGTTGGAAAGGTGTTCGGTAGGTTATTGCTTAGCTTCTTGTAAGTCAGGGATATCGCCTTTGAAACGAGGGGCCCGTCCAACAGTCGGTCCTCTAGTGGGGACGAGTATGATATATCTTTGAGGGACGGAAAGGCCGCCCGTACCGCATGGCTGATTTGGAAATACCTATACTGTTCCCCCTGAGCCAGGTGATATTGCCTCTGAAGGTCACCAAATGTAAGCATGGCTCCCTTCTTCACCAAATCCTTCTCCGCGGAGATACCAATTAGGTCCCATTTGTCGAAGCCGAGCTGATAGCATGCCCAACTTCTGGGTGTACCATAATGGTGTCACCTGTGAAAGAACTCCCGCCCATCCCAGTCTAGCATTAGCTACATACCATATCTCCAGTGTATGCTGGGTTGGTCCAAAAAATTCCCTTCTACTCTTCCTATCACTGGCGTATAGGGCCCCCAGATATCCAGAACCATCAGTTTGGTAGCGGTCGAGAGCATACGCTGGGTCGCCTGGTGAGCGATATAGCCAGTGGTTAACGGTCACCAGCTGCGCTGCCCAATAGTTGAAGGTCTGGGAGAGCCATGCCTCCATCATACCAACCTTTGGTCAGTTTCTTCAATGCTATCCTGGGGGCCTTCCCATCCCACAACAGCGTTCGGATTTCTCCTTCAAGCGCCCTAAAGTACGAGTCTGGGACTTTGTGGACAATTTTGGAGTATGTATAGCAAACGAGGAAGGGCCAGCATTTTAAAGAGTGCAGCACGCCCCACCAATGTTAAAGGCAGAGATTTCCAGTGCTTCACGTCCACTCGTACCCGAGCCAAGGGGGGGGCCAGATTGGATCTGTAGAAGCAGATTGGGTCTGATGTGATGAAAACCCCGAGATATTGAAACCCCTCCTCTGCTACCGCCACCGTGCAATCAGCCGGGAGTCGGGGGACCCGTCCCCTCAGCATAAACAATACCGACTTGTGCCAATTGATCGCATACCCCGAGTACCTACCAAAATTTGTGAAAATGTCAAGTACTACTCTTGATTTATACGGGGAGGCTAGGTATAACAGTATGTCATCAGCGTATAAGGAGATGCGATCTTCCACCCTGTCTGCCAACCGCAACCCCTTCACCATCACATCCCCGCGAACCCAGGCCGCAAGGGGTTCCAGCAAAAGCGAAAATATCAGCAGGGAAAGCGGGCAGCCCTGCCTAGTACCTCTCCTCAGCTGGAATGTTCGAGATGTATAACTATTAACCCTCACTTGTCCCAGCACCTCCGTGTATAGAAGCTTTACCCACGCAATGGATTTCGGGCCCAGTCTCACCCTTTCCAGCACTTCAAATAGAAATGGCCTTTCTATTGAGTCGAATGCCATCGAGGCGTCCAGGGAGAGCACTGCTGCATCCTCCTCAATGTAGTTCCACCGGGCCATCACATTATGTAGGCGTCTTATATTGAGAGCCGTATTCCTTCCTGGCATAAAGCCTGATTGGTCCGGATGAATCAGTGATGCAATAACCGTCCCCAATCTATTCACCAGAACTTTGGCCAGCACTTTAGCCTCCACATTGATCAGTGAAATCGGCCGATAGGAGCCGCATATTTCTGCCGGCTTTCCCTGTTTGTGGATAACCACAATGGTGGCGAGCCTCTGGTCTAGTGGTAGCTTCCCGACCTTCAGACTTTCTTCATACATAGCTTTTAAGTGTGGCACCGTCAGAGAGGTGGTAGCTTTCAGGAACTCCACTGGTAAGCCATTTGGCCCCATGGCCTTACCGGATTTAATTTGCCCTATGGCCTAGCTTATTTCTTCGACCGAGAGGTCTGCCTCCAGAGACGTCCTTTCAGCTTCCGTGAGGCTCGGTATAGTACTGTCACAGAGGAGCTGACTGGACTCTTCGGCCGTATAGTGGGACGAGGGGGGTAGACCCTCTCCAAATGAGCAGCGAATTCCTCAGCTATGTCATAGGGATGCAGGACTGTTGCACCCCCTGGAGTCGTCAACGCATGTACCCATCTAGAACCCTGTGCTCCCCTCTCCAGCCACGCCAGCGTCGTACCAGCTCTATCACCTAGTTCATAGAGTCTATGGTTGGTGGCACGGTTCTTGGCCATCATATGTTCTCTAGTTTTGATCCTATATTCATCTTGCTTCATTAAGAGCCTATGGCTCGTCTCCAGTGAGGGATTTTGAGAATGTTCTTGTTCTAAGTCAAGGAGGTCCGACTCAACCTGGGTCAGGAGCTCACGTTTTTTAGCTAAATAGCCCTTTTTTAATGACAAAGCTTGCCCCTACAAAACCACTTTGTAAGCTTCGTTGATTGTTTGCGCCGAATCGACCGAGCCTACGTTTTCGGTGAAATAATTCGACGATTGCTGATGTAGCATATTTGAATGCACTTAACTATCCACCTTGCAATGCCTGACTTTGATATAGGATTGCCTTTATGTGGTGGAGCAAAAGCAACAAAGTTGTTGAGTTTTCCTGTTCTTTCTATGTAGTGAAGTAATGCTCTCTTGACATCTAATGTGTGAAGGGCACGTTCTGCCACTGAATCTGGTTGAGGGAAGAACACAGGCAACTCAACAGATTGGTTGATATAAAAGGCAGAGATGACTTTAGGTAAGAATTTGGGGTTAGTTCTAAGGACCACTTTGCTCTGGTGTATTTGCAAAAATGGTTCCTCTATGGTTAGTGCCTGAAGCTCACAGACTCTTCTTAGAGAAGTGATGACTATAAGGAAGGCTACTTTACAGGTGAGAAATTGTATTTCGCATTGGTGCAACTGCTCAAATGGTGGCTCCATGAGTCTTGTAAGGACTATGTTAAGATTCCACACTGGAGAAGGTGGAAGTCTGAGAGGAATGAGTCTTTTGAGTCCTTCCATTAAAGCTTTAATAGCGGGCACTCTAAAAAGAGACAAGTGCTGTCTATTTTGCAGATATGCAGCCAGATGTAAGCGTATAGATGTGTACGCTAAATTAGAACGTTGTAGGTGTAATAGATAAATTATGTTTTGTATTGAAGCATCTAGTGGAGCGATCTGATTGTTGTTACAATAAAGAACAAATCTCTTCCACTTTGCTGCGTAGCATACTCTTGTGGTAGGGCGTCTAGCCTCTTTGATAACATTCATACAGTCTGGCGGAAGATTAAGGTAGCCAAATTCTCAGATTTCAGGTGCCAAATCGCAAGGTTGAGCTGATTGGGATCTGGATGTCTTATCTCTCCATGGTTCTGAGTAAGGAACTGGGGGGGAGAGGTGTAGTTTGTGGTGGGGAACTACTGATAGTTCCAACAGAATTGTGAACCAGGATTGTCGGGCCCATGTAGGAGCAACTAGGATAAGCATCCGGGAGTGCTGTTTGAGTTTCCGTACCACTAATGGAATGAGTGGGAGAGGTGGAAAAGCGTAAGCAAATATCCCTGACCAATTCATCCACAGTGCATTGCCTTTGGCCAATGGTTGTGGATGTCTGGGCGCGAAGTTTGGGCATTTGGCGTTTAGGTGGGTGGCGAACAGATCCATCTCTGGGAAACCCCACATTTGGAAGAATGGGAGGAGAATCTGAGGGTGAAGTTCCCATTTGTGTATTTGCAGTCATTGATGACTGAGCAGATCTGCAACTTGATTGTTTACTCCTAGAAGATGTTCTGCAAGGAGATATATGTTTGATGGTATGTCCCATCTCCGGATGCTCTGTGCTAGCTGTGACCGCGTTAGAGAGTGGGTCCCCCCTTGCTTTTGTATATAGTACATAATTGTCATGTTGTCTTTGTGAACCAGGACAGCTTTGCCTACTAGATGAAGCTGAAATGCTTTCAATGCTCGAAAAATTGCTAGCAGTTCGAGATGGTTTATGCAGAGTTGTTTTTGTTGTAAAATCCACATGCTCTGAATGGTGTATTTTCCAATATGTGCTACCCAAGCAGTGTGGGATGCGTCTGCTGTTAGCACTATCTGTGGAACCAGATCGAGAAATGGCTGTCCCTTGGAAAGGTTTTGTATGTTCCACCACTGCAGAGAGCGACAAGTATGCCCATCTATAAACACCAGATCTGATAACTGACCTTGATCCTGGTTCAACTTACGTGCTAAGCATTCCTGTAGGGGGAGCATTTGAAGTCTTGCACAGGGAACGATTAAGATGCAAGAAGCCATCATTCCGATCAATTGCATGAACACTCTGGCTGGTAATGAGTGTTGAGGCTGAAACTGTGATATTAGAGCTTGCATGTTGCGAATCCTGACTGGGTTGGGGTATGTCTAAGCCTTGTGAGTGTCTATTGTGGCTCCTAGATACACTTGTGTTTTGGAAGGCTGGAAGTGAGACTTGGCAAGGTTTACAGTGAACCCCAAGTCGTGAAGCAGTTGGACTGTCCGTTGAGTGTGATGTATGCAGCTTTGTTGTGATCTGGCTTTTATTAGCCAGTCGTCTAGGTAAGGGAAGACAGGAACGTCCAGTCTTCTTAGATGAGCTGCGACCACTGCCAGGCACTTGGTGAAAACCCTGGGTGCTATAGTTACTCTGAATGGGAAAACTTTGAATTGGTAATATTGTCCATCCACCTCAAACCTGAGATATTTTCTGTTAGCATGGTGAATGGAAATAGGCGTCCTTTAAGTCTAGAGTAGATAGAAAGTTGCCTTGCTGAAGTAGTGGGAGCACCTGTTGAAGTGTGACCATGTGGAAGTGGTCCGACTGTATGTATAGGTTTAGCTGTCTAAGGTCTAGCATAGGCCTGAGAGAACAGTCCTTTTTGGGAATTAAGAAATACAGGGAGTATACCCCGGTCCCTTGATGTATTAACGGAACAGGTTTTATAGCGTGTTTTTGTAACAGAGATAGAACCTCTTGTTTTAAGAGGGTGAGATGTTCCGGTGACATTGCGTGTGCTCTTGGAAGAATATTTCGGGGAGTGCTTGTAAACTCCAGGCAGTAACCATATTGGATCATTTGTAGCACCCACTTGTCTGAGGTGATTGAATTCCAGACAGGTAGGAATTGGCAGAGACGTCCCCAGACAGGAGTGGGATGATCGGGGTAGCGGATGGAAGTCATTGTTTGTGCGGGGGAAGAGCGTGTGGAATTACCTCTACGTCTTCCTATACCGTTGTTTCCTCTAAAACCTCCTCTAGAATATCCTGTGGACGAGTGGGATTGATTGTTGCCCTTGCAAGAGGAGGAGGCATTGTCAGTGGACATAGTTTTTGAGCCACCCCTGTAAAATGAGCGGCAAATGGAACCTCTACTGGCAGGTAACTGTTAAGCCCCCATGGACTTTGTGACCTCAGTGTCCTTTTTCATCTTTTCCAGCATGGTATCAACAGCTGGGCCGAAAAGATGCTCTTTGTCAAAGGGTTGATTAAGTATGGAGGTTTGTACCTCCGGCTTAAGTCCAGAGATTCTGAGCCAAGTGTGTCTGCGTAATAATATACTGGTGTTAATTGCACGAGATGCTGTGTCTGCTGCGTCTAGCGCATATTTAATGGAGGTGTTAGTAATAAGTTACCCTTCCTGAATAAGGTAGTTAGGCTTAGATTTGTATTGGTCAGGCAAGTGTTGTATGAGTTTTTCTAGCTCATCGTAATGAGCCCTGTCATAACAGGTCAGCAGCGCCTGGGCCTTAGCAATGCGCCACTTGTTTGCTGCCTGTTAAGCTACTCTTTTGCCTGAGGCATCAATAAGCTTGGACTCCTTGTCAGGAGGGGGTGTCTCCTGTGGCTTGGGAGTTCGCTCTCCTTCGTGCGTTGTTGACTACAAGAGAGTCTAAGGGCAGCTGTCCTTTAATACAAATAGGGTCGGTAGGAGCGGATTTGTATTTTTTATCCACACTAGGTGTGATAATTCTTGCCCTTACAGGATCGTTAAAGACCTTGTCTGTGTGTTTTAACATGCCTTTTAGCATTGGCAAGGTATGAGTAGTTCTATGTGAGGAAGAAAGTGTCTCAAAAATTAAATCCTCTTCTAAAGGCTCCTTGTGAAGTTCTACCCCATGGTAATGTGCAGCCCTATTAAAGAGCCCAAAATAACCAATGTTGTCATCAGGTGGGGAAGGTCTGGAGGGATGCAAATCAGGGTCATTATCTGTATTTGGATCAGTGTGGTAATCATCCCAAGCGTCAGTGTCCTGATCCTCATCCCCTTCATGATGTGGGTCAGGTGTAATAGGCCTTCGTGGTGAATTTCTAGGTGTAATGAGCAAGTTAGGATTAGGAGGAGGCAAAGGAGGTGGAATATAAGGAGGAGAAGGGTTAGTGCCCATATTCTTCTTTTTAGGAGGGGCCTGATGGTCCCCTGGCAAGTCAGCTTTCTGTTTCTTTGGAATGGTTGCTTGAATATGTCCTGTTTTAGGGTTGATAACCAACTTCTTCTGTTTTGGGTCGAACGTTGGCTCATCAGATGGAAGCTCTTTGGAGAGAGTGTCTTTGTCCTCCTGTGGGTTTTCGGCGTCTAAGGTTTCGGCTCCGAGTCCTTAGGCGTTGGTAGTTTCGGCTCTGGGTGTTTGGGCTTGGAGGGTTTCGGCTCCGAGTCCTTAGTCTTCTAGGATTTCGGCTCAGAGTCATTGCTTTTGGAGGATTTTGGCTCCGAGTCTTTGGCCATGGGATGTCTCGGCTCCGAGTCCTTGGAAGGTTTTGGCTCAGAGCCTTTGGGCGTCGAAGGTGGAATCTTCAGTCCCAAAGGTATCTTGCTCTTATGTTTTGAAGCCGAATGTGTCGGTTCGGTGTCTGAGCTGGGCTGGCTGAGCCCAAGCCAGAATGCTTTTGTTTCTGTGTCGGAGCCGGGCCAGAGGGCGGGGCATCGGAAACATTTTGTCGGTGCCGACCTG
Organism: Triturus cristatus; assembly: GCF_964204655.1. Classification (NCBI taxonomy): domain Eukaryota; kingdom Metazoa; phylum Chordata; class Amphibia; order Caudata; family Salamandridae; genus Triturus; species Triturus cristatus. The sequence continues at coordinate 1,663,886,817 of NC_140590.1, read as the reverse complement.
AGCCCGAGGGCGAGGAGGGACCAGAGCCTTTGTCTTCTGTGGAATTGGCACAGGGGGATCTGTACTCACGGTACGCTGTCCCGCAGTGATGTCTTCCTCTTCTTCCATGTCTGAGTCGGCTTCAGACACGGAGACCTGCTCTTCTTCCTCTAGCTCTGGAGGTGGGGTATCGGAATCCTCTCCGAAGATGTCCAGAATCAAGTCGGTCTGATGCTGCATTTCGTGGCATTGAGCCCGACGATCACGAAGTGTCTTTTTCGATCGAAAGTATTGACACACGTTGCAGTCCTTTTCGTCGTGTTCCGGGCAGAAGCAGAGGTTGCAAACTTCGTGCATGTTGGTGCGTGGAAACTTAGCACGAGACCCGGGACATAATTTGAATGGAGTCCGTTCCATCGACTGCTAGCGCGGCCGGCAGGGGTAGGCCCGACAGCCTGCCTCAAGTTTTCCGATGATAAGCTTTCCAAAGAGAGACGATGCGCGTCGAATGATGAACCGCGATCGATAACAACACCATCGAGGGTAGTGGATTGCGCGTTGAAGGGGTCCTAAAACGGTATCGGAGCGCAGTAATACACATCTGAACCTGATGGCGAAAAAAAACAATCTAAGGATGGAGTTGATGTCCATGCACACTATCACCGAAAGGAGGAGTCACCTACCTGGTGACTACAAGACTTCTTTGAACAAAAACAAAGTGCAAACATACGGACCCAACCCCAGATGGCAATCTATGCTAAAGCATATGATCTACAGCTCAGATGCTTCAAACGTACAGTTTTAGGGAAAGAACATAGGCCCTCGGTTCCTGGTTGGCAGGGACCCAGGGCACACTCAGTCAAAGTGCATTAATATTGGGCAAAAAGTGTGGGGCAACCATGCAAAAACGGGGCACTTCTCTACAGTCGACACCTGTAGCCTCTTCACAATGACCTCCAACCATGGACCGGAAAACATTCTCGACATCAAAAGACACCGCTGCTGTATCGACCCTGTTTCCTGGTGACCGAATCCTGAAGTGTCCTGGCGTTGAGGGACATCTCTACTTACCTGCCCAGCTGTTGGTTCCTCCCAGAAGACTTCCTTGACCTAGCCTGCAACAAATTCAAAACCGACAACCTCCATAGGATTGCATTGGGCTTCCAACCTCTACTAAGCAAGCGCCGCGCCTGTGCTGCTGGTGGTGCAGCCTTGGTGCTAACTTAGGACCCCCCCTTTGCCCTCACCTTAATCCAAGGAGCTTGCCCCCCCCCGACAGAGTGGCCTGTCCATGAGTAGCACCCAACTGAGGTGCGCCCTAGCCCCATTGGCTAACATTAACGCCCTGCACCTGGCCGCCCTAGTGCCGCTGGTGGTCCGTGCCAGCCTGAACCTTGGTTCTACCCCCAAACCCTTTACTTACCTGTAAACGTAACACTTGGTTTTCTCTGAAAAATCTTCTAAGTGTTAAACTGCCTTGTGCTGCAATAAAAGTAACTTATTGTTAGACGGCGACCTCAGAGGAGCCCGGAAAGGGGGTCCTGGCTACCCTGAGACCCACCCTCAAAGTATCGTAGCCGGGCACTGGCGGGAGACTCCTCAGGAAGAGGAATCCCGTATCGAGGATCGTACTTCTGGCACCACACGACACAGAAACACCACACCGTGCGTTCTTAGGAATCACTCTTTATCAAACAGGTTAGCACTGCAAATATGTACAAGGAGAGCACGGGCTCAATGAGTCTCGGAAGGGATAGGGGGTAGCGGGACAGTCTCTGGTAAGGTTCAAGGCAAGGACGTACCCGGCGCACAGCTCACAATCCTCGAGCTGGGGGGTAGGCTTGTTGTCGTTGGGGTCCGGCGGGACCAGTGGAGTCGGTGGAAGCCGCGAGTCACTCAGCGGGCTCAGGTACAGTTCGGAGGTCTTACGATCTTCAGGGAGCCGCGAGTCACTCAGCAGGGCTCAAGTACAAGTTCGGAGGTCTTACGATCTTCGGGGAGCCGCGAGTCACTCAGCAGGGCTCAGGTACAAGTTCGGAGGTCTTACGATCTTCAGGGAGCCGCGAGTCACTCAGCAGGGCTCAAGTACAAGTTCAGAGGTCTTACGATCTTCAGGGAGCCGCGAGTCACTCAGCAGGGCTCAGGGGGTTCTAAGTTCCAGGAGCCGCGACCGCGTCAGCAGGCTCTCGTTGTTCCAGCGTCGAATCTCCCGGACAGTCTCAGAGCACCCCTTGTTATAGGTCGACCCCTCTTTGATGTCCGGAGTCTGTGCAGGCAGGGGTCTTGTCACCTGGGGGTCGCTTGTCGGGGTTTCCTGCCATTGTCTTTTGATCCTCTCAGGGATACCGGTGTACTACTATAAAATCACATCAATTTCCAGGCAATAAGTGTGGGCTAACCATGTGAAAAGAGGCACTTTCTCACACAGTCTGATTCTTGTAGGGCTGGTGTCCTCAACTTCCTTGGTGACGGAGGGGTCTTGTTCACCAAAGACATAGGGCATGTCAGAGGTGGGCTGCTGGTGCATCTTTCGGGTTAGGGTACTAAAGGCACGCAATAAAGTAAGCTCATTTGCAAGTGAGTTACACCTCATTTTAGCTTGGAGATGCAAATTTCTTTCTTTTCACGATGTGACCCGGTTGGTATAGAATGTCACAAGCACTTACAGTGCATTCGTGTACACATCACTTCTTTCTTTTCTTTACCTCTCAAAATCTGGACACCTTTCTTTTTACTTAATGGTTATGAAAGTTACCCATGAGGATAGCGTGGACAAACTGGTGAGTACCAACCAGCAGCTCCCTTGGTGATGCTTACGTGAGGTACTTTCTGACCTTTCACACATTGTTTCTTCTTGCTGTTCACAAGATGAAATGCCACTCGGTGTATTGACAAATAGTAGCAATTGAACACTAGGATCGGGAGGTGAATGGCATTAATCATAAAAGCCAGCCCATGAGCAGAGATAGTGTCTTAACTGCTCCTGACATCCGGTAATCTTCGTAAATAATCAGGTTCTGTGGATTTAAAAGCATTTTCGGTGTGCCCAAAGCTTCTCCTTTTTTACTGTAGAGTTTTCCTTGACCAGTAGCCAAGGCAAGCTCCACATGAGACCTCATCTTGGTCAGGGGAGAGACAGAGGTTACAAACATCATGGTGATCCAACTGCTGGAAACTTCTAATAGCACCAGGGACAGTACTGGAAGGACATCTGTTACATTACCCTCTAAGGGTGGAGTCACAGGGCATCCCATGACTCCAAACGATTCTTCGGAGAAAATACAACTTGCAAACATCTGAGATGACACGATTGTGCAGAGCACATTAATCTACAACAAAACATGCGAAGAACATTATGTTAGCAAACATAATTTGTGCTACAGGGGAATAGTGTCAGTCTGATACATCCAGGTGAACAAAAGAATCTATATCTCTGCTTCATTGAGACTAAAGACTCAGAAAACCATGTTATTTGAAAGCCGACGCCTTTGAGGAAGAAGGTATCAGAGGTAGGCATGGTGGTAACCAAGTAGAGAATGGAGGCCGCAATACTTTCCTCCGTATTCCAGCTCGCCTTCACTTGCTTCACGTGGTCTTCTGGTTGGCTGAATTAGAGTGTGCTGGCACAGTCAAGCTTTGTGTGTGTTAGAGTTCCCATGCGATAAAGAGCTCTGGCTGCAGAAGCTTTTCCCTGCAAAGATATTCTATATATCCTAACAGGTGACCGGTAGTTCTCTAAAAATCTACTGATTGATTGATTTAGAAAGAAACTGAAGGATTTCACAAATGCAAATAAAGAAGGAATACATTTTATAGCAGGTTTACAAGTTGTTTCAGATTGGCTTCCTTACGCCCATTTCAGATTGCTCAAATTACATGGAACCCAATGAATCGAGTCTTTGTTTGCAGTTGTAGCTACTGGTGAACAATCTCTAAATGACCAAAACCAAATAATGCAGATTTACCAACATTTTGCGTCATGGTCGTGCCACTTTTTTGGAGCAGCCACAAATCAAATTTCGATTTACAAAGCCACGCTTGGGGTGATTTGCGCCGCCTTGAATGGCTTTGTAAAGAAATGTGATGCAACACAGTGGCTTGCACTGCATTGCGTTACATTTCGTTCTGGGAGGCATTCCATGGGCGGAGCATGGTTGTCCAGTGCACAAAGGTTTGTCAACCTGGGATTGCGTGAAATAGCTACGCCTGCCAGAGAATTGCGCAACAAGGAGAATTTTTTCTTCTTGTCATTATTTCCACAAAATGCCTTGTGGGATTACTTTTCTGCTGAAAGGTGCACTACCTGCAAAAAAACAATTCTCCTTGTAACGTAGGCACGGGTGCCTGCATTGGCGCTAGACTGCCTGAAGTGCATGAGTGCTATGAGAGAGCGGAAATGCACCATATCTTAGATGGTATTGCACATTTCTGCTCTCTCCCTTTCACACAAGGCAGCGCCGCAATATCTTAGTAGGTGTGGTGCAGAAAGCGCTCTCCCTTTCACACAATGCAGAGCAGCAAGTTGCGTTGTTGCAATACTTCGCATGAAAACTTAGTAGATCTGGCCCTTGATTCCTATTTATTTCATATATTTTATAGTCCTTCAGACAATCATCCGTACACTATTCATATGTACCCGCTAGAGGAATACACCAACACTGGATTCATTTGCTGGAAGTTTAGTGTGAGCAGTAAAACAAAGCCATTCAAGTTATTCGCCACTTCCAATTATGTTGCAAATACAACCAGATAACAGGTTGTGCGAAATTATACAAAAGCATCAGTTATGCAACCTTGCAAACACAAAAACAAATGGTTGCGTGAAATAAAATTTTATTTTGACTCAAAATTATTTTCCAATGATTTACAAAGACGGCCCTTTCGCTCTTTAATGTAAAATAAAATGTGTTGACGAGGCTATCATATTTCTTTTGGCGCTTCGTACGAATCAGACATCAAAAACCCTCTTTACTCTATTAACCCCACTGTATAAAAAAGATCCATATAATAACAACATAACTTATAAATCATTTCTAAAGCAAGACTTTGTCTCCTCGTGATTGCGTGTGCATACATTCTATGGAAACGTATATACACCAGTGTACAGATTTTAAAAATGTGTAAGTGCACAAGTGAATAATCGGTTTGTGTAGAATAGTCCGCTTTTTTAAAAGGCCTGCTGGAGCACTGCAGGACTCACAAGGACAAAGCGAAGAGGACGGTAAGGATATGGAACAGAATAAATACATCTCAAAAGATTAACGCACATAGGAAAAGATTGCTCCAGTGACACGATTATGGCGAAGAAGGGAATCGTAGGTTTTGGGGACCACCGCTGCCTTTAATTTAATTTCAGAAGTGCTGTAATGAGCAGTATGGCCAGTGACAAATCCCCATGCAGAAGCATTAGTCGTTCTCAGCCAATCACAAATTGCTACTCTGAGCTCTTGCTTCCATATAGCTTGCTGTTGGTCTAAAACTGTAATTTTTACAAAGGAACACACATTTCTGTCCTTTAAGAGGATTCACTGTGCACGAACCATGTAAATAAATGTATAAAAACTTGCCCAGCAATTAAACCTCACACAAATTAAACTGTGCAATGATTACAGACGTTTTCTCGACCCCCAGCCATGCTCATGCTTCTGAAATGGGTGGCAGAATACAGAATCAGAAGATGGAGGCACTGATCTGGGGCACTCAGTCAGACCGATTCCTCTTACGGTCAAAGCCCAAAAACCTTTATTCTCAGAAATTAGATTTTTTTTAGATGGCAGAATAATGCACAGCATGTGAATCCAGAACAGGTTTACAACTAAAAACTCTTGGGCAGAATGTAGTTCTTTCTGGCCTGAGCACAGTGAAACATGCAAGAAAGCACCTTGCATTCTTTTTCAAGGCATAAACGGATTCCAGCAAATCAAGGTCCTCTCTACCATACAGCTGTTCTAGCAGACAGACACCAACCTCAGACATTGAATTTTTAGTTCCAATGACCCACCACTATAGAGCGGAGCTATAAAGGACTGTCTGGTCATGGCCTGGTTCCCATGTTGATGGCATCGCTGGACGCTGAGTTTAGCCTTATGTTAGCCTAAGCTGAAACGCCCATAGCTCAGCCTGGCCTGTAAAAAAACAAAGAGGCTAAAAGAAATAATAAAAGAGAACACATGAGCTATGAAAGAGTTGGTGCACACATTCACCTCAAATTTCTCATAAAAGAAACTAAGCATTTAGAAAGAACACTACCCATATCATCATAAAAATACTTTTAGCGGGGTAGACAGTACCCAATAGTACTCAAATTCAATAGTTTACTTGAAAAGTTTAAAACATCACCTATAAAATTGACTGATGAGGCTTTTTATGGGTAAAAAAAAGTGGTGGATTAAAATTTACAGTCCAAGAAAGTGGTCGGTAATAGCTTCAGCCACCCCTAGTGTGGTATGGCTCAAAAGAAGAGCGTGTGAAACACAACTAGATAATAGGTGTTGTTTACTATTGTGAAAATGATTGAATTGACTATTCCTTTAAAAAAGGAGGTTCTTTTTTCTTGGCACCCATTAGTTAGCCAATAAAGCCACCAACTAGTTCAGCAGAGGACCTGAAAAACAACTGAGTCTGGCAATGCACTGAAACATATCACAAGCTCTAAAGTACAGGAAGATGCTAGAGCCAGGGAAGTGCCTAGGAGCCAGCCATATCTGCCTGACTCTACTCTTGCCCCTAGCCATGCTAGAGGCTCTGAAGCACTAGTGCCCCTGGAAATGATTTAGGAGAAGGGTAGTTCCCACCTGGTTAGCACAGAGGCCCTGTTAGAGCACTTAAAATACCCCTTCGATTGCAAAAGTGGATGGGGGCTATCAGTGGAATAGCCAGATGAGCAGGAGAACTAGAAAAAAGAGTTAAAAGGGGAACTGGAAACCTTTTCCTGACCTAAGGATGTCCACTGATGATTGGAGGGGGTCTGTCATTTTCATCTGGAAGCTGGGGAGAATAGGCCACATCCTATACTTTTTAAAACTAATCTTTTTACACAAATGTAGAACCAAAACAAACATTAGACAAGACATCTCGGTTGATCTTACAAGGTAACACATCAAACACTGGACAGAGAAGTAATGCCCTAATATCCTTCATCAGGAGCCTACCAGCCAGGCCCAGAGGATTTCAGGAAGCAAACAATTGCTGTAGTCCACATTAGGAATGTAAAAAGCACCGTCGTTTAGCCAAGAAGCAGCTCTGAACTTGGCTGCAACTAGATGTGCTGTATTGATGGAGACGCCCCCCCCCCCCTCATGACGGAAGCTTCCCTTGTAAAGAATTCTGTTCAGTCAGCATGCCAGCCAGGCCTGCCCTCTGCTTCCAAGGCACAGTTTACACTTGGCAGGGAATAACAGCAGCAGATCCGGGGAAGAAGCAGGTCTGCAGCAGCTTCACACCATGGTGCAGAGGACCTTTACTTGTAAAAGCCAAGGAGGGTCCCCCTCAAACAGCTGCTGTGGGGAGCCATGGAGGGGGCGTGATAAGGCAGCCACCGTGCGGATTTGGATATAAATAGCCATGGAGGTTACACTGTCGGGCACCCGCTGGCACCAGCCGACCCACTGATGCGTCCTGTTCTGGATACGTCGATATGCTTCCGGTTTATGATGATATTCCGTGCACATCCGACATAGTAGTGGCGATGGGGCAAGGATTCCGGCCACGCGGGGACCTCCACTGTGTCTGCAAGAAGAAAATGGAGGTTAGTATGTTATTAAAGAGTCTGTGCTAATGCAATAATATCTGGATACAGGGCAAATAGTATGGTCCCTTGGTAAAAAAAAACATTCTTTCCTGTAACCTAAAATAATGGCACTCACACTAATTCAAGACTTAGTAGGAATCTGGGACGGTCAAGACGGTGACCAGCAATTATCCACCCAACAGCCAGATAGGTCTGCTCCACAGGATAGCACACTAAACCAAAATGCAACATTCTCTGCCACACCTCTAAAGACACATGGGCCCTTGAGTTATTATTCAACTAGTCACAACCGAAAAACAGTTCCTGACTATAAAGCCTTTTGCTACTCCTTGGGCCCAGATTTCTTCAGACTCATTGGTGCCTCCTAGCCATCAAGAAATAAGAACCAATGCTCAACCTAAAATAAGTTAAATGTGGAGCTTGGATTTGGAGTTGATCTGAGGACCACCTGGTCCTTGTGGACCTGAATGAACGCTTCCTGGATTGCCAGAGCTTAAAGCTCATTAATACACCCAAGCGAGATTATTGCTTTTAGGAAACTTACCTTACATGATAGAAACTGCAACTTACAGTGGTGAAGGGATTCAAAGGGTGGACTCATGAGCCTTATGAAGACTGTTGACATTCCATACAGGGGCAGAAGGTATCCAGTAGGAATCATTAAGCCCCTCAATGAAGCCTTTCACCACAGGGATTTTGATTAATGTTCTTAACACCAGAACAGCTCAACCTGGCTATGTTGCACCTGACGTCGAAGAGTTTGGTTATCTCAACATCCCAAAGGCGTGTATGCTTATTCTGCACAAGGGCGGTAAATCCAGCATGTTCCGCTGCAAAGTAGATAAGATTTGTCCAATACCGTAGTTTTGAGCCTAATACCTGGGGAATATACAATTTTAACGTCACACATATTCCACTCTTATATTATGATGCACCCTACCTTGTGAGCAGCACGGTGCACTTGAATATTTCAAATCAGGTTTTCCTACATATGAAAAGGCTGATTTTGAGAGGTCTGAGGAGCATGGTTCAAGCTACTGCAGGGTAAGCAAATGTCTGCCTTTTTTCGGGGTCAGAGAACATAGATTGTGCATTTGATAGGAGTGCCCAAGTGTTAGAGTTCAAGATTACCAGCAGGTAAGTAAAAAGAAATAATGAAAAACTGAGGGTGACCGCGCAAACAGGCGTCACTTTGTGACAGATAATATTTGTCCTCTGTCACAAATCTCAGATATTTTTGATGCTCCTTGTTCGAGACATGGAAGTACGCATTCCTTGAGGTTTATGGTGGCTACGTAGTCTTCTTCTTCCAGAAGTGGTGTTACTTCTTGCCATGTTGTCGTCTTACGTTTTATCATATTTGTTCAAAATTATTAAATCCAAAACGGGTCGATATGCCAAGTCCTAATTTAGGATCAGGAAGTCTATTGAGTACACTCTATTGATGGGTTTCTGTTTTGGTTCTTCTATTGTAGTTTTTAACAAGAGGGTTTGAATTTCTTGTAAGAGAATGCCCTTGTGATCGAATTTGTATGTTATTGCCTTTGGGGTATATTTGGTGGCTTTGATATCAACATTATACAATACCTGTGATGTAATATACTAATTACTGACTTGTCTGTGGTGATTCTCTGTCATTTAAAGAAAAAAGTACTTATGCTCCCTCCGACGAGGGAGCTGTGATCAGTGGGGCTTTGCACTGAATTACTTGCTATTTTGGCACATGCCTCTATAGGGTTGGGCTTTCTCTTCCCTCCAACACAAATATTGCTTTTCCTTTTATTAGACAGTTGCCAATGATGTCAGACTGCTGGTTTCCTTGTATTTGTCATCTTTAAAGTGGTTGTTATTGAAAAGGTGATCTTCCATGGCCGCTTCGACTTACGTTATCATCACGGGTAAAAGCTGTTTTTGTTTGTGAGGCCCCCACAGACTTGGCAGTATCATACGCTTCCTTCATCCATATGCCAGCAAAGGGTGGATTATTGATGTTTGCTTGCACCTCTGGTTTAAAGCCTGAGATTCTCCATTGTGTGTAAGGAATATGCTACTTACCAGTATGCATCTGTTCTTGGCATGTAGAGCTGCAGAGTTGTACACTTAGCATAGGTCGCCATCTGGTGTTGGGCCCGGATGTTTGCAGTTTGTTTTTCTTCTTGGACCGTGCTTGGAAGTCACGAGTTTGGTGACTCCTCCTTCGGTCCGTACTGCGCATGGGCTTCGGCTCCATCCTCAGATTGTTTTTCGCCAACAGGGAAATGATGGAGCGTAGTAATAACAGTGAGAAACCCATGTGTGTTGTATCTAAATAAGATGGACTGGAACGGATACAGGTAGCCGGGGAGGCGGGTGGGCGTGTACAACTCTGCAGCTCTACATGCCAAGAACAGATGCATACTGGTAAGTAGCATATTCCGTTCGAGGCATATGAGCTGCAGATTGTACACTTAGCATAGATTATATAGCAGTACCCAACCTTAGCGGCGACCACCGGTATCCGTTGCAGCTGTTTGAAAGAGTGTTTTTAGTACAGCCTGGCCCACCCTAGCTTGCTGCTGGGAATGCACATCTACACAGTAGTGTTTTGTGAATGTGTGCGGTGTAGACCATGTGGCTGCCTTGCATATGTCATCTAAGGGTATATTCCCTAGAAAAGCCATAGAAGCCCCTAACTTTCTTGTAGAGTGGGCTTTAGGGGGAACAGATAATGTTCTCTTTGCCCTCTGATAGCAAATTTGTATGCATTTTACAATCCACCTAGCTATCCCTGATTTTGAGATGGGGTTGCCTTTATGTGGTGGAGAAAAGGAAACGAACAACTGTTTGGTCTTCCTGAAGGGTTGCGTTCTTTGTATGTAATATAGCAACGCTCTTTTCACATCTAGTGTGTGTAAGGCCCTTTCCGCAACAGATTGGGGTTGCGAAAAGAAGACAGGTAATTCCACTGATTGATTGAGGTGGAAGGGGGTAATGACTTTGGGCAGGAACTTCGGATTAGTTCGAAGTATGACCTTGCTGTGATGCATTTGTATGTAAGGTTCCTGTATGGTGAACGCTTGTATTTCACCAACCCTTCTAAGGGAAGTGATAGCTACAAGGAAAGCTGTTTTCCAGGTGAGAAATTGTAGCTCACATTTGTGCATTGGTTCGAAGGGCGGACCCATTAGTCGTGTAAGGACCAAATTTAGATTCCATACAGGGGAGGGTGGTGCCCTGGGAGGAATTACTCGTTTAAGGCCTTCCATGAAGGCTTTAATAGCGGGCACTCTGAAGAGTGACAAATGCTGTCTGTTTTGTAGATAGGCAGCGATCGCTGCTAGGTGTAGGCGTATGGATGAATACGCTAGGTTACACCTGTGAAGATGGAGCAGATAGCATATGATGTGTTGTATGGATGCATCTAGAGGGTTGATTGTATTGTTACGGCAGTACATTACAAATCTTTTCCACTTTGCGGCATAGCATGCTCTAGTGGTAGGACGTCTGGCTTCCATGATGATGTTCATGCAATCAGGGGGAAGGTTAAGGTACCCGAATTCTAAGATTTCAGGAGCCAGATCGCCAGGTTGAGCTGAGCTGGGTCCGGGTGCCTGATTTCTCCATGGTTCTGGGTTAGGAGGCATGGGGAAAGGTGCAGTTTTTGATGTGGTACCACTGATAGTTGTAGTAGCGTGGTGTACCACGGCTGTCTGGCCCACGTCGGAGCTACCAGAATGAGTGTGAGGGAGTGCTGTTGTAGTTTCCTGACCACTAATGGAATTAGTGGGAGAGGTGGAAAGGCGTATGCAAATCTGCCTGACCAGTTCATCCATATCGCATTGCCCTTGGACAATGGGTGTGGGTATCTGGCGGCGAAGCTTGGGCATTTTTTGTTTTCGTGGGTGGCGAAGAGGTCTATTTGAGGATGCCCCCACTGTTGGAAGAATGGGTGAAGAACTTGTGGATGCAGTTCCCATTCGTGTAGTTGTTGAGTCTGTCTGCTGAGCAGATCTGCTATGGTGTTTTGTACGCCTGGAACATGTTGTGCCAGGAGAAAAATGTTTTGGGGAATTGCCCATCTCCATATGCTCTGGGCTAAGCGGGAGAGCTGGGGAGAGTGTGTCCCCCCCTGTTTCTGTATATAATACATCGCAGTCATGTTGTCTGTGCGAATGAGGACTGCTTTGCCTGAAATCTGCTTTTGGAAAGATTTTAGGGCTAGAAAGATCGCCAAAAGCTCCAGATGGTTGATGTGGAGCGTTTTTTGCTGTGGCGTCCATAGACCTTGCATTGTGAGGTGTAAGAGGTGCGCTCCCCAGCCGGAGAGCGATGCGTCCGCTGTTAGAGTCACTTGGGGAACCGGGTCCAGGAACGGCCGTCCCTTGGAAAGGTTTGTGGTGTTCCACCACTGCAGAGAGTGATGTGTGCGGCCGTCCACCAACACCAGATCCGTTAGCTGACCCTGGGCCTGGTTCCACTGTTGTGCTAGGCACTCCTGAAGTGGATGCATGTGGAGTCTTGCATGGGGCACTATGAAGATGCAAGACGCCATCATCCCTATGAGCTTCATAAACACTCTTGCTGGTAGAGAGTGTTGAGGAAGGAATATTTTGCGTAAGGCTAGAATGCTTGTGATTCTGGCTGGGTTTGGATAGGCAATACCTTTTGAGGTGTCTATGGTGGCCCCGAGATATTGCTTTGTGTGAGATGGTATGAGGTGGGACTTTTGGTAGTTCACCGTGAAGCCTAGCTGATGAAGCAGTTGGATGGTGCTGTTTGTATGTTGCACGCATTGGTGGTAGGACGCGGCTTTTATGAGCCAGTCGTCTAAGTAAGGGAAGACGTGAACATGTTGACGTCTGAGGTGTGCTGCTACTACTGCTAGGCATTTGGTAAACACCCGTGGTGCAGTGGTGACCCCGAAGGGGAGAACCTTGAATTGGTAATGTTGCCCGTCCACCACGAACCTGAGGTATTTTCTGTGAGAGGGGTGTATTGGAATGTGAAAGTACGCGTCTTTCAGATCCAGTGTTGTGAGAAAGTCTCCCTGGCAGAGGAGTGGGAGGACTTGTTGTAAGGTGACCATGTGAAAGTGGTCTGAATGTATGTAGGCATTTAGAGGCCGGAGATCCAGAATGGGTCTGAGGGTCTCGTCTTTCTTTGGGATTAAGAAATATAGGGAGTAGACCCCTAGATTTCGTTGATTGTCGGGTACCTGCTCTATGGCGTGTTTCTGGAGGAGCGAGAGTACCTCTTGTTTGAGCAGTGTGGAATGCTCTTGGGACATTGGACGGTGCCTTGGTGGGATATTGGGTGGGGGAGATGTTAGCTCGAGGCAGTACCCTGACCGAATGATTTGGGTCACCCATTTGTCCGATGTTATGGACTCCCATACGTGGATAAAATCTTGTAGTCTGCCCCCGACCGGAGTGGAATGGTCTGGGGGGAGGGAAGGGGAGTCATTGTGCGGGTGGGGTGGCAGAACGGGTATTGTTGGTTTTGCCCCTGCCCTTATTGTTGTTGCCTCTGTAGCCACCTCTTTGGTTGCCCTTTGAAAAGGTATTTTGAGGAGGGGATTTGTAGGAGGTAGAGGCATTATCGGTGGAGGAGCCTCTACCTGTGGCACGAAAGGACGAGCGTCGAAAGGAACGCTTAGAGGCTTGGGTCTGGAGCGCTCCCATAGACTTCGCTGTGTCTGTATCTTTCTTCATTTTTTCGAGCGCTTCGTCTACCTTTGGGCCAAAGAGTGTTTGCTGGTCAAAGGTGTGATTAAGTATTGATGTCTGGACCTCAGGCTTGAACCCTGATATCCTGAGCCAGGCATGGCGGCGAAGCAGGACACTGGTGTTTATGGCTCTAGAAGCAGTGTCTGCTGCATCGAGGGCACACTTAATGGAGGTGTTTGTGATTAGTTTGCCCTCCTGTATCAAGTCATGAGCTTGGCGTTTGTATTTCTCTGGAAGGTGCTGCATAAGAGCCTCTAATTCATCATAGTGTGCTCTATCATATCGCGCAAGCAGTGCTTGTGTATTTGCAATGCGCCACATGTTTGCAGCCTGGTAGGCGGTGCGTTTACCAGACGCGTCCAGAAGTTTAGATTCCTTGTCTGGTGGTGGGGCATCTCCTGAGGATTGGGAGTTAGCCCGCTTTCTAGCTGTGGAGACAACTAGGGAATCTAGAGGAGCAGGGCCCTTGATGTATGCAGGGTCTGTGGGTGCCGCCTTGTACTTCTTCTCTATTCTAGGGTTTAGTACTCTGGCTCTGACAGGGTCTTTGAATACCTCTGTAGCGTGCTTGGTGACACCCTTAAGCATGGGTAAAATAGCAGTGGAACGATCTTGTAAATCAAATGTATCCAGTAGGAAGTCTTCTTCCACTGGTTCCGTGTGCATGTCCACCCCATGGTAGTGTGCTGCTCTCTGCACTAAATGGTGAAACCCTAAAGAGTCCTCTGGAGGAGACGGCCTTGATGGGTATAGGTCGTCTTGAGGTACATTGGGTACATCAGGGTTATTATAATCCTCCCATGGATCTGGGGTCCCTGGTGGGGTGGGATCCATTGGGGCGTCCCCTGGGTCATTGTCCGGGTCCCCGTCATCCGGATCTGGGGATGGGGCCGGATCGTAGTGAGGTAAAGGTGGAGGGGGTGGTGGTGGGAGGGGGGGTGGCAGTGGGGAGGGTACTCTAAGGGGAGAAGTGGCTGAGTCCCTCTTTTTGGGTGGAGGAGGAGGAGCCGGAGCCTCAAGGCGACGCTTCTTAGTAATCACAGTCAAAAGGCCAGTCTTTGGATCTCTGGACAAAGTCTTTTGTAAAGGGTCTGGTGTAAACAGAGCCAATGGCGCCGAGTCGTCTGTCGGCACCGGCGATTTCGGAACCGGAGGTTTCGATGTTCTGTGTACGCCTTGCTTTTTGGAGGTCTCCGTGTGTTTCGGCGTCGAATGCTGTTTCGGCGCCGGAGCGTCGGTGCCGACCGATTTCTGTTTGTGTTTGGTCGGCGCCGAGTGTCCAGGTTTCGGCACCGGTGGTTTCGGAGTCGAGCTGGATTTTGCAGGCTTCGGTGCCGAGTGGTGTTTATCGGCACCGGGCGTCGGCTGGCTCGATCCCGAGCTGCCGTGAGACTTTGAGTGCTTCGACACCGGGCCCGAAGGTGGGGTGATCGAGGCTTTGGTTTTGGTTTTGCCCAGGCCGGCAGGCGAGGGGGTAACCGGAGTCTCTTTGGTTTTCGGTGCGGGGCTGGGAGGGGGCATTGTACTCACGGCCCGCTGTCCTGGTGTTACGTCCTCCAGGTCGGAGTCGTCGGCCTCGGAAGCGCTGACGATGTCTTCTCCCAGTTCGGTGTGTGTCTGCCCCGAAGCTTCGGCGTCGTCTCCGAAGATGTCCGGTGGAACTGTTGAGGATGAGTGCGCCATGGTGCGTCGAGCCCTTCGATCTCGGATCGTTTTCTTCGATCGAAAAGACTTGCAGGCGGGGCAGTCTCGAGCCTCGTGTTCCGGAGAGAGGCAAAGGTTACACACCTGATGGAGGTCGGTGTGGGGAAATTTAGACCCACATTCTGGGCACTTTTTAAACGGAGTCCTTTCCATCGGCCGGGACCGGAGTCGCGGAGGGCCCGAAGGCCGGTGTCGATGTACGGGATGGAAAAAGTGCCGCTTCGAGAGATGAAGATGATGAAGGAACTCGAAGAATCGAGGATTTTCCGTCGAGGCTGGAACCGTAGAAGTTCGAAGCCGGAGCACGAAGTATCACATCCGAGCCCGATGGCGGAAAAAAACAATCTGAGGATGGAGCCGAAGCCCATGCGCAGTACGGACCGAAGGAGGAGTCACCAAACTCGTGACTTCCAAGCACGGTCCAAGAAGAAAAACAAACTGCAAACATCCGGGCCCAACACCAGATGGCGACCTATGCTAAGTGTACAATCTGCAGCTCATATGCCTCGAACACTGATTTCTCCATCTTCCTGCCTGCTGCCGATAACTTCTTACTGTTCTTATCTTGAGGAGGCAGGTACATTGACGTTATTCTCCTTCGAACTGTAGATACACTAAGGAAATCAGCTGAAATCTTTCTCTGTATATAGTGGGTCCCTTGGAGAAGGTCTATTATTTTTACATAAAAGACAACCTCGGAAGATTCTTTTTTGTTAGCGGCTTCGGTACTGTGTATTTGATACATGGTAGCTTAGGTTAGTGAAGGTTTTTCCTTTGTATAGCACTACGTATCTCTAGTAGATGGCATCTTTCTTTCTGTTCCTCCCTAAATGGATTCTTTATGTATTTGCATGACTGTTTGTGAGAAAGTGCCCTCTTTCTGCATGGTTGCCCCCACTTTTTGCTGAATTGCTGATGTACTTTGATTGAGTGAGCCCTGGGCTCCTGCTAATCAGGTACCCAGGGCCTATGTTCTTTCCCTTAAAACTGCTTGGAAGCCTAAACCCAATTGGCATCTCTGGCCACAGATCAGCCCCTGGTAAATGGTACCACAGGTACCAAGGGCACTGTGACCAGGGAAGACCTCTAAGGGCTACAGCACTTATTGTGCCACCCTTAGAGGCCCCGTACCATTACACTTACACACTGCCTTTGCAGGCTGCGTGTCTTGGTGATGAACAAAGTGAAGAGTAAACATGGCACACCTTCCTGTGTGCCATGCCTACAACCCACTGCCCTGGCATAGGTCAGTCACCCCTCTAGCTGGGTGCCCTATACAAATGGTGAGGGTACAGGCGCATGAGCCCTGTACCTCTACAGTGTCTAAGTCCATTCTTAGACATTGTAAGTGCAGTGCTGCCTTTAAGAGTATATGGTGCTGGGAGTTTGTCATTATGAACTCCACAGCACCATAATGGCTGCACTGAAAAATGAGAAGAAGTTTGGTATCAAACTTCTCAGCACATTAAACCCACACTGATGTGGGATTTAATGAAAAATGCACAGAGGGCATCTTAGAGTTTCCCCCTGAAAAACGAACTACCACTAGTGTCCAGGCTGAGTGGCTGCTTTCAGCTGCCACCATCAGACATGTTTTTGGGCCCCTGGGCGAGAGCCTGCTGCTCTCGGGGGGCCTGAAACAATGCACATCCTGGGACGAGGTGCTAAGCCTCCTCCCCCAGAATGGGCAGGGTCCACGAAGGGGAAGCTTCAAAGGCTTGCCGCCTTTGTGAGCTTCCCCAGTCGACTTGCTGCTTTTGCAACTGGTCCCCACTGGTTCTGACCCCCACTCTGGGCGGGAGAATCAGCGGAAAAAACAAGTGAGCAAGAGAGGTGTGCCCACCTCTGCCAACTCCACCCCTCAGGTGGGGGAAGCGAGGTGAAGCACAACTCTCAGTCCCCGCCATCTTGCAGATGGGGGGGAACCAAGCCAACCAGGGAAAGGCTTATGCTCCCTCCCACAGGAGGGTGGAATAATAGAGGGTGTACCCACCCCAGGGAAGAGACCCATTGGTCCCAACCTTTTACCTACCTGTAACGCCCCTAAATCTAGTATTTAGGGGCACCCCTGAACCTTGCTTCCTCAAACAAAAACCAACTACAAGAAAAGAAAAAGGACCAAACAGCCATGCCAAAGCTAACAAGAGGAAGACGCCCACTGACTTGCTCCCAGCCCTACCTCCACCTCGAACCTGCTTCTGCGAAATACCGGTGTATCCTGCACCCAGCAACATCGAAAACCCCGGAGGACCTGCCTGCCTTCCCACCACAAAGACTGTCTCCTGTGAACACCGGATTTGTTCATCAACAACCTCTGGCCCCGGCCGGAAACCGCAAATCCGCACCACTCTGCACCCACCATGCATGGCCTGAGCTCGAGTAGGCAAATACCACAAGGAGGTCCCCCTAGCAATCCTGACCTGAGATCCAGCGACCCCTGACCTGCCTCAAGCCTCCAGCCGATGCCTGCAGCCTAAATCCGGAAGGTTCCCCCAACCGCGACCAGGTAAGAAGATCAGACCCTAAAAGGCACTCCTGCACCTGACGCTCCATGGCCTTGGGTGGCCCAACCGAGGTGCCTAGCCAAACCCCAAATACCTCTCAAAGTGGTGGTCGCACCCAGAAGACCTTCGTCCCCGAGCCTGCGCAGCTTTTGCAAACTGGAGACTCCCATTGAAAGCTACAGGGCTTCCGACGTCAAAACAGCACTCTGCACCCGGCCGCCCCAGTGCCGCTGAGGGTGCATCTTTTGCGCTGGCCTAAACCCCCATTTGCCCTGAGCTTAAGTCCAGGAGCTTTCCTCCCACAACCCAGTGGCCTGCTCGTCAGCAGCCACCAACCGGAGGCCCACTATCCCCCAATGGATAACAGTGGGCCTCAGCACTCTGTACCCGACCGCCCTAGTGCCACTGAGAGTGTAACAAGAATGCATCCTTGACCCTGGGGGACACGTGAGTCTAACCCCAGAATACCAGCTCCCACAACAAAGTACTTACCTTTGAACAGTTAACCACTATTTCCCTCCATAGGATAACATTGCCTGTTTTTCTATGAAAAGCTTCAAAGGATCTGCAGCTCATATGCCTCAAACACGATGTTACTTACCCGTTTACAGGAAATGTCAGAGTGTAGTATCCAGGTATACTACACTGTGTAAGCAAGGTAATCTCAGAAGTAACTTACCTGTAATTTTACTAAAAAGCCCAATCAAAGTATATGTTCTGTATTTACAAAGCATTGCATTTCTCAGTGACAATACTGTAAGTCAAAACAAAGTACATATACAATTACAATCTAACCTGTATTGCAACTGTATATTTACAGCAAAGTATTTATCACCTACCTGTGCCAGGATTGCTTGGTTCTAGAAAATAAAATAACTAAAAGAATATTTTTATACAAAAACAATTGGTCTGAAGTTCAGTCTTTCAGTGTGTGAATTCATTTGCTGACTAAGTGTGTATAACCAATGCTTAACACTGTCCTCTGATAAAGCCTTACTGTTCGACCACACTACCACAAATAGAGAGTAAGGTGTCTACCTTTGGGGTTCCACTGGACTCTGTGTACATTATACTTCACTTTGGTATAGTATATACAGAGCCAGCTTCCTACACTTCGTCCAAATCAGAGCCGGATTCTGAGACGGATATAAGATCTTCTTCATCCCCTAATGCAGCGCCGGTCTCCTGCTCGGAATCTTCTCCGAAGAGGTCGGGAATGGATCTGATGTTTTCGCTCTGCATGTCGCGACGTCGAGCCAGACTGTCACGGAGCGTTTTCTTTGAGCGGAAAGATTTACACGCGTCACAGTCCTGTTCGTTGTGCTCTGGAGATAAGCACAAGTTGCACACTTTGTGTGAGTCGGTGCGCGGGAACTTCGCGTGGCACCGAGGACGAAATTTAAATGGAGTCCGTTCCATCAACCGTCAGGCCTACCCCGCATAAGTCCACCTTGCAGCCTTCCACGAATTTCTCTAACGAAATAGAGGTTTTTCATGTCACCGAAATGAAGACTCACCTACCTTGTGACTGGAAAGACTTCTTTGAAGAAAAACAACTTGCAAACATCCGGACGTAACACTAGATGGCAGGAGAATGCAAAGCATGTGATCTACAGCTCACATGCCTCGAACAATAAATTACTATTTTCTCAACTTCCCTTTTTGTTTTAGACAAATCTGTAACACGCTTATCTTTGACCCATTCCTTCCTATCAAATAAGCATTGGCAAAGCCAGTAGATCAGTCTTTAATGTGTCGTAAACACAGGCATTCACAAATGCTGTTTAAATGCACTGCACGCACACATTTTATTTATCACATTAAAGCTTTTTCTATTAGACTGCTTTCTGTTGCCTTCAGTTCTTTAGCCTTTGTATGCGTTCTATACAAACAGCGTGACGACTGAGCATATTCTTTAGATGTAAATTAGTCCCTCATGCATTCCAGTGGAAGCACTTCTAGGAAGACGGAAAGATACACCTAATAGCATGACGTGAGAGAGTGATACCCCACTCTATATACACTTTAAAAAATAGGTAACAATGTGAGGTCAAATAGAGCTGTGGTGAAGTCAGACCAAAAAATAAATCTGCTGAGGTTTGGTATTAATGCCATGCTCAAGTTGTTATCAATCTCTCATCAGTCGTGGTAAAGAAAGAGTAAATTACAGGAAACCCATGTTTAACAAGTCCATCTTTTGAAGTGGTTTAAAACATTGTGGGTAGAGCAGACCTGATACAAATGAACACATTCCACAGTCGGCCACAAATGTAAGGACAGAGGTGGTTACCCCATGCCTGAGGCTCGCTACCACTCACCCGGCACTCCTCCAACATAGATGGGTTCCTTCACACTGGTTGAAGAGACGTTGCTGGGCCCCACTGTGTGGTTCCCCTCGGTGTCCACGTCCAGCTGGATGACATTCTTCCCTTTAAGTACTTATAGGAAAAAGTAAGAACAAAAATGAATGTACAGCAACAGGTAGACAAACACCATGTCTAAGCTAATGAAGGCAGAAGAGCAAGGGGATGTAAGAGTAGTTTCATAGCCGCTTACTCAATCCTGACCGGTGACAGTCACACAGGAAGGGATTATTGTAACAGACGACATGGGAGAGGAGCATCTGATTATTCTTTGCTTGAGAGAGTGTTTTGTTTAGCTCTACTGTTTTTTTGCAAGCTTCTTTGTTTAAGATTTGGGTAAAGACCAGGATGGCAGCAATGTAGAGAAGTGTCTACTCCAAGAAGGGTGCTAAATGCTTCTCACAATACTAGTCAGTTTTATCAATGGGCTTTGATCGGCTGGTAGAATGGGTAAATTGAAGTAAGTGTTTGACGTGCCCTAGGTATAACCCATAATAAACTCTCATACCAGCGACTGTATGCCACTGCCCATCACACAATGACTGCTGAGGGGTCACCGACACCTGGAATTCCCCTGCACCCATATCCGCTTGGACGGTGACCTGGAGGAAAAGAAAGAAAGGGATTATATGGCACACTAGAGGTAGCTTAACACAACTCTGTGCTCTGAAACAGTAGAGAAAATTAAGAACAAACAGAGTGGAGAAGTGGGAAAATGCTTGGCAAAGCGCCATGGCAAATCAGTAAATGGGATTCCAATGAAGCTTTGATTAAAATTACAAGATGTATACATGGTGCAACTAACATGTCATTAAATCATGTATCGACTTGACCTACTGCTCAGTTGCACTAT
Source organism: Triturus cristatus (assembly GCF_964204655.1). Taxonomy (NCBI): domain Eukaryota; kingdom Metazoa; phylum Chordata; class Amphibia; order Caudata; family Salamandridae; genus Triturus; species Triturus cristatus. Next base: position 1,663,865,959 of record NC_140590.1, on the reverse strand, counting down.
GAGCAAAGACGCTGCTGTACTCACCCTTTGGCCATCGGTGTACACGGTGAGGTAGTGCCCCTTTTTCCTGCCGATATGGAAGATCAGGCTGGAGGAACTCTGGGGGCGGATTTCCAGAATGAGTTCAAGATCCTCTCCAAAGGCGATAGAATCTAGTAAAATCAGAAGAGAAGAAAGTAAAGGAGCTTGTGAAGTACATTACGGCCAATGTTGTGCATTAGCAGCATCCTAAACTGCAGAAGGAGGAATTGAAGATCAGGATATATGACCACAATAAAGCTGCCAACCAATAGCAACCTGCTTTTCTAAATGGGTCAATGTGAAATATCAAATATTAAGAAAGTGTCTGGAAATTATTCCTTACCATATACAAATTATGGTTGACGTTAAAATGCTCTGTGACTTATTTTTTCACTGGTGTAAAGTATCTTGCAGTCTATTGGTGCTGCTCCACTTGTATGAATACAGAGACAGGTGTGAGTCAAAGGGGCCTAAGCTTGGGGAACATCACAAAAATTGAGGGATTGTTAGACAAATGCCTCCTCTGCACTGTCTCTGAAAACATGACCAAGTGTGGAAAGTATTGAGTGTTGGTTCTACAAGAGTCCCCCAGCCCTAAGCATGAAAAACAGAATCTTGTACCCAGACTAAGTAATCCGCCCTCCGGGGCGAAGTAGAGGCCGCTCTCCGTGGTTCCCTCATGGCAAGGTGTGACAGCGAAGATGCGGTCCGGAGAGTCTAGGAGTTGCCCATTCAGCTTCAGGTTCTTAATGCAGCCATCAAAGCTGGTGAGTGATGCCTCCTGAGAAAGGAGAAGCAGAACAGAGTGAAATGGAAGTCTGACACCATAATGGAGGACTGTGTGTGCACAGTGCATTTATTGGGAACAAACAATGGAGGCCATCTAACCAGTAGCCAAAAGCTATTAGTATTGAGGGACTTCGATCTGCCTGCACTTGATCCTTTATCAACCAGTCCGTCCGTCTGATACATTACATGTATTCCCATGCACGCATCCCTCAACAGTGGGGGCCTGATTTAGATCTCCGTGGACGGGTTACTCCGTCACAACAGTGACGGATAGCGTGTCTCCCAAAATATAAATCCCATTATAACCTATGGGATTTATATTTCGACGGACGGAATATCCAATACCGGTGTGATTGAGTAACCCGTCCGCCAAGATCTAAATCAGGCCCGTAGCCTTTTATTCATCCCTCGATGCATCCATGTTGTTTAACCGGTCCAACATTTTACCCCCATTGGCTCATGCACTTACCCATCCATCAACTCATTCACTTAAACATTCATCCACCCATTACCACATCAATGGCTACTACTTACCCGTGCCCAAAGCTTCACATTCATGCACGTTCTCAATTTGCACATCTTCCATCAACCAACGCACTTTCACCTATGCCCTAAACTACACCGACCCAAACCACATTCATTCAGTCATCTATAAACACATATATCAGCCTAAACATCCATTTATCTACCGACCATCAAAAAGTATTAAGATAGCCACTCAATCATCCATCTACCCATGCCTTCAAACAACCAATCAAATGTATTATAATACAACCTATTCATAGACTCTCACACATTCATACTTGTCAGAAATCTGTAAGCACTAGCAGAAACCATCTCAGGGAAGAGTGTCAATTGATGCGATCCGCTCTGCCTATACAGCACTCAACAATGTATTTCTTTAGCGTAAATAAGCACCTAGGTTGCTCAATCTGAGCTGGTTTTATAATACACCATAATCTTGAACATTGATGCACAGGTAGTTGGCAGAAGGTCAACACCATTCTCTTGGCTGCATCTCTACCAAGTCCAACACAAGTCAGCTCATTTAATGTGGGCCATCATAGAAACAATTTGCACCCATCGAAAAGTTGGATGCAGGAGCTCAGTAGCACCCACAGCCAAAGAACTGTTGAACGCTGGAATGCTGGTAAATGTGCCCGGACGAGAATAGTTACTAAGAAAGGAGGGAAATGTATCTGGATGAGAAAGATGTCCATTCAGATGGATTTGATTCTGGGCTTCCAGATATCCTTTCATGTGCTGCTGGCATTTGTATCTGGAAAAGGCTTTCTGAATAGTATATATCCCATTAGGTGATACACACACACAAGAAGGTTTTGCTGTGATGTTAGATATGTCATCTTATTATACCCCAAATCTGTGTAGACTAACACAATCTATTTCAGTTGTACAAAAGTCAGATGATGCCCTCTTCCCAGTCTTTCAACACAATTCAATCTCTTTCAACCTCGCTCTAACTTGAGGAAGACAAAAGACTCTTTCACATGACGCACCTTCCACCAAGGAGACATTTGTATAAACAAATGTATAACTCAACAAGCCATGCATTGAAACAAATACACTGGTGCTGCTGTTTGGTGCAGTACCCACATTTCTTCCTGCTGTGCCCATCAACGAAAACAGCAGAAGTGTCATGCAAGGGAATATGTAACAATGCACCCAACTAGCATTCAACAGACAAGCAAGACACCAAGGTTACTTCTTCTGGTAAAGTCTAAAGGTACAATCCAGAGGATAGCTTGCTGCCACCTTCAACACATAGAAGATACTTTCCACATTGCCACCTTCCACACTGGTAGGACGATTAGCCAAAAAACAAAATCTAAAATATTCCTCCAACCCTCTAATGGAAGCATTAATCTTATAGTTTCCATATTCATGAAGAAGACCCATCCAAAGCCCTCTGGTTCAGATACTTACCGGAACGCGATTCTTGGCTTTGCCCTCAGGGATGCCACCCACATAAAATGGGCCAGTAACCACAAAGTCTGAGCCGGATAGTGCGGTGCTGCTTTGAGATCTCAGGCCATTTATCACCAGGTGGATCTTGCTCTTATCTCGGCTGAAGAAAATCTTGAAAAGAAAGTCAAGAAAAGGGTCATGTACACAGCATTAAGGTTCAGATTTCATTGGTTGACACCACTCTTTGTTACTCCCATATGCCTCTGCTGTGGTCTTTGTATCTTTGGCAGTGTCTCTCTGCCATCCCTTTTTCAGCCACACAGTCCAGCCCACTAAAAATTAAGTGGTCTGGTCATTCCAGACCTTATACAAAAGTGACATTATAAAAAAAGTAATAAATGTTAAGATGAAGCAACATATTCAGGGAATCAGCATTCATTTACAGACAATTTCTTACTCCCTCACAGAGCTGTGGGAGAGGATAGATGCTTACCGTGTGCCACTTTCCATCCTGGTACTTGTCTTTGCTGCGGAGTCGCAACTTGCTTCCACTGCTTTCCACGAGGAAGACGAAACGCCCATGGGAGATGAAGAGAGCCATGAAGGAACTCTCCTGCTCATTGGCCACGTAGAAAAGCATGCCAGTAGAAGAGTTTAGCCGCACTTCCAGGGAAAAGTGGGACCTGTGGTACAAGAGACCAGAGATGCAGAATTGAGCACTTACTGCACCATTTGGAGGTGAAAGAGAAAGCTGTCTCTATATGTGATATCTCAATAATCTAATATAACTCTCAATAATCTAATATAACATGTAACGAGTCAGGGGTTCCCTTATGAATGGACAGAGGCTTGCTATGCAATCTCAAAGTTCTCTTTTAGGGGGCAGTGTGGTCGAGCAGCCCTAGGCTTAATACAGAGGAGTGCAGTGTAAGGCATTACAAAATACACACAATGATTAATAAATGACAACATGACTCAAGAAGGAGATTGAAAATAATTTATAAAAATACCAAGTACCTTTATATATGATTTGGCATCAGAGAAAAATCGTTCAGGTAAGTATGTTTTTAAATATAAAGTCTTTTCACTTTAAAAAGTGGACACTGCAATTTCTGAGTTCTACAATGTTACCCTACAGAAAGAAGTACAAGCTCGCAGACAGGTACAGTACATCGACTTACACGACCATTCTCCAGGAGTTAAGGTGAGCGACGGGAAAAGTCCAAGGCAGCATCAACAGGACCCCACCAGCGGCACGAGGGCGGCAGGGTGAAGAGTGCAAATCAGCGTCAGGAGCCCAATGCGTTTCAATGGGGATCGGTCACTGTAAAAAGAGGCTGCAGGCTCTGGCTAGGAAGCCAGTCAGGCTGAACCCTCAAGTGGGGTCAGACCTTGCAATGCTCGCTGACATGTGTGGTCCTCTTCTCTAAGGTCCAAGGGCGGTGGGTGCAGGGGTGTCCTTAGGCATGAGGATTTACCTACGGGAGCAGTCTCAGTTGAGGGGTTCTGCGTGCAGAGGCTGCAGGCGACGTTGGGGAGTCCAGGAGGGGTGAAAACATGATGGTCTCGAGCTGTGGAGGGCTGGGGAATCTTATTGGCATGGTGACCCACTTCAACTCGTGTCGGTGGCAACAGGTGCAGTGGTGGCTTCTGGTGTCAGATTTTGGCAGTTCCAGAGGCCACAGTCTTCCCTTTTGGAGATTCTTTAGAACAGGTCTGCTGCTCACGGGAGGTTGTGAGTCATTTTTGTAAGTCAGGCAGTCCTCCCAAGTTTCTGGATTCACAGCTGCAGGACGAGTCAACCTTGGTGCAGTTTTCAACGAGGGATGCAGAAAGGCTGGCAGGGCTGGTACCAGGTCACCTGCTTCGTCTTGGCTTTTGCAGCTCTTCGGTGTCCTCTTTTCTTCTATCTGCTTATCTGGTGCCAGGGACTCCCCTAAATACGGAATTTAGGGAAGTGTAGGGTAGTAGCCAGTCTGCTACTGACCCTTGGGGTCACTATGCCTCCTATATGACCACTTCCTGTGGGAAGTGAGCATACCCCTGTTCCAAAATTCCTATGTATGCCATCACAAAGATGACTACTTCTGAAAAATCGAATCCACTTCACATTAGCCCACCTTAGGGGTGGTACTAGCCTAGAGATGGCACGCCTATGTGACTAGCTAATTTTCCCACCTCTCCAGGTGCCAAGGGGGCTCTGGACAGGGGAGATGGCTTCCTCTCATTTGAGGGGAAACAGATTTGCATTCCAAAGGTGGCAGCTTCTTTGAAGCTCGCCGGCCCAAGGAGGCTATTCAGCAGGTGATCCTGTGGGAGGGGGTGTTACACCCTTTTCACAGACAGGCTTTGGTTCCGGGTCTCCTGAGAGCAAAGGCTCTCACCCTAGGAGATCAGAACAGTGTCTCAGGTGGCAGAAAACAGTAGGCACACCAGAGACTGGTAGGATTTCAGGGGGCGCCTCTAAGGTGCCCTATGGGTGCCTGTATTGATACGTACAACACTGGCATCAGTGTGGGTTTTTCCAATAGTAGATGTTTGATACCAAACGCCCCTATTTTCAGTGAAGCCATCATGTAGCTGGGGAACTTGTTTTCACCAGTGTCCAGCACATGTTTTAAAATGGCTTCCCTATCCACTTGCACTGGCAGTAATAAGACTGACCAACACGTGGGCAAATCTGCTAATGCAGGTATGCACTCACATGTAAAATTCAGCACCCTGCCTTAGGGGTGTTAAGCCTGCTGTAGGGGTGACTTACAAATATTCCATGCAGTGGTAGGAGACATGGCACACAGGGATGTGTGACATGTCGTGTTTTCACTTTTGTCTGTGCCAAAGACACGCAGCCTGCAATGGCAGTCTTGCATGTGCTTGGTGAGGGGTCACTTAGGGTGGCACAACTTGTGCTGCAGCTCTTAGGGACCCTCTTTAGTACCCATGCCCTAGGTACTAGAGGAACCATTTACTAAGGACTTACAGAGGGTGATAAAGGTTTTGCAAATTGGGGGAACAATTGTACAGTTTTAAAGGAAAGAACACTGGTACCGGGGACCTGGTTAGCAGGAACCCAGCACACTTCAGTCAAAGTTGTATCAATACCAGGCAAAAAGTGTGTGTGTGTGTGGAGGGGGGGGGGGGTACTGCAACAAAAGCCCAGCTTCCTACAACATGCGACATCGTAATGTTCTTTACACAGATGTAATATGATTCTGAAAGGACGCAGACATGAAGAATGCCCGATTTACGTGAAGAATTATATCTTGGGTATGAACTGAAAACGTTTCATAAAGGCTGCCATCTCCTTACGGAGAGCAAGGGATAGTTCCATGCTGAACAGACTACGGAGAAACTTACACATACAGACTTTATTTATTGTCAAAAGTCACACTTCTTCCAAGACAGGAATTCTACACAATAATTTTGATAGTATTACAGTATTTAGGTAGGTCCACACTTTTTGAAATGTGGGTCCATTCCAGTCATGCCTTTAGAAATTCTGTTCCGAAAATAAACTTCACAATAGGTGTCCCATGCCTGGAAGATCAAAATGTGCCCACTTGTTATGACTGAGGAATGAACCCTATATACACACCACTTTGTTTGGGGAATATTTATACATATGGACCTTAAGGTCCACAACTAATGACAGTATGCACCTAGGACACTCAACAGGGCAATTACGGATATTTTATTGGATCACGAGAGTTAATTGTAAATCTTCATTTTATTGTTATTCTGATAGTCATTTATTTGCATAACACCAAAAGAAATGTTACTTACTGTAATCCTGGTTCTGCATCGCAAATTCTCATTTAAGTCATAAGTGCAGAATACCTCCCGCCAGCATGAAGTTAATAACCACAAGAATACATTTGATATGTCACTTTGTGAAATTATTTCAGGAAAGGTGGACATTTTTAGCATAGATCAATAATTAGGTCACCTCCCTATTAAAAACGCAGGTAGCATTTACTATTTTTTCACTTTGAGGTAATTTTTTTTATAAAGACCTACATTGCAGCATCTGCTTGAAAAATGTAGTCCCTAAAAACTATAAAGAGTCAAACTTCTTCATTACAGGAGAACAAAAGAAAGTAAAGAGTGTCTGTCAGGTTAAGAGTGCAAAAGGTCAAACAGGTAAATTACACCTTTAGGAACACAAAACCTTTCAGCTTCCAGCATGCCTTGTACTCACAATGCCTTGTACTGGTTTCTCCTCATTTCTTTAGGTCCAATTCCTCAGGATTGCTTATTTATCACTTCAATATGCGTTTTTAATGCTCCTTCACCATTTTTTTACTCCTAGTTTTTTTTATGTGAAGTTTCTTTTCTTTCTAACGCATTCCCTGTCTTTCAAGGTCCCTTCCTGCGCTAGAAACAGGGTATTGTAGATATCACTGCCACCACTCCAGACACACTCGACAATTACAGGACTACTTAAATTAAAAAAATGTGGGTCCTCTGATTGACAGAAGTAACTTTTTCTCCCGTCTGCCATTTTGATTCTGCAGTACTTATATATATATAATATACATCCAACATTGTATTTAAAAGAATGTTTTTGTGATTGGACCCATCACAGCCCTCCTGTGAAGTCCTGCAGTACTCCTGTGGAACCCAGCAAGGCCCTCTCAGGTACCCGCCACTCAAGCTTCACCTGCATGGTACAGTGCAAGCTTCACCAAGGGAGCTTGCATGGTACTTCAGTACCATGAGGATGAAGCTTGAGCAACAGATACCGTGGTAACTCAGAGACCGGCTACTGGCTGGGATGATACATCCCTCGATGACTCCTTGCGGACCTGGAATACTTTTGCGAGCAGCATTATATAGCTCGAAACGGTGTTGCAGACGCACGCGGGGAGCCACGCCGTACATGCCAAATCTGCCACTGGTGGGGCTTCCTGTAGGGAGGCCTCCCACCCTGCTCAAGAGTGCCCAAGTGGCTAGCTGGACGGAAGCTGGGGTGACAACAGTAGGAGATTGCTACCAAGATGGGATGCGGATCCCGCTGGATGATTTCCTGACACGGTATGAACTGGCAGGTGGCCAATTTCTTACATATCATGCAGTAACCCAAACACTTAAGGGTTTATGGGAGCGAGGACCGACAGGAACCACAAACCCACAAACCAATACAGGTGTTAGTAACTCGAGGATCGGCCAGATATCTAGTGAAATGGCACTATAGGGCGCTGATTGGAACGGTGAAAACTCCTTTGGAACAGTTGAGGGCCAGGTGGAGTGCGGCGGTGGGGCGGGACTTACAAGACAGAATGGTCCCAGGTGCGGAGAGGCCCGAAACAAATTTCTAGAAACACAGCATTAAAACGTATTCAATTTAACTATGTACATTGGGTTTATCTGACGCCTCCCAGACTGTCATACATGGAGGAGAAACCCCGAGGATGCCCAAATGTACCCAATTAGATGAGGAGTTCATACACATGACATAGGGGTGTGCGTTGTTGCAGAGATTTTGGGATACAGACCTAAAGCAGGTCAATGCTACATTGGGGCGACAGCTTACACCCACAGTAGAGATAGGTCTCCTGGGCCTGTTCCACCAGCCGGAAGATAAGCAGGTGGGCTCCCGCTTTGTAGATCTAGCCCTGGTGCTGGCACGTAGGCAGATCGCTAGGAGTTGGAAAACCCCGACTGGCCCATCAGTGATAATATGGGAAAAGACAGTAGAAGATTGGGCCAGGACCGCAGAAAGGGCAATACAAAGAGAAGAGGCGAGAGGGATTCGAAAGAAACCTATCGCTGACCTATGGACAGAAATTTTAAGGGCTTGGGCGGGTAGGAAGGATGAACACAATACTGCCCAGGAAGTCACGGGAGTAAGCATAGAGGTAGATAGCGATTCATCTGGAGGACATTGAATATTGCAAGAAATAGATACCCCAGGACAGATGCCCCCCTGACGAACCGGACAATACTGTAAAATGGAACATGAAGGATATAACCACTGGATAGTTTCGAGTTATACAAGTTACCCAAGAATAGGGGTTTAGTTTGTTTGGTTTATGCTCTACAATTTTTTGTTGTGTATACACAAGATATGGGGTTAGTAAGAACAAACATTAACAGCTCTCTATGTAGTATTTAAATAAAATTTTAAAAAATTGTATCAAGCCAAAAAAGACCTAAGACAGTGCTATAGAACGAATATAATGGTGGAGAAAACACATAAAGATGGAAGGCATAGAGATAATGAGGTAAAAATAGATATACTGTGATAAAAGTCGGGTATCAAGAATATGCATGGAGTATTGTGTTCATAAAGAGTATGCTCAGAAATATGTATTGTTGGAAGATTGTTGGATAAATGCTTGTGAGAAAGTGGCTCTGTATATACTGTTCCCTAATAGGTACAGGGTGTACAGAGTCCACAGTCCCCCAGAGGCTGATAGAGGTCAAAGTTAGGTATGACCTTACTCTCAAAAGTGGTAGCTTGGTCGAGCAGTAAGGCAGTACCAGAGGACAGTGTAAAGCATTTATTGTACACACTCAGTCAGCAAATGGTTTCACACACTCAATAACTGAACTCTAGGCCAATGATTTGTATATATAAAATATATGCTTGTTTTATTTTTAGAACCACAAGGGGATAAAAATATACTTTCTCAGAATGAGAGGTTGAATATAAATACTTTTGTTTCAAGCAATAAATTTGTAAAACAGTCACAGTTGGTTGCAATAAACAATCCTATTTCCTAAACATAACAATGCATTGAGCTCAATGGTAAATTCAGGTTATTTGTAATAAATTACTTTTCAGATTACTTTTGGAATTCCAGGTCTGGATCCTAGAACCAGCCTGGGGTCAGTATTCAGAATCAAGTGAGTAAAGTCGACTTAATAACTGTAAGGATTTTTAGATAATATTTAGCTATTTCAAAAGTTAGCACTTAGAAAATATTTCACAGAAAACATTCAATGGATCTCTATGGCAAGAAATTCAAATTGCAGGTAGAGTACTTTATCGTTACTTTAGTAATCCAGGACTGGGTGCCTAGACCCAGGACTGGGGTCCTTATCAAAAGCAGGTAAGTAATTTCGTTTGCAGAAATGGTACGATTTTAAAAGAATATTTCAAATTTGCAAAAGTAGACACTTAGAAGAAATTTCACAGAAAAGCAGACAATGGTTTCCTATGGGAGAAAAATGAGTTAGAAGTAAGTATAGTTGTGAACACTTTTCAGAGTCAGGGCTGGGCACCAAGATCCAGCACTGGGAGCTCACCTAGGAGCAGGTGAGTAAATTCGTTTTTGTCACTTGGCTGATTTTTGGTGAATTTTTGCAGTTTTGAAAAGTTCACACTTAGAAGATTTTTGAAGAAAAAGCCAGTCAATGTTACCCTATGAGGAAAATGAAGTTAGCGGTTTAAGGGTAAGTACTCGACTGGTAATGTTGAAATTCCGGGCATGGACTCAGGGGTCCCCCAGTGTCAGGTAAGCACAGTTGGTTCACCCTCAGCGGTTTCAGGACGGCCGGGTGCAGAGAGAGTTGGGCCCAATGTTATCCTATGAGGGATAGGGGGGCCTTGGTTGGTGGCTGCTGTCTGGCAAGCCACGCGGCTGTGGGAGCTGGGCTCCTGGTCACTTACTCAGGGCAAGTGGGGAAGTAGGTTAGAGTAGAGAGGGCACTGCCAGGGCCACTCGGGCGGCTGGGTGCAGGGTGCTTTTGAGCCTTAGGGCGCTCAATGGAAATCAATGGGAATGTTCCGGTTTGGAAAGAGGCTGCAGGCTCGGGGACGAGGATGTTTCAGGTGCCACCACCACTTCGAGAGGTAAGTTGGGTAGTTGTAGGTTAGGTGGGTACCCCGGGATTGGGCACAGGGGGTCGCAGGGCGCCGGGTGCAGGGGTGCCTTTTGACGTCGGGAATCTTACCCTCTGGTTGATCGCGGCTGGGGTGGCACTTGGTTCTGAGGCTGCAGGCTCCTTCCGGGATGTCGAGGGGGGTCCTTGGGTGCCGGACTCGGGGTCACAGTCGCCGTGGGGTCGTCCTCAGGGTCTTTGTCCACTCCGGCACTGGCCAGGCTTGGCTGGTGCAGAGTGTGTTGGGTCCGCGGTCCCGGGCTGGTGCCAGGGATAGCAAGTAGGTTTCTTGAGTAGAGCCTCTACTCGTGGGAGTCCCAGGGGCTTAGAGCTAAAGGGTAGCCAGGTCCTCCGGGGTTGGTGAGGTTGCTGGCCACGTGGGATGCCGCGCTGGTGCAGGTTCGAGAGTCGACAGGCCGGTAGGGCTGGGGCCAAAGCAGTTGGTGTCTTCTTCTCTTTTTAGCAGCTGCAGGGCAGGTCTGTGTTCTTCTTGCTCTTCTTGTCGTTTTTCTATCTGGAATCTGGGGAAGGAAGGTTCAGGGGGCCCCTAAATACTAGATTTAGGGGCGTTACAGGTAGGTGAAGGCCAGGGACCAATGGGTCCTTGTCCTGGGGTGGGTACACCCCCTATCCTGCCTCTCTCCTGTGGGAGGGGGGCAGTAGCCTAATCCTGATAGGGTAGGGCCTCCCATCTTCAAGATGGCGAGAGCCCGGAGATGTGCTTCACCTCGCCTCCCCCACCTGAGGGGTGGGGTGGGCAGGCTGGCACATCCCCTGTCCTTGTATGGGGTTTCCGGCCAAGCTTCCCGCCAGAGTGGGGGGTTGCAGTGGCCTGGGGAAACTCCAACTGGCGGCATGCCTTTGAAGCTTCCCTTTGCTCATCCTGGGGGAGGAGATTTCTCACCTCACCCAGGATGTGCATTGTTGCAGGCCCGGGAGAGCAGGGGCTCTCCCACCCAGGGGTCCAGCAACGTGTTGCCATTATGGTGCTGTGGAGTTCGTGTTTGACGAGCTCTCAGCACCATGTACTTGTAAAAGGCAGCACTGCACTTACAGTGCCCAGGAATGGACCCGGGTACTGTAGGGGCACAGGGCTCCTGCTCCTGTGCCCACACCATAGGCGTAATGCACCCAGCTAGAGGGGTGGCTGGCATATGCCTTGGCAGTGTAGGTGATGGGCATGGTACACAGTGATGTGTGCCATGTCGACTCTTTGTTTTGTCCTGCACCCAGACACTCAGCCTGCAAGGGCAGTGTGTGTGTGTAAGGGTACAGGGCCTCTGAGGGTGGCACAATGAGTGCTGCAGCCCTTAGAGGCCTTCCCTGGTCACAAGGCCCTGGGTACCTAGGGTACCATTTACTAGGGGCCGACATGTGGCTAGGGTTTGCCAATTTGGAGTTTGTGTGGTTTAAGGAAGGAACATAGGCCCTGGGCACCTGATTGGCAGGAACCCAGGGTACACTCAATCGAAGTACATTCAGCAATTTAGCAAAAAGTGGGGGCATACCATGCAAGAAAGATGGCACTTTCTCACACAACCCCCCCCCAAACGAAAGGTGATGAGACTAACCTTGTCCTATGGAGTCTTCATTGTCTAAGTGGAAGAACCTGGAAAGTCCATCTGCATTGGCATGGGCAGTCCCTGGTCTGTGTTCCACTTCAAAGTCCATTCCCTGTAGGGAGATGGACCACCTCAGTAGTTTTGGATTTTCCCCTTTCATCTGCATTAGCCATCTGAGAGGTCTGTGGTCAGTTTGAACTAGGAAGTGAGTGCCAAACAAGTATGGCCTCAGCTTTTTCAGGGACCAAACCACAGCAAAGGCCTCCCTCTCAATGGCACTCCAACGCTGCTCTCTAGGGAGTAGTCTTCTGCTTATAAAAGCAACAGGTTGGTCTTGGCCTTCATCATTGGTCTGGGATAGGACCGCTCCTATCCCTAGCTCAGAGGCATCAGTCTGCACTATGAACTGCTTGGCATAATCTGGAGCTTTTAGAATTGGTGCTGAGCACATTGCTTCTTTTAGGGTGTCAAAAGCCTTTTGACAACTAACTGTCCAGTTAACTTTCTTGGGCATTTTCTTGGAGGTGAGTTCTGTGAGGGGGGTCACAATGGACCCATACCCCTTCACAAACCTCCTGTAGTACCCAGTCAAGCCAAGGAATGCCCTGACTTGGGTCTGGGTTGTTGGAGCTATCCAGTCCATGATGGCCTGGATTTTGGGTTGTAAGGGCTGTACCTGGCCTCCACCTACAAGGTGGCCCAAGTACACCACAGTGCCCTGCCCTATCTGGCATTTGGATGCCTTGATAGTGAGACCTGCACTCTGCAGAGCCTCTAAAACCTTCCCAAGGTGGATCAGGTGATCCTGCCAGGTGGAGCTAAAGACAGCAATATCATCAAGATAAGCTGCACTAAAGGACTCCAACCCAGCCAGGACATGGTTCACCAACCTCTGGAAGGTGGCAGGGGCATTCTTTAACCCAAAGGGCATCACAGTAAACTGATAATGCCCATCAGGGGTGGAGAATGCTGTCTTTTCTTTTGCTCCTGGGGCCATGCCAATCTGCCAGTACCCTGCAGTTAAGTCAAAGGTACTGAGAAATTTGGCAGCCCCCAATTTGTCTATCAGTTCATCTGCTCTTGGGATAGGGTGAGCATCTGTCTTGGTGACAGAGTTGAGCCCTCTATAGTCCACACAGAACCTCATCTCTCTCTTTTCACCCTGTTGATGAGGTTTGGGGACCAGAACCACTGGGCTAGCCCAGGGGCTCTCTGAAGGCTCAATGACCCCTAACTCCAGCATCTTGCTGACCTCAGCTTTGATGCTTTCCTTGACTTGATCTGACTGTCGATAGATTTTGTTCTTGACAGGTGCACTGTCACCAGTGTCCACATCATGGGTACACCAGCTTGTCAGACCAGGGGTCAGGGAAAAGAGGCTAGCATATTGTTGCAAGACTTGCTTGCAGTCAGTCTGCTGTTGGGCAGAGAGGGTGTCTGAGAAAATCACACCATCTACTGACCCATCTTTTGGGCTGTAGGATAGGAGGTCAGGGAGTGGCTCACTCTCTGCTTCCTGTTCTTCATCAGTCACCATCAGCATGGTGATGTCAGCCCTATCATTGTAGAGTTTAAGGCGGTTCACATGGATGACCCTTTTGGGTGTCCTGCTAGTGCCCAGGTCAACTAGATAGGTGACCTCACTCTTTCTCTCTAGGATAGGGTAAGGGCCACTCCATTTGTCTTGGAGAGCCCTTGGTGCCACTGGCTCCAAAACCCACACCTGTTGCCCTGGTTGAAATTCAACCAGTGCAGCTTTTTGGTCATACCAGTGCTTCTGGAGCTCCTGGCTGGCCTCAAGGTTCTTGGATGCTTTTTCCATATACTCAGCCATTCTGGACCTTAGGCCAAGCACATAGTCCACTATGTCCTGTTTGGGTTCTTGAAGAGGCCTCTCCCAGCCCTCCTTTACAAGACACAGTGGTCCCCTTACAGGATGACCAAACAGAAGTTCAAAGGGTGAGAAACCTACTCCCTTCTGTGGCACTTCCCTGTAGGCGAAAAGCAAGCATGGTAATAGGACATCCCACCTCCTTTTGAGTTTCTCAGGGAGTCCCATGATCATACCTTTCAATGTCTTGTTGAACCTCTCAACAAGGCCATTGGTTTGTGGGTGGTAGGGTGTAGTAAACTTGTACTGCACTCCACACTCTTTCCACATGTGTGTTAGGTAAGCAGACATGAAGTTGGAACCTCTGTCTGAAACCACCTCCTTAGGAAAACCCACCCTGGTGAAGACACCCAGGAGGGCCTTGGCTACTGCAGGAGCTGTAGTAGTCCTAAGTGGAATTGCTTCAGGGTACCTAGTAGCATGATCCACTACTACTAGAATGAATTTGTTCCCTGAGGCTGTGGGAGGTTCGAGTGGACCCACAATGTCCACACCTACCCTTTCAAAGGGGACCCCCACCACTGGTAGTGGAATGAGGGGGGCCTTTGGGTGGCCACCTGTCTTGCCACTGGCCTGACAGGTAACACAGGAGCTGACAAACTCCTTCACCTTTTGGTGCATCTGGGGCCAGTAAAAGTGACTCACTAACCTTTCCCAAGTTTTGGATTGCCCCAGATGTCCAGCTAGGGGGATGTCATGAGCCAAAGTTAGGAGGAACTCCCTGTACTTCTGTGGCACTACCACCCTCCTGGTGGCTCCAGGAGTGGGGTCTCTTGCCTCAGCATACAGTAATCCCTCTTCCCAATAAGCTCTGTGGGTACCACTGACATCTCCCCTGGCTTCTGAAGCAGCTTGTTGTCTCAGGCTTTCAAGAGTGGGACAGTCTCGCTGACCCTGGCACAGCTCTTCCCTAGAGGGTCCCCCTGGGCCCAAGAGTTCAACCTGGTAAGGGTCAAGCTCCATGGACTCAGTTCCCTCAGAGGTATCTACATCCTCTCCAGGGGGAGAGGGGTTCTGAGTGTTGGGCTGTACAGAAGCTGGTCCCCCAGTCTTCTTGTCCTTCCTCTTGGTTGGTTGGGCCATTATTCCAGGCTCCAAACCTACTTTTTCACCCTTCCTCTTGCTCTGTGCTCTGGTTTGCACACACACCAATTCAGGGATGCCCAGCATGGCTGCATGGGCCTTTAACTCAACCTCAGCCCAGGCTGAGGTTTCCAGATCATTTCCAAGCAGACATGCAGCTGGCAACTTTGGAGAGACCACTACCTGTTTCAGGCCAGTAACCCCCCCCCAGCCTAATGTTACCATGGCCATGGGATGACTAGTGGTGACACTGTCAGCGTTGGTGACTGGGTAAGACTTCCCAACCAAGTATTGCTCAGGGGAAACCAGTGTGTCTTTCACCATAGTGACACTGGCACCTGTATCCCTCAGAGCTTCTACCCTAGTTCCATTCACCCAGGGGTACTGTAAGTATTTCTTCAAGTTGGGGGGCCACACAGCCACAGTGGCAAACTCCACTTCTCCCAAGGAGACTAAACTTGCTTCAGTGTGTTCCCAGATTTGCTCAGGGTACACCTCTGATCCCATTTGTATACTTGCTGCCCCAGGAGTGGCTGTACTGGGTGCCTTAGGGGCTTTGTTTTGGGGGCAAGATACAGTTAGGTGTCCCTGCTTCTTACAGGTATTACAAAAGGCCTTTAAGGGATCAAAGTTCTTCCCCCTATATGGTTGGGGCACATAGGGAGTAGTTTGGGTCCCACCCACCTGAACAGGTTTTTGGGGCCCTTTGGAAGACTCAGACTTTTTATCTTGGGGATTCTCACCACCTTTCCCCTGGGGAGGTTTTGTGACCACCTTCTTTTGGTCACCCCCAGTGGTTGTCTTGGTCACCCTAGTCTTGACCCAGTGGTCCGCCTTCTTTCCCAATTCTTGGGGAGAAATTAGACCTAGGTCTACCAAATGCTGATGCAACTTTTCATTTGTGCAGTTACTCAAAATATGTTCCTTCATGAATAAATTGTACAATCCAGTAAAATCCTGCACACCATGTCCAGCTAACCAACCATCCAGTGTCTTCACTGAGAAATCTACAAAATCGATCCAGGACTGGGTCTGGGTTTTGTGAGCCCCCCTGAACCTAATTCTATACTCCTCAGTGGTGAATCCAAATCCCTCAATCAGAGCTTTCTTCATGAGGTCATAGGATCCTGCTTCTGGCCCAGAGAGGGTCAGAAGCCTGTCCCTGCAGTTACCAGAGAACAGTTCCCACAGGAGTGCCCCCCAGAGAGGTTTCTTTACTTTCCTGATATCACAAGCCCTCTCAAAGGCTGTGAACCATTTGGTGATATCATCACCTTCCTCAAATTTAGGGACAATCCCTTTGGGGATTTTAAGGTCAGAAGTTTCCTCCCTATCCTTGTTTTTATTATTGCTGCCACCATTGATGGGTGCTAAACCCATCTCTCTCCTTTCCTTTTCTAGAGCCAGCAGCCTGGACTCTAGATCTATTCTTTTGGCCAGCCTCACAAGGCTGTCCTCTTCACTGGGGGGTCCCCCAGTGTTGTCTCTGGGACCAGAGCCACCTGTGTGGTCTCTAGGTGCCCAGATGCTATGTCTTGAGTTGGAGGGTATGGGTGCCATCTCCTCCCTAGGGAATAGTATGGGGAGGTTGCTGTCCTCCTCCCCTGTTTCCCTTTCCTCATCTGACTGGCCATCACCATGTTCAGATGGGTGGTCTTTAGCATACTCAGCCAGGAGCTCCTGGAGCCCTTGTTTGGATGGATGCTGACCCATTTGTAAATTTTTGAGTTTACATAAGGACCTCAATTCCTTGAAAGACAAGTGTAAGTAAGGTGTGAGGTCGAGCTCCTCCACCAGGTCCATGTTATTATTATCACTAATAGCTGGGTTTGTTTGAGACATTCTAACCTGACAGTTCTAACCCTCTACCCTGACTATAGTGACTTTTATTTTTCTAAAATTCTAATGGGACTTAAGCAAGGCCCTAGCAAGACTTTTAGTAATTTTGGAAAAACCAATCAGAATTCTAAAGGCAATTTTTAAGAGTTCTGTCGTGTGATCAGATGGTAACCAAGTAGTCCAACAAATGCAAGTTTGTATCCCACCGCTGATCCACCAATGTGAGAAAGTGGCTCTGTATATACTGTTCCCTAATAGGTACAGGGTGTACAGAGTCCACAGTCCCCCAGAGGCTGATAGAGGTCAAAGTTAGGTATGACCTTACTCTCAAAAGTGGTAGCTTGGTCGAGCAGTAAGGCAGTACCAGAGGACAGTGTAAAGCATTTATTGTACACACTCAGTCAGCAAATGGTTTCACACACTCAATAACTGAACTCTAGGCCAATGATTTGTATATATAAAATATATGCTTGTTTTATTTTTAGAACCACAAGGGGATAAAAATATACTTTCTCAGAATGAGAGGTTGAATATAAATACTTTTGTTTCAAGCAATAAATTTGTAAAACAGTCACAGTTGGTTGCAATAAACAATCCTATTTCCTAAACATAACAATGCATTGAGCTCAATGGTAAATTCAGGTTATTTGTAATAAATTACTTTTCAGATTACTTTTGGAATTCCAGGTCTGGATCCTAGAACCAGCCTGGGGTCAGTATTCAGAATCAAGTGAGTAAAGTCGACTTAATAACTGTAAGGATTTTTAGATAATATTTAGCTATTTCAAAAGTTAGCACTTAGAAAATATTTCACAGAAAACATTCAATGGATCTCTATGGCAAGAAATTCAAATTGCAGGTAGAGTACTTTATCGTTACTTTAGTAATCCAGGACTGGGTGCCTAGACCCAGGACTGGGGTCCTTATCAAAAGCAGGTAAGTAATTTCGTTTGCAGAAATGGTACGATTTTAAAAGAATATTTCAAATTTGCAAAAGTAGACACTTAGAAGAAATTTCACAGAAAAGCAGACAATGGTTTCCTATGGGAGAAAAATGAGTTAGAAGTAAGTATAGTTGTGAACACTTTTCAGAGTCAGGGCTGGGCACCAAGATCCAGCACTGGGAGCTCACCTAGGAGCAGGTGAGTAAATTCGTTTTTGTCACTTGGCTGATTTTTGGTGAATTTTTGCAGTTTTGAAAAGTTCACACTTAGAAGATTTTTGAAGAAAAAGCCAGTCAATGTTACCCTATGAGGAAAATGAAGTTAGCGGTTTAAGGGTAAGTACTCGACTGGTAATGTTGAAATTCCGGGCATGGACTCAGGGGTCCCCCAGTGTCAGGTAAGCACAGTTGGTTCACCCTCAGCGGTTTCAGGACGGCCGGGTGCAGAGAGAGTTGGGCCCAATGTTATCCTATGAGGGATAGGGGGGCCTTGGTTGGTGGCTGCTGTCTGGCAAGCCACGCGGCTGTGGGAGCTGGGCTCCTGGTCACTTACTCAGGGCAAGTGGGGAAGTAGGTTAGAGTAGAGAGGGCACTGCCAGGGCCACTCGGGCGGCTGGGTGCAGGGTGCTTTTGAGCCTTAGGGCGCTCAATGGAAATCAATGGGAATGTTCCGGTTTGGAAAGAGGCTGCAGGCTCGGGGACGAGGATGTTTCAGGTGCCACCACCACTTCGAGAGGTAAGTTGGGTAGTTGTAGGTTAGGTGGGTACCCCGGGATTGGGCACAGGGGGTCGCAGGGCGCCGGGTGCAGGGGTGCCTTTTGACGTCGGGAATCTTACCCTCTGGTTGATCGCGGCTGGGGTGGCACTTGGTTCTGAGGCTGCAGGCTCCTTCCGGGATGTCGAGGGGGGTCCTTGGGTGCCGGACTCGGGGTCACAGTCGCCGTGGGGTCGTCCTCAGGGTCTTTGTCCACTCCGGCACTGGCCAGGCTTGGCTGGTGCAGAGTGTGTTGGGTCCGCGGTCCCGGGCTGGTGCCAGGGATAGCAAGTAGGTTTCTTGAGTAGAGCCTCTACTCGTGGGAGTCCCAGGGGCTTAGAGCTAAAGGGTAGCCAGGTCCTCCGGGGTTGGTGAGGTTGCTGGCCACGTGGGATGCCGCGCTGGTGCAGGTTCGAGAGTCGACAGGCCGGTAGGGCTGGGGCCAAAGCAGTTGGTGTCTTCTTCTCTTTTTAGCAGCTGCAGGGCAGGTCTGTGTTCTTCTTGCTCTTCTTGTCGTTTTTCTATCTGGAATCTGGGGAAGGAAGGTTCAGGGGGCCCCTAAATACTAGATTTAGGGGCGTTACAGGTAGGTGAAGGCCAGGGACCAATGGGTCCTTGTCCTGGGGTGGGTACACCCCCTATCCTGCCTCTCTCCTGTGGGAGGGGGGCAGTAGCCTAATCCTGATAGGGTAGGGCCTCCCATCTTCAAGATGGCGAGAGCCCGGAGATGTGCTTCACCTCGCCTCCCCCACCTGAGGGGTGGGGTGGGCAGGCTGGCACATCCCCTGTCCTTGTATGGGGTTTCCGGCCAAGCTTCCCGCCAGAGTGGGGGGTTGCAGTGGCCTGGGGAAACTCCAACTGGCGGCATGCCTTTGAAGCTTCCCTTTGCTCATCCTGGGGGAGGAGATTTCTCACCTCACCCAGGATGTGCATTGTTGCAGGCCCGGGAGAGCAGGGGCTCTCCCACCCAGGGGTCCAGCAACGTGTTGCCATTATGGTGCTGTGGAGTTCGTGTTTGACGAGCTCTCAGCACCATGTACTTGTAAAAGGCAGCACTGCACTTACAGTGCCCAGGAATGGACCCGGGTACTGTAGGGGCACAGGGCTCCTGCTCCTGTGCCCACACCATAGGCGTAATGCACCCAGCTAGAGGGGTGGCTGGCATATGCCTTGGCAGTGTAGGTGATGGGCATGGTACACAGTGATGTGTGCCATGTCGACTCTTTGTTTTGTCCTGCACCCAGACACTCAGCCTGCAAGGGCAGTGTGTGTGTGTAAGGGTACAGGGCCTCTGAGGGTGGCACAATGAGTGCTGCAGCCCTTAGAGGCCTTCCCTGGTCACAAGGCCCTGGGTACCTAGGGTACCATTTACTAGGGGCCGACATGTGGCTAGGGTTTGCCAATTTGGAGTTTGTGTGGTTTAAGGAAGGAACATAGGCCCTGGGCACCTGATTGGCAGGAACCCAGGGTACACTCAATCGAAGTACATTCAGCAATTTAGCAAAAAGTGGGGGCATACCATGCAAGAAAGATGGCACTTTCTCACACAACCCCCCCCCCCAAACGAAAGGTGATGAGACTAACCTTGTCCTATGGAGTCTTCATTGTCTAAGTGGAAGAACCTGGAAAGTCCATCTGCATTGGCATGGGCAGTCCCTGGTCTGTGTTCCACTTCAAAGTCCATTCCCTGTAGGGAGATGGACCACCTCAGTAGTTTTGGATTTTCCCCTTTCATCTGCATTAGCCATCTGAGAGGTCTGTGGTCAGTTTGAACTAGGAAGTGAGTGCCAAACAAGTATGGCCTCAGCTTTTTCAGGGACCAAACCACAGCAAAGGCCTCCCTCTCAATGGCACTCCAACGCTGCTCTCTAGGGAGTAGTCTTCTGCTTATAAAAGCAACAGGTTGGTCTTGGCCTTCATCATTGGTCTGGGATAGGACCGCTCCTATCCCTAGCTCAGAGGCATCAGTCTGCACTATGAACTGCTTGGCATAATCTGGAGCTTTTAGAATTGGTGCTGAGCACATTGCTTCTTTTAGGGTGTCAAAAGCCTTTTGACAACTAACTGTCCAGTTAACTTTCTTGGGCATTTTCTTGGAGGTGAGTTCTGTGAGGGGGGTCACAATGGACCCATACCCCTTCACAAACCTCCTGTAGTACCCAGTCAAGCCAAGGAATGCCCTGACTTGGGTCTGGGTTGTTGGAGCTATCCAGTCCATGATGGCCTGGATTTTGGGTTGTAAGGGCTGTACCTGGCCTCCACCTACAAGGTGGCCCAAGTACACCACAGTGCCCTGCCCTATCTGGCATTTGGATGCCTTGATAGTGAGACCTGCACTCTGCAGAGCCTCTAAAACCTTCCCAAGGTGGATCAGGTGATCCTGCCAGGTGGAGCTAAAGACAGCAATATCATCAAGATAAGCTGCACTAAAGGACTCCAACCCAGCCAGGACATGGTTCACCAACCTCTGGAAGGTGGCAGGGGCATTCTTTAACCCAAAGGGCATCACAGTAAACTGATAATGCCCATCAGGGGTGGAGAATGCTGTCTTTTCTTTTGCTCCTGGGGCCATGCCAATCTGCCAGTACCCTGCAGTTAAGTCAAAGGTACTGAGAAATTTGGCAGCCCCCAATTTGTCTATCAGTTCATCTGCTCTTGGGATAGGGTGAGCATCTGTCTTGGTGACAGAGTTGAGCCCTCTATAGTCCACACAGAACCTCATCTCTCTCTTTTCACCCTGTTGATGAGGTTTGGGGACCAGAACCACTGGGCTAGCCCAGGGGCTCTCTGAAGGCTCAATGACCCCTAACTCCAGCATCTTGCTGACCTCAGCTTTGATGCTTTCCTTGACTTGATCTGACTGTCGATAGATTTTGTTCTTGACAGGTGCACTGTCACCAGTGTCCACATCATGGGTACACCAGCTTGTCAGACCAGGGGTCAGGGAAAAGAGGCTAGCATATTGTTGCAAGACTTGCTTGCAGTCAGTCTGCTGTTGGGCAGAGAGGGTGTCTGAGAAAATCACACCATCTACTGACCCATCTTTTGGGCTGTAGGATAGGAGGTCAGGGAGTGGCTCACTCTCTGCTTCCTGTTCTTCATCAGTCACCATCAGCATGGTGATGTCAGCCCTATCATTGTAGAGTTTAAGGCGGTTCACATGGATGACCCTTTTGGGTGTCCTGCTAGTGCCCAGGTCAACTAGATAGGTGACCTCACTCTTTCTCTCTAGGATAGGGTAAGGGCCACTCCATTTGTCTTGGAGAGCCCTTGGTGCCACTGGCTCCAAAACCCACACCTGTTGCCCTGGTTGAAATTCAACCAGTGCAGCTTTTTGGTCATACCAGTGCTTCTGGAGCTCCTGGCTGGCCTCAAGGTTCTTGGATGCTTTTTCCATATACTCAGCCATTCTGGACCTTAGGCCAAGCACATAGTCCACTATGTCCTGTTTGGGTTCTTGAAGAGGCCTCTCCCAGCCCTCCTTTACAAGACACAGTGGTCCCCTTACAGGATGACCAAACAGAAGTTCAAAGGGTGAGAAACCTACTCCCTTCTGTGGCACTTCCCTGTAGGCGAAAAGCAAGCATGGTAATAGGACATCCCACCTCCTTTTGAGTTTCTCAGGGAGTCCCATGATCATACCTTTCAATGTCTTGTTGAACCTCTCAACAAGGCCATTGGTTTGTGGGTGGTAGGGTGTAGTAAACTTGTACTGCACTCCACACTCTTTCCACATGTGTGTTAGGTAAGCAGACATGAAGTTGGAACCTCTGTCTGAAACCACCTCCTTAGGAAAACCCACCCTGGTGAAGACACCCAGGAGGGCCTTGGCTACTGCAGGAGCTGTAGTAGTCCTAAGTGGAATTGCTTCAGGGTACCTAGTAGCATGATCCACTACTACTAGAATGAATTTGTTCCCTGAGGCTGTGGGAGGTTCGAGTGGACCCACAATGTCCACACCTACCCTTTCAAAGGGGACCCCCACCACTGGTAGTGGAATGAGGGGGGCCTTTGGGTGGCCACCTGTCTTGCCACTGGCCTGACAGGTAACACAGGAGCTGACAAACTCCTTCACCTTTTGGTGCATCTGGGGCCAGTAAAAGTGACTCACTAACCTTTCCCAAGTTTTGGATTGCCCCAGATGTCCAGCTAGGGGGATGTCATGAGCCAAAGTTAGGAGGAACTCCCTGTACTTCTGTGGCACTACCACCCTCCTGGTGGCTCCAGGAGTGGGGTCTCTTGCCTCAGCATACAGTAATCCCTCTTCCCAATAAGCTCTGTGGGTACCACTGACATCTCCCCTGGCTTCTGAAGCAGCTTGTTGTCTCAGGCTTTCAAGAGTGGGACAGTCTCGCTGACCCTGGCACAGCTCTTCCCTAGAGGGTCCCCCTGGGCCCAAGAGTTCAACCTGGTAAGGGTCAAGCTCCATGGACTCAGTTCCCTCAGAGGTATCTACATCCTCTCCAGGGGGAGAGGGGTTCTGAGTGTTGGGCTGTACAGAAGCTGGTCCCCCAGTCTTCTTGTCCTTCCTCTTGGTTGGTTGGGCCATTATTCCAGGCTCCAAACCTACTTTTTCACCCTTCCTCTTGCTCTGTGCTCTGGTTTGCACACACACCAATTCAGGGATGCCCAGCATGGCTGCATGGGCCTTTAACTCAACCTCAGCCCAGGCTGAGGTTTCCAGATCATTTCCAAGCAGACATGCAGCTGGCAACTTTGGAGAGACCACTACCTGTTTCAGGCCAGTAACCCCCCCCCAGCCTAATGTTACCATGGCCATGGGATGACTAGTGGTGACACTGTCAGCGTTGGTGACTGGGTAAGACTTCCCAACCAAGTATTGCTCAGGGGAAACCAGTGTGTCTTTCACCATAGTGACACTGGCACCTGTATCCCTCAGAGCTTCTACCCTAGTTCCATTCACCCAGGGGTACTGTAAGTATTTCTTCAAGTTGGGGGGCCACACAGCCACAGTGGCAAACTCCACTTCTCCCAAGGAGACTAAACTTGCTTCAGTGTGTTCCCAGATTTGCTCAGGGTACACCTCTGATCCCATTTGTATACTTGCTGCCCCAGGAGTGGCTGTACTGGGTGCCTTAGGGGCTTTGTTTTGGGGGCAAGATACAGTTAGGTGTCCCTGCTTCTTACAGGTATTACAAAAGGCCTTTAAGGGATCAAAGTTCTTCCCCCTATATGGTTGGGGCACATAGGGAGTAGTTTGGGTCCCACCCACCTGAACAGGTTTTTGGGGCCCTTTGGAAGACTCAGACTTTTTATCTTGGGGATTCTCACCACCTTTCCCCTGGGGAGGTTTTGTGACCACCTTCTTTTGGTCACCCCCAGTGGTTGTCTTGGTCACCCTAGTCTTGACCCAGTGGTCCGCCTTCTTTCCCAATTCTTGGGGAGAAATTAGACCTAGGTCTACCAAATGCTGATGCAACTTTTCATTTGTGCAGTTACTCAAAATATGTTCCTTCATGAATAAATTGTACAATCCAGTAAAATCCTGCACACCATGTCCAGCTAACCAACCATCCAGTGTCTTCACTGAGAAATCTACAAAATCGATCCAGGACTGGGTCTGGGTTTTGTGAGCCCCCCTGAACCTAATTCTATACTCCTCAGTGGTGAATCCAAATCCCTCAATCAGAGCTTTCTTCATGAGGTCATAGGATCCTGCTTCTGGCCCAGAGAGGGTCAGAAGCCTGTCCCTGCAGTTACCAGAGAACAGTTCCCACAGGAGTGCCCCCCAGAGAGGTTTCTTTACTTTCCTGATATCACAAGCCCTCTCAAAGGCTGTGAACCATTTGGTGATATCATCACCTTCCTCAAATTTAGGGACAATCCCTTTGGGGATTTTAAGGTCAGAAGTTTCCTCCCTATCCTTGTTTTTATTATTGCTGCCACCATTGATGGGTGCTAAACCCATCTCTCTCCTTTCCTTTTCTAGAGCCAGCAGCCTGGACTCTAGATCTATTCTTTTGGCCAGCCTCACAAGGCTGTCCTCTTCACTGGGGGGTCCCCCAGTGTTGTCTCTGGGACCAGAGCCACCTGTGTGGTCTCTAGGTGCCCAGATGCTATGTCTTGAGTTGGAGGGTATGGGTGCCATCTCCTCCCTAGGGAATAGTATGGGGAGGTTGCTGTCCTCCTCCCCTGTTTCCCTTTCCTCATCTGACTGGCCATCACCATGTTCAGATGGGTGGTCTTTAGCATACTCAGCCAGGAGCTCCTGGAGCCCTTGTTTGGATGGATGCTGACCCATTTGTAAATTTTTGAGTTTACATAAGGACCTCAATTCCTTGAAAGACAAGTGTAAGTAAGGTGTGAGGTCGAGCTCCTCCACCAGGTCCATGTTATTATTATCACTAATAGCTGGGTTTGTTTGAGACATTCTAACCTGACAGTTCTAACCCTCTACCCTGACTATAGTGACTTTTATTTTTCTAAAATTCTAATGGGACTTAAGCAAGGCCCTAGCAAGACTTTTAGTAATTTTGGAAAAACCAATCAGAATTCTAAAGGCAATTTTTAAGAGTTCTGTCGTGTGATCAGATGGTAACCAAGTAGTCCAACAAATGCAAGTTTGTATCCCACCGCTGATCCACCAATGTGAGAAAGTGGCTCTGTATATACTGTTCCCTAATAGGTACAGGGTGTACAGAGTCCACAGTCCCCCAGAGGCTGATAGAGGTCAAAGTTAGGTATGACCTTACTCTCAAAAGTGGTAGCTTGGTCGAGCAGTAAGGCAGTACCAGAGGACAGTGTAAAGCATTTATTGTACACACTCAGTCAGCAAATGGTTTCACACACTCAATAACTGAACTCTAGGCCAATGATTTGTATATATAAAATATATGCTTGTTTTATTTTTAGAACCACAAGGGGATAAAAATATACTTTCTCAGAATGAGAGGTTGAATATAAATACTTTTGTTTCAAGCAATAAATTTGTAAAACAGTCACAGTTGGTTGCAATAAACAATCCTATTTCCTAAACATAACAATGCATTGAGCTCAATGGTAAATTCAGGTTATTTGTAATAAATTACTTTTCAGATTACTTTTGGAATTCCAGGTCTGGATCCTAGAACCAGCCTGGGGTCAGTATTCAGAATCAAGTGAGTAAAGTCGACTTAATAACTGTAAGGATTTTTAGATAATATTTAGCTATTTCAAAAGTTAGCACTTAGAAAATATTTCACAGAAAACATTCAATGGATCTCTATGGCAAGAAATTCAAATTGCAGGTAGAGTACTTTATCGTTACTTTAGTAATCCAGGACTGGGTGCCTAGACCCAGGACTGGGGTCCTTATCAAAAGCAGGTAAGTAATTTCGTTTGCAGAAATGGTACGATTTTAAAAGAATATTTCAAATTTGCAAAAGTAGACACTTAGAAGTAAGTATAGTTGTGAACACTTTTCAGAGTCAGGGCTGGGCACCAAGATCCAGCACTGGGAGCTCACCTAGGAGCAGGTGAGTAAATTCGTTTTTGTCACTTGGCTGATTTTTGGTGAATTTTTGAAGTTTTGAAAAGTTCACACTTAGAAGATTTTTGAAGAAAAAGCCAGTCAATGTTACCCTATGAGGAAAATGAAGTTAGCGGTTTAAGGGTAAGTACTCGACTGGTAATGTTGAAATTCCGGGCATGGACTCAGGGGTCCCCCAGTGTCAGGTAAGCACAGTTGGTTCACCCTCAGCGGTTTCAGGACGGCCGGGTGCAGAGAGAGTTGGGCCCAATGTTATCCTATGAGGGATAGGGGGGCCTTGGTTGGTGGCTGCTGTCTGGCAAGCCACGCGGCTGTGGGAGCTGGGCTCCTGGTCACTTACTCAGGGCAAGTGGGGAAGTAGGTTAGAGTAGAGAGGGCACTGCCAGGGCCACTCGGGCGGCTGGGTGCAGGGTGCTTTTGAGCCTTAGGGCGCTCAATGGAAATCAATGGGAATGTTCCGGTTTGGAAAGAGGCTGCAGGCTCGGGGACGAGGATGTTTCAGGTGCCACCACCACTTCGAGAGGTAAGTTGGGTAGTTGTAGGTTAGGTGGGTACCCCGGGATTGGGCACAGGGGGTCGCAGGGCGCCGGGTGCAGGGGTGTCTTTTGACGTCGGGAATCTTACCCTCTGGTTGATCGCGGCTGGGGTGGCACTTGGTTCTGAGGCTGCAGGCTCCTTCCGGGATGTCGAGGGGGGTCCTTGGGTGCCGGACTCGGGGTCACAGTCGCCGTGGGGTCGTCCTCAGGGTCTTTGTCCACTCCGGCACTGGCCAGGCTTGGCTGGTGCAGAGTGTGTTGGGTCCGCGGTCCCGGGCTGGTGCCAGGGATAGCAAGTAGGTTTCTTGAGTAGAGCCTCTACTCGTGGGAGTCCCAGGGGCTTAGAGCTAAAGGGTAGCCAGGTCCTCCGGGGTTGGTGAGGTTGCTGGCCACGTGGGATGCCGCGCTGGTGCAGGTTCGAGAGTCGACAGGCCGGTAGGGCTGGGGCCAAAGCAGTTGGTGTCTTCTTCTCTTTTTAGCAGCTGCAGGGCAGGTCTTTGTTCTTCTTGCTCTTCTTGTCGTTTTTCTATCTGGAATCTGGGGAAGGAAGGTTCAGGGGGCCCCTAAATACTAGATTTAGGGGCGTTACAGGTAGGTGAAGGCCAGGGACCAATGGGTCCTTGTCCTGGGGTGGGTACACCCCCTATCCTGCCTCTCTCCTGTGGGAGGGGGGCAGTAGCCTAATCCTGATAGGGTAGGGCCTCCCATCTTCAAGATGGCGAGAGCCCGGAGATGTGCTTCACCTCGCCTCCCCCACCTGAGGGGTGGGGTGGGCAGGCTGGCACATCCCCTGTCCTTGTATGGGGTTTCCGGCCAAGCTTCCCGCCAGAGTGGGGGGTTGCAGTGGCCTGGGGAAACTCCAACTGGCGGCATGCCTTTGAAGCTTCCCTTTGCTCATCCTGGGGGAGGAGATTTCTCACCTCACCCAGGATGTGCATTGTTGCAGGCCCGGGAGAGCAGGGGCTCTCCCACCCAGGGGTCCAGCAACATGTCTGCTGTGTGGCAGCCTGGGCAGCCTCAGAGCAGACGTGGATTGCAAGTTAGCTGTAAGGGGGCATCTTCTAAGATGCCCTCTGGGGTGCTTAGTACATTAAATCCCACACTGGCATCAGTGTGGGTTCAATGTGCTGAGAAGTTTGATACCAAACTTCCCAGGCTTCAGTGTTGCCAGTATGGTGCTGTGGAGCTCGTGTTTGACAAGCTCTCAGCACCATGTATCCTTAAATGACAGCACTGCACTTACAGTGCCCAGGAATGGACCCGGGTACTGTAGGGGCACAGGGCTCCTGCTCCTGTGCCCACACCATAGGCGTAATGCACCCAGCTAGAGGGGTGGCTGGCAGTGTAGGTGATGGGCATGGTACACAGTGATGTGTGCCATGTCGACTCTTTGTTTTGTCCTGCACCCAGACACTCAGCCTGCAAGGGCAGTGTGTGTGTGTAAGGGTACAGGGCCTCTGAGGGTGGCACAATGAGTGCTGCAGCCCTTAGAGGCCTTCCCTGGTCACAAGGCCCTGGGTACCTAGGGTACCATTTACTAGGGGCTGACATGTGGCTAGGGTTTGCCAATTTGGAGTTTGTGTGGTTTAAGGAAGGAACATAGGCCCTGGGCACCTGATTGGCAGGAACCCAGGGTACACTCAATCGAAGTACATTCAGCAATTTAGCAAAAAGTGAGGGCATACCATGCAAGAAAGATGGCACTTTCTCACAATGCTAAAAAAACATTTAAAAAACATTAAAAAAAAAAAAAAAAAAAAAAAACAACATACCGTGGTACCTGTGAATTTTTTTTTAAAAATTCATGTGGGTTGGGTGTCCAAGTGAGTATAGGCGTCCGCGGGGTTGGGGAACAGGGTTTAGCACGAGGCTTGCCCTTTGACCTTCCCCTATGTGGGGTTGGCTGCAGGCCCTGCAGACAAGCCCCCTCTGTGCACAGCTAAGGGTCTTGCGCGGCGGGGTTGGCCACCCACGAGCAAGTTGGGCTTTGGTCAGGCCCCGCGACCAACACTCGCTACTCACAGCACAGGTCATGCACAGCGGGAGATTTGGCTGAATATGAAAAAGAAAGATCAGAAAGTCCCAGACAGAGCGGGCTCTGGTCTCGCGTTCACGAGTCATGGAAAAACAAGAACTGATGCCAGCGCAAAGGTTCGCACCTAACACACCCTGCTGTCACCATGCTCCGGAGCGAAGCTGCGGCTGGAGCCAAATCGCACCACATAGTGGTGCTGACAAACCATTGCTAGAAAATGTTTCCCGACAGTTCGAAGCTTCAAGAGATAATTCTTAAGGTGAGGAATCTGCAGGATACATTTCCATCAGAAATCTTCAGTCACCTGCTGTCCAGCCTGCTTGTCACACATACCTACTATTGACTGAACAAAGGTTTCAAAAAAGAGAATATGCAGAATTAAGATAATGACTGTTTACCTTTCTTTGAAGGATTCTGGGATGTCATCAAACTCGAGGCGGCTGGTAGATGAGCCCCCAAATCGGAATGTCCCTTTGGGGGCTTTGGGGTGCTCAGAGGGATGACAGAATCTTTCTACAGAGTGTCGGCGGTCTTTCAATGCCGGTTGAGTCTGTAGGAACAGAAGATGATGATTATTAAAGGCCAGCATGAGGAAGATGACCAGCAAGTTAGAAGCACTAGGTGCACAATAACAGCAAGAAGGGAAGGAGAGCTACATGGGCAGTCAACAAGACAGGAGAGGGAAAATGGATAAGGGAAATCAAGCTAGGAAATAATGAGAGAACAGGAGAGAAGAAGGAGTCCTGCTGGGGAACTCAAGTTTAAAAGGGGAGAGGATGTAGCCTTACGGCTAGAGCGGTCTTCCTTGAAGCTGGGGAACCAGGTTCGAATCTCGGCGACGACACTTAACATCCTGTGATTCTGGGCAAATCGCTTAATCAACCGGAGCCTAACAAAAATGAATGTGTCTATCTGTAACAAAACTGGTGCTCATGTAAAGCGCTCTGATACCCGAAGTCTCGGGTCTAGTTCGCGCGATGTAAAGCTAAAAAAAAAGAAAAATGGTTGCTTGGAGAATATGAAAGAACGGAAGTGAAAGTTTCTCTCTGTGGAGAGAGATGGTAGAGAGTGGGAGGTGGGTTTGCGTTGGGATAGGGAACAGGAAAGAGGGAAGTTTTGCAGGGAGAAGGAGAAAGCAAAGTAACAGGGGCGTTCCGACTGTAGAGGGAAGGAAAATTGCAGTTAGAGACGCGAGAAATGAAGAAAGGAGGAAGAGAGAAGTTCAACAGAAGGGAGCAAACTTAGGTAGTTTGGTCGATAGTAGTGATGTGCGGGGGGAAAAAGGAGAAAGGAAGGTCTGATTGGGGTTTGACAGTGGCACTGCAAACTTCCCTTACACCACAAATACCCATCACACAGCAGGCACAGCATAGGCAGGACTTGAGCACTGCCACATAGTGAGTTCTGAATAGATAAAACTTTTATGAGCATAATCATCTCTAATATAAAGATCATAAGAGGGACGGAAGAGGGCAATGGAGGTCGTGTCTCACTCTAATCATATACAGTGTTACAATCAAGAGAGGGTCAACCTCTAGGCTTCTATGGTGGGCCCACTGGATATAGGGGAAAGGCCTTTTTCTTAAAGGAACTCTGTCCCTTGGAAGTAAAGAGGTAATAGCATGCCGTGACCCTCAGATTCAGGAAGAACTTGATGATGGAGTATGTCACTGGACAACATTCAGTGAGTGTGATTTACTTTAAGAAAATGGTATTTCCCCTATATTCAGTGGGCCCAGCCTAGATGGCTCGAGGTTGCCGCTCTTTTGACTGTGACACACATCTCTAACTCATCGGACTAGTATAGAACAGGCACACTAAATCAAGCTTCGCATGCACTGGACAATGCACAAGTAAACCAAAGACTGCTGCAGTAGTGAAAGCTTTCCACACTCACAGAATAGATCCTGCACAGGCAGGAGCAGGGCACGTTTTAAAGACAGCAAAGATGAATTATTAAAGACAAAACATTCTCACTCATTTTCAAAGTATCCCAGCTTGTCACCATATTTTCTGGGCAGACATACCTTGGGCTTCCGCTTTCCCTTCCTCAGGAGCGCCCTAATCTCTTGTGGCGGCTTTTCCTGCATCCCGCTCTGGCACTTCATGGTAATGTTGAACCTGTCGATGTTCTCTTGCAGATCTTCCACCATCTGAGCATCAGTTTTCCTATTCACAACAAGAAAATGTGAAATTAGGAAAGTGCAGTTGTTGAAAAATGTGAAGACTGAAGAAGCAAATGGTTAGCCAACATGAATTATTTAACAATGGAAACACACATACTGAGAAGACTATCTTTAATTTCCGCACCAGCATCATCAACAATCTACCGAAGGAGACAAGCAAACTTCTGGAGACATAAGGTCACCAGGTGGCAAAGTTTTAGGGAGAGATTATTTTTCAGTTCTAAGCAAAAAGGCAGCAAAGAGCGAACTAGTATCCAAAGGCAGAAAGTGTTAGAACTAATGTCAACAATACCACTTCTGCATCATTATGTTCACAAATAATTTTTTTAACAAATGTTTTTTGTATTCATCATAACATTGTCATTGTTAAAGACACACACACTCAGTTCCTTTCCTTCTTTCTCTGTGTCTCTACACCAGGCTACCCCCACTTTGCCTCATCTACTGCAACCTTCTTGTTCTGCCAACTAGACTCCCCTGATGTGACACAGTCACCTGCCATTATGCTACAACATCACCTAAATCCAAGACACACCACAGAACCAGTGCACCACAAACAAACCTCACCACAGGCAGCCAACGTGTTTCCAACCAGCAATAATAGGCTACAATCGGTCACCTTCAGCCAACAATACTAACTATAAACATTTTTCCAATTATACTTACATCACCTATAAAACTAAGAACTAATTTTTCTCAAAAAGAAAAACACACCCCCTTATGCACAAGGCGGCAACAAACCCATACAATTGGAAAGGTACTTCTTAGAACCATGCAGATAAGGATATCTTAATGGGGTCATACAGTGGGAAAAGTGGAGGTGACTTACCTATACTGCATGCAATGTCTGCAGGCATGGCATGTCGTGTGACTCATGTTTTCACTTTGGTCTGCACCCAGGCATGCAGCCTGCAATTGCCTTTTGAATGACTCAGTTGAGGGGTCCCTTAGCGTAGCATCATATGTGCTGCGGCCCTTGGGACCCTCTTCAGTACCTCGGGCCGTAGGTACCAGGGGTACCATTTACTAGGGGGGTGCTAAAGGTATTGCCAACTGGGATACAATTGCACAGTTTTGGAAAGAGATCTGGCACTAGGGACCTGGTTAGTAGGAACCCAGTGCACTTCCAGTCAAAATCACATCAGATACCAGGCAAAAAGTGAGGGTGAACATGTCAAAAAGGGGCACTTTCCTACATTCACCTACATTCTTTACTTTGTCTGACATTTACTTCCCTGCAATTAATCTGACTGCTCTATTGCTTTGCCTGTTTTGGCTGAGCTGCTCCGTCACTACGCCCAAAGCATCTTGAACATTATGTTTAAGGTATGTAAAATGTAGCAGTATGGTTAAAAAACTAAATTACTCAATTATTAGTCAGAAATTCATATTATTATACTGGGTGGTCAAAGTATGGGTTAGCATGACTTTAACCTTTTGCCTGCTGGGGACCCCCAATGAATCATTAGTGGAATATGGGAACTCACGGCCTAAGCAATTTCTAGGATTTTAAACCACAAAACAATACACAGAAATAGAACTTCAAACAAGTCAGTGAATACGGATATATTTAGTTCAAATCACAGTCAAAAATAGAAACCGTGTTTAAAATTGTGTAATTTGTATACATTTTATTAATCTAAATGTAAAATTTTCATACTTTTTAATTTTGTAAACCATTCATGGACCACCTGAATAGGCCTTGTGTACCCCCAGGGGTCCTTCGACCGCGGGTTATGAACCGCTGACGGGTAATTATAAAATAATGTAACAAGGATCAGAATAATGTTATCTACAAGTTTAATTATATTTCATTTTATTCAATAATCAGGGTTTAGGTAGCATAAGCAATAAAATAACCGAACCAATGAAATTACATGCATTTTATTAAATATAAAAGCATTAGGGTTGTAATAAGCCTGAAAGTTTAAATTAATGTAATTTAATAGCAGTAATGAAAGTAATAAACATTAATGCAGTAAGGAAAAACAAAGCACTAACATTTTAGAGATATTTTCTCATTAGAATTGTATTTGCTTAGCAACAGGAGCCATTTGCCATTAAAATAATATTGCAGCGATGTATAGCACAGTGTTTCCTGGCTTATGTCAAACTAGGCCTCAACTATACCTTAACTTAATTTTGTTTTGGGAAGCGTTCACATTAGTCCTGTTTTTAGGTCTCGCCTGACCCAGCGCTTGCGCTGGTCTGGCGAGACTTAAAGTAAGGGCTTCAAAAAATGCTATAGCCGGCCACAGCTTGCAGTGCATGTGTGTGGGCGCGCGCTTGAGTAGAGGCGCCATATGGCGTGATTACTGCTGCGCGTGCACCACTCACGCACATGCACTGCAAGCTGTGGCCGGCGGTAGCATTTTTCCCCCGCCACGGCAGTCAATTCTCGAAGCGTGCGCTTGCTTTTTTCTGTTTATTACTGCTCTGTAGTAATGGCGGCACCCGAGCTTTAGCTTAAACATCTTAGGCTAAAGTCGGGTGCTGAGATTGCTTCAAAAGTAAAGAAATAGACAATTCTTTACTTTTGAAGCAATCTCGGCACCCGACTGTAGCTTAAGATGTTTAAGCTAAAGCACAGGTGCCACCATTACTACAGAGCAGTAATAAACAGAAACAAGCATTGGCATAGCCAATAGGTCTCACTTTTGGGACCTTATAAGTATATAGTTATGCAACTGTTGCATGGCTAAACACTTATAAGGTACCAAAGGCGAGACCTATTGGCTATGCCAATGCTGGTTACATTTGTCATTGATACAGCACACAGAAAAATGTGCGCTTATGTTTCCTAATGGCATACTGCTCTCGAAGTACTCTAGAGGATGCCTTTTGATCATTTCCAAGGTCCTTCCTGCTTGCATGCTAGGACTGCTCAGTTGTAAGACTCTCACTGTGTATGTCACAGATGTGTTCTTACATTTCTGATGACATGAGGTTAGCGGGAGATTCATTTAGGGGGCTAGTGTTAGGATGGTAGCATTACATGACGTTTTATAATGCTGAACTGCGATTAGCGAATGTATTGATATTTTTTGCTCACCCTATGCTGACTGTGTGATCTCTATTGCTTTCTATGGTACAAATTCCTTATAAAACCCCTAGAGTTGGGGGTGAGACAAACTGGTTTGGGTCTCTACTAGGAATGCTGCCCGATTGTCAATCGATTTGCTGAAGACTTTGCGTATTTTTCAGATTTTACTCATTGTTGCAAGTATTTCATAATGCTAAGAGCCTTCACGACAACTGCTTTCTTTGTCTTATAACCAATTGATAAATAGGCCATAATAAAAACCATATTATTGCCTTTCATACTTCACCTTAATGTTTTAATAAACCTTCATGGTTTTCCTAAATTTCTGATCTCAAACTCCCTTCTTGATTCAGTCTTTATTTATTGACTCTGGGTAACAAGATCAATGATAACGCATCTCTTACAGGCAGCAGAACCAGCCCTCGCACACACACAATCCGCCAGTAGACAAACCATCAGTCGACGTGGTGGGATAACAGGCTACATACAGCAGCGTTTTTGGCAAGGACATATGCATCTGACTTCAATTCCAGGGCTACACTGCAGATGCAGCGTGAAAATTTATGGCATTGCTGAGAAGCGTTCGTTTCCTGACCTACACTTGCAACTCCAGCTAAATAAAGGCTGTCCTCTAACACAAATGGTTTGGAAGGCCGTCAAGTGCTAGGAAGGCAGGGTAGTTTAAAAACAGCAAAAAACATAAGAGAATCATAAATGCAATAGTTGAGTACTGCCAATGGAGAAGAAACAAAGTCACAACTTTAAATGGACGCTCAAACTTGACAATGTCTACCAGTCCTGCCTGGGTAATCCATTTCCCCCAGCCTAGGTTTCTATAAGCAATACCTGGTTTGTTTTACTCCTATATTGTTCTACTTCTTAAGAAAAACATCTGGTTTTCACGGTAAAGCACTAAATGGGACATTGTTCTACTCCTGATTCAGTGAGTTATCTTGTGGTTACAAATGCTACAAACCACTGCTTAACACCCCTGAGCAGCAGAAACATCCAAGAGTGTACATAGATACCCAAAGTAAGAAAACCCCAGCTCCACAAACTCACCTCCTTACGAAAAGGTTGCTGATGCAACCAGACAGGTTTCCAACACTGTCTGCTTCAGGCAACCCACCAAGGTTAACCAGGCCCTGCTCATCCTGGCGCCTGTGCCTTTTATTCCGAGAACCTACTTTCCTAGTGCCCTGAAGCTGATCATCCACATAGAGCTGCACGCTGTAGGAGGAAAAGAGAACGCACCGTTAAGACATGGGCAAACATTCAGATCACCTTTAGAGACTGAAGCCAGTTGTGTCAATCAACAGGTAAAGAAATAGTGTACAAAGTGCCAGAACTATATGCTGTATGTGTCAACATGAACAGGTCAACAGCGCTATAAATACACAGATAATGGTCAGTACTGGAGTCCTCAAAATAATCTAAAGTAATCCTGGAGCATGAGGACCATTTTATAAATTGAGGCATGGTATGGTTTATTGATTCATGCTATGAGTCTGGAGCAGCAGCTGTTGGGACATGCCATAGCAGAGCAGCACCCTTTATTTTAGAGCATAGACTGCAGCAGGCAGTTCTGCATTGAAACTGTTAGGATGCAGTGAACAAGGGGCACCAGCAACATCTGCTCGGATTCCTGCATTCCTCAAGCCTCCAAGGAGAAGGTTCTCCTACCACTGATTTCCTTTCACCCATCTCCCCAAACCACCAATGTACAGTACCATTTGTTGTCTGACTATGAGAAAGACTTTGTAAATATGTGGCCTTAAGTCTACTGTAGACTGGAAGAAGCATTGACTTTACAGAATATTGTGGCAAAATGATGGCCAGGATTGGCAGATGTTCCCCTAGCTAACCGGCACCTTTAGAGTTGGGTGGGGCAGGAGGGGCTGTGGCTATATTAAGTAATTTGGTGGAGGGTTTTAGGAACAGTCCTCTCGTTCTGGAAACGGTTGGGAAGAGGAGAAGAGATTAAAGTGTCACGATGGTGTATGGAGGAGATTCAGCAAAGTGAACTAAAGTGGGCGAAAGAAATAAGAAAGAAACTTTATACCATCTGTGATAAGTTAAAAGTGGAAATGGACCCGCAGTCCCTGCATATTGTTGAATCAAAAAGTGAGCTTGAAATTCTATAGAAGGAATTGTCTAGACTGAATGATATGGAGTACCTGTTAAAGAAAGAGTCTGTGCAATTCATGATAAATAGCTGGAGGAAAGAAAATTGGTATCTCTACTTAGACACACTACCAAATCAAGGACTTAGAATGGAATTATTAAGGGTGATAATTGGGATCAATCCTGCTCGATCAAACGACAAAATAAAAAAGGAATTGATGACTCCAGATAGCAGATATACATGTAGGATCGGCATGAAATGTAATTGCTTGCATATATTAATGGATTGTCAAAAATTAGTAGTCCAGCGAAAACAGTTTTTACGACCGTTTAAAAAAATATATATAGTATTATGTCCCGTTTGCAAGCAATCGAGCTCCTCACGGACATACATCACCTTGATATCACTATAGCTGTGGCAGAGTTTATTCAGGCTGTCAAAAGGTTGTTTATGGAATAGGGAATGGAGAGTTTGATTGAGTAATGAGGAATAGAGACTTAAGTTTTATCACTTCAACGTTTTAAAACAGGGTTTTAGTATAGTTGATTCACTCATGAGGTATTTGAATGTTTTTTAGCCGTTGTATGGAATTGTTTTTATCATAACTATGATGGAGGATATGAAAATTCATAGTTTAGAATGGAATGAGATGCTGATTTTGTAACCATTTTTAAGAATTAAACAAAATTCAAAATGTGTATTATATGTGGTTTAAAGATCAATGGTCTAAATAAACTTTATTCTGATTTGAAAGGAACAGTCCTCAACGTGATTGAAAGGGATCAGCCAGTAGGAATTGACATTCATCCCACACCAAACCCCAACTCACTCTGCTTCAGTGCTGTGAACAGTGACGTAGTGGCCCATGCCGTCTGCATATGGACTTCTGGAGGTCAGCTCAGTTTTCAAAACTTTCACGGCTACTTTGCCATTCTTCATGGACACCTGGCAATCTCCTTCCTGAAAAGAAGATTCCAATTATGCATGCAATCGAGACACCACTTCATTCCACAGCCATACTTACAATCTGGTAACCAGCCACTTAATTTAATGAACACCATTTCAGAATAATGCTAGTACTGTAACTCCTGTAGGGCTTCAGACGAATTGCATTAACCATCTTATGACATGCAAGAACACACA
The DNA here is from genome assembly GCF_964204655.1 of Triturus cristatus. NCBI lineage: Eukaryota > Metazoa > Chordata > Amphibia > Caudata > Salamandridae > Triturus > Triturus cristatus. Next base: position 1,663,828,767 of record NC_140590.1, on the reverse strand, counting down.
CAGCTACTGACTTCTGTCTCTAATCCAGATCTACACCCTTTTGTATATTTTTTCATGGAGCGCTAAAGAAACCAAATATATATATATATATATATATATATTCACTGAAAAAACCATAGGTTTCACACATGTTATAGTTAGCGGAAATTTTACTGATAAAAAACCAATGAAATTCCCCCGTTATAGTTAGTGCAGGCAACTATAACTCACGCGACCGCAATCCTCTGCTGATGCTAATACTGTATTGTGAGAAAGTGGCTCTGTATATACTGTTCCCTAATAGGTACAGGGTGTACAGAGTCCCCAGTCCCCCAGAGGCTGATAGAGGTCAAAGTTAGGTATGACCTTACTCTCAAAAGTGGTAGCTTGGTCGAGCAGTAAGGCAGTACCAGAGGACAGTGTAAAGCATTTATTGTACACACTCAGTCAGCAAATGGTTTCACACCCTCAATAACTGAACTCTAGGCCAATGATTTATATATATAAAATATATGCTTGTTTTATTTTTAGAACCACAAAGGGGATAAAAATATACTTTCTCAGAATGAGAGGTTGCATATAAATACTTTTTGTCTTAAGCAATGAATTTTTGTAAACAGTCACAGTTGGTTGCAATAAACAATCCTATTTCCTAAACATCACAATGCATTGAGCTCAATGGTACATTCAGGTTATTTGTAATAAATTACTTTTCAGATTACTTTTGGAATTCCAGGTCTGGCTCCTAGAACCAGCCTTGGGTCAGTATTCAGAATCAAGTGATGAAAGTCGACTTAGTAACTGTAATGATTTTTAAATAATATTTAGCTATTTCAAAAGTTAACACTTAGAAAATATTTCAAAGAAAACATTCAATGGATCTCTATGGCAAGAAATTCACATTGCAGGTAGAGTACTTTATCGTTACTTTAGTAATCCAGGACTGGGTGCCTAGACCCAGGACTGGGGTCCTTATCAAAAACAGGTAAGTAATTTCGTTTGCAGAAATGGTACGATTTTAAAAGAATATTTCAAATTTGTAAAAATAGACACTTAGAAGAAATTTCACAGAAAAGCAGACAATGGTTTCCTATGGGAGAAAAATGAGTTAGAGGTAAGTATATTTGTGAGTACTTTTCAGGGTTAGGGCTGGGCACCAAGATCCAGCACTGGGAGCTCACCCAGGAACAGGTGAGTAAATTCGTTTTTGTCACTTGGCTGATTTTTGGTGAATTTTTACAGTTTTGAAAAGTTCACACTTAGAAGATTTTTGAAGAAAAAGCCAGTCAATGTTACCCTATGAGGAAAATGAAGTTAGCGGTTTAAGGGTAAGTACTCGACTGGCAGAGTTGAAATTCCGGGCATAGACTCAGGGGTCCCCCAGTGTCAGGTAGGTACAGTTGGTTCACCCTCAGCGGTTTCAGGACGGCCGGGTGCAGAGTGAGTTAGGCCCAATGTTATCCTATGAGGGATAGGGGGGGCCTTAGTGGGTGGCTGCTGTCTGGCAAGCCACGCGTCTGTGGGAGCTGGGCTCCTGGTCACTTACTCAGGGCAAGTGGGGAAGTAAGTTAGTGTAGAGAGTGCACTGCCAGGGCCACTCGGGCGGCTGGGTGCAGGGTGCTTTTGAGCCTTCGGGCGCTCAATGGAAATCAATGGGAATGTTCCGGTTTGGAAAAAGGCTGCAGGCTCGGGGACGAGGATGTTTCCGGTGCCACCACCACTTCGAGGGGTAAGTTGGGTAGTTGTAGGTTAGGTGGGTACCCCGGGAGTGGGCACAGGGGGCCGCAGGGCGCCGGGTGCAGGGGTGCCTTTTGACGTCGGGAATCTTACCCTCTGGTTGATCGCGGCTGGGGTGGCACTCGGTTCTGAGGCTGCAGGCTTCGTCCAGGATGTCGAGGGGGGTCCTTGGGTGCCAGACTCGGGGTCACAGTCGCCGTGGGGTCGTCCTCAGGGTCTTTGTCCACTCCGGCACTGGCCAGGCTTGGCTGGTGCAGAGTGTGTTGGGTCCGCGGTTCCGGGCTGCTGCCAGGAGTTAGGAATAGGTTTCTAGAGTAGAGCCTCTACTCATGGGAGTCCCAGGGAATCAGAGGTCAAAGGTAGCCAGGTCCTCTGGGGTTTTTGAGGTTGCTGACCACAAGAGATGCCGCGCTGGAGCAGGAGCAGGTTCGAGGGTCGACAGGCCGGTAGGGCTGGGGCCAAAGCAGTTGGTGTCTTCCTCTTTTTAGCAGCTGCAGGGCAGGTCTTTTTTCTTCTTGCTCTTCTTGTAGGTTTCTATCTGGAATCTGCGGAAGGAAGGTTCAGGGGGCCCCTAAATACTAGATTTAGGGGCGTTACAGGTAGGTGAAGGCCAGGGACCAATGGGTCCTTGTCCTGGGGTGGGTACACCCCCTATCCTGCCTCTCCCCTGTGGGAGGGGGGCAGTAGCCTAATCCTGATAGGGTAGGGCCTCCCATCTTCAAGATGGCGAGAGCCCGGAGATGTGCTTCACCTCGCCTCCCCCACCTGAGGGGTGGGGTGGGCAGGCTGGCACATCCCCTGTCCTTGTATGGGGTTTCCGGCCAAGCTTCCTGCCAGAGTGGGGGGTTGCAGTGGCCTGGGGAAACTCCAACTGGCGGCATGCCTTTGAAGCTTCCCTTTGCTCATCCTGGGGGAGGAGATTTCTCACCTCACCCAGGATGTGCATTGTTGCAGGCCCGGGAGAGCAGGGGCTCTCCCACCCAGGGGTCCAGCAACATGTCTGCTGTGTGGCAGCCTGGGCAGCCTCAGAGCAGACGTGGATTGTAGGTTAGCTGTAAGGGGGCATCTCTAAGATGCCCTCTGGGGTGCTTAGTACATTAAATCCCACACTGGCATCAGTGTGGGTTTAATGTGCTGAGAAGTTTGATACCAAACTTCCCAGTCTTCAGTGTTGCCATTATGGTGCTGTGGAGTTCGTGTTTGACGAGCTCTCAGCACCATGTACTTGTAAAAGGCAGCACTGTACTTACAGTGCCCAGGAATGGACCTGGGTACTGTAGGGGCACAGGGCTCCTGCTCCTGTGCCCACACCATAGGCATAAGGCACCCAGCCAGAGGGGTGGCTGACATATGCCTTGGCAGTGTAGGTGATGGGCATGGCACACAGAGATGTGTGCCATGTCGACTCTTTGTTTTGTCCTGCACCCAGACACTCAGCCTGCAAAGGCAGTGTGTGTGCGTAAGGGTACAGGGCCTCTAAGGGTGGCACAATGAGTGCTGCAGCCCTTAAAGGCCTTCCCTGGTCACAAGGCCCTGGGTACCTAGGGTACCATTTACCAGGGGCTGACATGTGGCCAGGGTTTGCCAATTGGGAGTTTGTGTGTTTTAAGGAAGGAACATAGGCCTTGGGCACCTGATTGGCAGGAGCCCAGGGCACAACAAGGAAAAGTGCATCAGCTATTAGGCAAAAAAAAGGGGGGGTTACTGCAACAGAAACCCACTTTCTCACACAAGCCCCCCCCCCCCAGCCCAAAGGCCAGGAGACTTCTGCCAAAGCTGGGAGAGTCTACCTAGTCTTTCAGGCGAGGAAGAGTTGGGGAAGTGGTTTGAAAGTTGCAGGGCCTACTCTGCCTTACATCCTTCTGCCTAGGTCAGTCCCTTTGGGGAGCTGGCCTGTCTTATTAGTTTCAGGACCTAACTCCCAAGGCTCCTCTCCTTGTCTTTTACTGTCCTGGTCCCATCTTTCTATTTTGGGTTTAGAGGTGTATACCTCGGTAGTTTCTAACTTAGCCAGGGCTAGGCCCAGCTTACCCACAGAGGCTACCCACAGCTTGAGCAACCCCACCATGACCAATAAGGTCAGGGGGCCTGACTTGCTATTTGGCAGGGGGTTAGGCCACCATGCCAAGGATAGGGCTGCCATGAAGGCTAACACCCAGCAGAGGCTGCTGACAGCTGTCAGTGCCCAGAACCACACCTTTAGCTCCTGACTGGCAAGTGAGGGAGCTATTTTATAGTTCTCCTTGGGTCCTGGCTGTTGGTCTGTTTGAGGATAGGGGGTCCCTACTCTGGGTAGGGAACACCCCTTCTCCACCCTTTGTTCTGCCACCTGAGGAGCCACTAATTCAGGCTGGACAGTTGCCTGACTAGTCAGGTCTTGTTGTTGGCTAGGGGGGGCTTTACCAGTGCCATTGTGGGAGTTTTCCCTTACTGGGATAGAATCTCCCTGGCTCTCTGGAACTGTGGCTAACGGTTGCCCACCTTTCCTACCCTGTTTCTTCTCACTCTTTTGGGACTCAGCTGCACTGACTGCAGGTTGAGCCCCCACAGGTTCTTTGGGCGAGGCCTGGCATTGGGCCAGCACTTCTCTTTGGCTCAGTTCCACTTCTAAGTGATCATTCCCCAAGAGACAATCAAGGGGGAGGTTTTTACTGACTATCACTTTTCTCCATCTAAGGGACCCAGCTGTGGCTAGGGGCACTATAGCCACAGGCCTAACAGTGACCCCCCCTGGGACAGTTCTTACCCTTCTTGTTTCCCCTGGGACATATTGGTGTGGGAATACCAACCTGTCATGTACCACAGTGTGACTGGCACAGGTAGCTCTCAGGGCAGTGGCTGGGATTCCATTCACCAGTAGGTGGTGGAAGTGTCTACTTCCTTCTGGGATCTCCAGCTTGCTTCTTGGGCCCATTCCCCAGTTGAAAGCTAGGAGGACTTCCTCATCTGAGGACCCTCCCTCCCAAGCTACACTGGCAACCCCTGGGGCTACACTAGTCACCCCTGGAGCCGTACTAGGAACCTTATTGTTAGGACAGCTAGAGTCCTGGGTGTGGTGTCCAGCCTTTTGACAGTTGAAACACCATATTCTGTTGGGATCCCAATTCTTATCTTGGTACCCTGGCTTAGTTTGTGAGGTGTCTTTGGGCCCACCCTCCTGGTCAGGTTTTTGGGGGGCTACCTGGGACTCCTTTCTTTTATCCACAAGGGGTTCACTCTCTTTCTTCTGGGGAGGCTTTGGGACCCCTTGGTTCTGGTCCCTCCCAGTGGACGTCCTAGTCACCCTAGTCTTGACCCAGTGGTCTGCCTTTTTTCCCAATTCTTGGGGGGATTTTAGACCTAGGTCTACCAAATGCTGATGCAACTTTTCATTTGTGCAGTTACTCAAAATATGTTCCTTCATGAATAAATTGTACAATCCAGTAAAATCCTGCACACCATGTCCAGCTAACCAACCATCCAGTGTCTTCACTGAGAAATCTACAAAATCAATCCAGGACTGGGTCTGGGTTTTGTGAGCCCCCCTGAATCTAATTCTATACTCCTCAGTGGTGAATCCAAATCCCTCAATCAGAGCTTCCTTCATGAGGTCATAGGATCCTGCTTCTGGCCCAGAGAGGGTCAGAAGCCTGTCTCTGCAGTTACCAGAGAACAGTTCCCATAGGAGTGCCCCCCAGAGAGGTTTCTTTACTTTTCTGATATCACAAGCCCTCTCAAAGGCTGTGAACTATTTGGTGATATCATCACCTTCCTCAAATTTAGGGACAATCCCTTTGGGGATTTTAAGGTCAGAAGTTTCCTCCCTATCCTTGTTTTTATTATTGCTGCCACCATTGATGGGTGCTAAACCCATCTCTCGCCTTTCCTTTTCTAGAGCCAGGAGCCTGGACTCTAGATCTAATCTTTTGGCCAGCCTCACAAGGCTGTCCTCTTCACTGGGGGGTCCCCCAGTGTTGTCTCTGGGACCAGAGCCACCTGTGTGGTCTCTAGGTGCCCAGATGCTAATTCTTGAGTTGGAGGGTATGGGTGCCATCTCCTCCCTAGGAAATAGTATGGGGAGGTTGTTGTCCACCTCCCCTGTTTCCCTTTCCTCATCTGACTGGCCATCACCATGTTCAGATGGGTGGTCTTTAGCATACTCAGCCAGGAGCTCCTGGAGCCCTTGTTTGGTTGGATGCAGACCCATTTGTAATTTTTTGAGTTTACATAAGGACCTCAATTCCTTGAAAGAAAAGTGTAAGTAAGGTGTGAGGTCGAGCTCCTCCACCAGGTCCATGTTGTTATTATCACTAATAGCTGGGTTTGTTTGAGACATTCTAACCTGACAGTTCTAACCCTCTACCCTGACTATAGTGACTTTTATTTTTCTAAAATTCTAATGGGACTTAAGCAGGGCCCTAGCAAGACTTTTAGTAATTTTGGAAAAACCAATCAGAATTCTAAAGGCAATTTTTAAGAGTTCTGTCGTGTGATCAGATGGTAACCAAGTAGTCCAACAAATGCAAGTTTGTATCCCACCGCTGATCCACCAATGTGAGAAAGTGGCTCTGTATATACTGTTCCCTAATAGGTACAGGGTGTACAGAGTCCCCAGTCCCCCAGAGGCTGATAGAGGTCAAAGTTAGGTATGACCTTACTCTCAAAAGTGGTAGCTTGGTCGAGCAGTAAGGCAGTACCAGAGGACAGTGTAAAGCATTTATTGTACACACTCAGTCAGCAAATGGTTTCACACACTCAATAACTGAACTCTAGGCCAATGATTTATATATATAAAATATATGCTTGTTTTATTTTTAGAACCACAAAGGGGATAAAAATATACTTTCTCAGAATGAGAGGTTGCATATAAATACTTTTTGTCTTAAGCAATGAATTTTTGTAAACAGTCACAGTTGGTTGCAATAAACAATCCTATTTCCTAAACATCACAATGCATTGAGCTCAATGGTACATTCAGGTTATTTGTAATAAATTACTTTTCAGATTACTTTTGGAATTCCAGGTCTGGCTCCTAGAACCAGCCTTGGGTCAGTATTCAGAATCAAGTGATGAAAGTCGACTTAGTAACTGTAATGATTTTTAAATAATATTTAGCTATTTCAAAAGTTAACACTTAGAAAATATTTCAAAGAAAACATTCAATGGATCTCTATGGCAAGAAATTCACATTGCAGGTAGAGTACTTTATCGTTACTTTAGTAATCCAGGACTGGGTGCCTAGACCCAGGACTGGGGTCCTTATCAAAAACAGGTAAGTAATTTCGTTTGCAGAAATGGTACGATTTTAAAAGAATATTTCAAATTTGTAAAAATAGACACTTAGAAGAAATTTCACAGAAAAGCAGACAATGGTTTCCTATGGGAGAAAAATGAGTTAGAGGTAAGTATATTTGTGAGTACTTTTCAGGGTTAGGGCTGGGCACCAAGATCCAGCACTGGGAGCTCACCCAGGAACAGGTGAGTAAATTCGTTTTTGTCACTTGGCTGATTTTTGGTGAATTTTTACAGTTTTGAAAAGTTCACACTTAGAAGATTTTTGAAGAAAAAGCCAGTCAATGTTACCCTATGAGGAAAATGAAGTTAGCGGTTTAAGGGTAAGTACTCGACTGGCAGAGTTGAAATTCCGGGCATAGACTCAGGGGTCCCCCAGTGTCAGGTAGGTACAGTTGGTTCACCCTCAGCGGTTTCAGGACGGCCGGGTGCAGAGTGAGTTAGGCCCAATGTTATCCTATGAGGGATAGGGGGGGCCTTAGTGGGTGGCTGCTGTCTGGCAAGCCACGCGTCTGTGGGAGCTGGGCTCCTGGTCACTTACTCAGGGCAAGTGGGGAAGTAAGTTAGTGTAGAGAGTGCACTGCCAGGGCCACTCGGGCGGCTGGGTGCAGGGTGCTTTTGAGCCTTCGGGCGCTCAATGGAAATCAATGGGAATGTTCCGGTTTGGAAAAAGGCTGCAGGCTCGGGGACGAGGATGTTTCCGGTGCCACCACCACTTCGAGGGGTAAGTTGGGTAGTTGTAGGTTAGGTGGGTACCCCGGGAGTGGGCACAGGGGGCCGCAGGGCGCCGGGTGCAGGGGTGCCTTTTGACGTCGGGAATCTTACCCTCTGGTTGATCGCGGCTGGGGTGGCACTCGGTTCTGAGGCTGCAGGCTTCGTCCAGGATGTCGAGGGGGGTCCTTGGGTGCCAGACTCGGGGTCACAGTCGCCGTGGGGTCGTCCTCAGGGTCTTTGTCCACTCCGGCACTGGCCAGGCTTGGCTGGTGCAGAGTGTGTTGGGTCCGCGGTTCCGGGCTGCTGCCAGGAGTTAGGAATAGGTTTCTCGAGTAGAGCCTCTACTCATGGGAGTCCCAGGGAATCAGAGGTCAAAGGTAGCCAGGTCCTCTGGGGTTTTTGAGGTTGCTGACCACAAGAGATGCCGCGCTGGAGCAGGAGCAGGTTCGAGGGTCGACAGGCCGGTAGGGCTGGGGCCAAAGCAGTTGGTGTCTTCCTCTTTTTAGCAGCTGCAGGGCAGGTCTTTTTTCTTCTTGCTCTTCTTGTAGGTTTCTATCTGGAATCTGCGGAAGGAAGGTTCAGGGGGCCCCTAAATACTAGATTTAGGGGCGTTACAGGTAGGTGAAGGCCAGGGACCAATGGGTCCTTGTCCTGGGGTGGGTACACCCCCTATCCTGCCTCTCCCCTGTGGGAGGGGGGCAGTAGCCTAATCCTGATAGGGTAGGGCCTCCCATCTTCAAGATGGCGAGAGCCCGGAGATGTGCTTCACCTCGCCTCCCCCACCTGAGGGGTGGGGTGGGCAGGCTGGCACATCCCCTGTCCTTGTATGGGGTTTCCGGCCAAGCTTCCTGCCAGAGTGGGGGGTTGCAGTGGCCTGGGGAAACTCCAACTGGCGGCATGCCTTTGAAGCTTCCCTTTGCTCATCCTGGGGGAGGAGATTTCTCACCTCACCCAGGATGTGCATTGTTGCAGGCCCGGGAGAGCAGGGGCTCTCCCACCCAGGGGTCCAGCAACATGTCTGCTGTGTGGCAGCCTGGGCAGCCTCAGAGCAGACGTGGATTGTAGGTTAGCTGTAAGGGGGCATCTCTAAGATGCCCTCTGGGGTGCTTAGTACATTAAATCCCACACTGGCATCAGTGTGGGTTTAATGTGCTGAGAAGTTTGATACCAAACTTCCCAGTCTTCAGTGTTGCCATTATGGTGCTGTGGAGTTCGTGTTTGACGAGCTCTCAGCACCATGTACTTGTAAAAGGCAGCACTGTACTTACAGTGCCCAGGAATGGACCTGGGTACTGTAGGGGCACAGGGCTCCTGCTCCTGTGCCCACACCATAGGCATAAGGCACCCAGCCAGAGGGGTGGCTGACATATGCCTTGGCAGTGTAGGTGATGGGCATGGCACACAGAGATGTGTGCCATGTCGACTCTTTGTTTTGTCCTGCACCCAGACACTCAGCCTGCAAAGGCAGTGTGTGTGTGTAAGGGTACAGGGCCTCTAAGGGTGGCACAATGAGTGCTGCAGCCCTTAGAGGCCTTCCCTGGTCACAAGGCCCTGGGTACCTAGGGTACCATTTACCAGGGGCTGACATGTGGCCAGGGTTTGCCAATTGGGAGTTTGTGTGTTTTAAGGAAGGAACATAGGCCTTGGGCACCTGATTGGCAGGAGCCCAGGGCACAACAAGGAAAAGTGCATCAGCTATTAGGCAAAAAAAAGGGGGGGTTACTGCAACAGAAACCCACTTTCTCACACAAGCCCCCCCCCAGCCCAAAGGCCAGGAGACTTCTGCCAAAGCTGGGAGAGTCTACCTAGTCTTTCAGGCGAGGAAGAGTTGGGGAAGTGGTTTGAAAGTTGCAGGGCCTACTCTGCCTTACATCCTTCTGCCTAGGTCAGTCCCTTTGGGGAGCTGGCCTGTCTTATTAGTTTCAGGACCTAACTCCCAAGGCTCCTCTCCTTGTCTTTTACTGTCCTGGTCCCATCTTTCTATTTTGGGTTTAGAGGTGTATACCTCGGTAGTTTCTAACTTAGCCAGGGCTAGGCCCAGCTTACCCACAGAGGCTACCCACAGCTTGAGCAACCCCACCATGACCAATAAGGTCAGGGGGCCTGACTTGCTATTTGGCAGGGGGTTAGGCCACCATGCCAAGGATAGGGCTGCCATGAAGGCTAACACCCAGCAGAGGCTGCTGACAGCTGTCAGTGCCCAGAACCACACCTTTAGCTCCTGACTGGCAAGTGAGGGAGCTATTTTATAGTTCTCCTTGGGTCCTGGCTGTTGGTCTGTTTGAGGATAGGGGGTCCCTACTCTGGGTAGGGAACACCCCTTCTCCACCCTTTGTTCTGCCACCTGAGGAGCCACTAATTCAGGCTGGACAGTTGCCTGACTAGTCAGGTCTTGTTGTTGGCTAGGGGGGGCTTTACCAGTGCCATTGTGGGAGTTTTCCCTTACTGGGATAGAATCTCCCTGGCTCTCTGGAACTGTGGCTAACGGTTGCCCACCTTTCCTACCCTGTTTCTTCTCACTCTTTTGGGACTCAGCTGCACTGACTGCAGGTTGAGCCCCCACAGGTTCTTTGGGCGAGGCCTGGCATTGGGCCAGCACTTCTCTTTGGCTCAGTTCCACATCTAAGTGATCATTCCCCAAGAGACAATCAAGGGGGAGGTTTTTACTGACTATCACTTTTCTCCATCTAAGGGACCCAGCTGTGGCTAGGGGCACTATAGCCACAGGCCTAACAGTGACCCCCCCCTGGGACAGTTCTTACCCTTCTTGTTTCCCCAGGGACATATTGGTGTGGGAATACCAACCTGTCATGTACCACAGTGTGACTGGCACAGGTATCTCTCAGGGCAGTGGCTGGGATTCCATTCACCAGTAGGTGGTGGAAGTGTCTACTTCCTTCTGGGATCTCCAGCTTGCTTCTTGGGCCCATTCCCCAGTTGAAAGCTAGGAGGACTTCCTCATCTGAGGACCCTCCCTCCCAAGCTACACTGGCAACCCCTGGGGCTACACTAGTCACCCCTGGAGCCGTACTAGGAACCTTATTGTTAGGACAGCTAGAGTCCTGGGTGTGGTGTCCAGCCTTTTGACAGTTGAAACACCATATTCTGTTGGGATCCCAATTCTTATCTTGGTACCCTGGCTTAGTTTGTGAGGTGTCTTTGGGCCCACCCTCCTGGTCAGGTTTTTGGGGGGCTACCTGGGACTCCTTTCTTTTATCCACAAGGGGTTCACTCTCTTTCTTCTGGGGAGGCTTTGGGACCCCTTGGTTCTGGTCCCTCCCAGTGGACGTCCTAGTCACCCTAGTCTTGACCCAGTGGTCTGCCTTTTTTCCCAATTCTTGGGGGGATTTTAGACCTAGGTCTACCAAATGCTGAAGCAACTTTTCATTTGTGCAGTTACTCAAAATATGTTCCTTCATGAATAAATTGTACAATCCAGTAAAATCCTGCACACCATGTCCAGCTAACCAACCATCCAGTGTCTTCACTGAGAAATCTACAAAATCAATCCAGGACTGGGTCTGGGTTTTGTGAGCCCCCCTGAATCTAATTCTATACTCCTCAGTGGTGAATCCAAATCCCTCAATCAGAGCTTCCTTCATGAGGTCATAGGATCCTGCTTCTGGCCCAGAGAGGGTCAGAAGCATGTCTCTGCAGTTACCAGAGAACAGTTCCCATAGGAGTGCCCCCCAGAGAGGTTTCTTTACTTTTCTGATATCACAAGCCCTCTCAAAGGCTGTGAACCATTTGGTGATATCATCACCTTCCTCAAATTTAGGGACAATCCCTTTGGGGATTTTAAGGTCAGAAGTTTCCTCCCTATCCTTGTTTTTATTATTGCTGCCACCATTGATGGGTGCTAAACCCATCTCTCTCCTTTCCTTTTCTAGAGCCAGGAGCCTGGACTCTAGATCTAATCTTTTGGCCAGCCTCACAAGGCTGTCCTCTTCACTGGGGGGTCCCCCAGTGTTGTCTCTGGGACCAGAGCCACCTGTGTGGTCTCTAGGTGCCCAGATGCTAATTCTTGAGTTGGAGGGTATGGGTGCCATCTCCTCCCTAGGAAATAGTATGGGGAGGTTGTTGTCCACCTCCCCTGTTTCCCTTTCCTCATCTGACTGGCCATCACCATGTTCAGATGGGTGGTCTTTAGCATACTCAGCCAGGAGCTCCTGGAGCCCTTGTTTGGTTGGATGCAGACCCATTTGTAATTTTTTGAGTTTACATAAGGACCTCAATTCCTTGAAAGAAAAGTGTAAGTAAGGTGTGAGGTCGAGCTCCTCCACCAGGTCCATGTTATTATTATCACTAATAGCTGGGTTTGTTTGAGACATTCTAACCTGACAGTTCTAACCCTCTACCCTGACTATAGTGACTTTTATTTTTCTAAAATTCTAATGGGACTTAAGCAGGGCCCTAGCAAGACTTTTAGTAATTTTGGAAAAACCAATCAGAATTCTAAAGGCAATTTTTAAGAGTTCTGTCGTGTGATCAGATGGTAACCAAGTAGTCCAACAAATGCAAGTTTGTATCCCACCGCTGATCCACCAATGTGAGAAAGTGGCTCTGTATATACTGTTCCCTAATAGGTACAGGGTGTACAGAGTCCCCAGTCCCCCAGAGGCTGATAGAGGTCAAAGTTAGGTATGACCTTACTCTCAAAAGTGGTAGCTTGGTCGAGCAGTAAGGCAGTACCAGAGGACAGTGTAAAGCATTTATTGTACACACTCAGTCAGCAAATGGTTTCACACACTCAATAACTGAACTCTAGGCCAATGATTTATATATATAAAATATATGCTTGTTTTATTTTTAGAACCACAAAGGGGATAAAAATATACTTTCTCAGAATGAGAGGTTGCATATAAATACTTTTTGTCTTAAGCAATGAATTTTTGTAAACAGTCACAGTTGGTTGCAATAAACAATCCTATTTCCTAAACATCACAATGCATTGAGCTCAATGGTACATTCAGGTTATTTGTAATAAATTACTTTTCAGATTACTTTTGGAATTCCAGGTCTGGCTCCTAGAACCAGCCTTGGGTCAGTATTCAGAATCAAGTGATGAAAGTCGACTTAGTAACTGTAATGATTTTTAAATAATATTTAGCTATTTCAAAAGTTAGCACTTAGAAAATATTTCAAAGAAAACATTCAATGGATCTCTATGGCAAGAAATTCACATTGCAGGTAGAGTACTTTATCGTTACTTTAGTAATCCAGGACTGGGTGCCTAGACCCAGGACTGGGGTCCTTATCAAAAACAGGTAAGTAATTTCGTTTGCAGAAATGGTACGATTTTAAAAGAATATTTCAAATTTGTAAAAATAGACACTTAGAAGAAATTTCACAGAAAAGCAGACAATGGTTTCCTATGGGAGAAAAATGAGTTAGAGGTAAGTATATTTGTGAGTACTTTTCAGGGTTAGGGCTGGGCACCAAGATCCAGCACTGGGAGCTCACCCAGGAACAGGTGAGTAAATTCGTTTTTGTCACTTGGCTGATTTTTGGTGAATTTTTACAGTTTTGAAAAGTTCACACTTAGAAGATTTTTGAAGAAAAAGCCAGTCAATGTTACCCTATGAGGAAAATGAAGTTAGCGGTTTAAGGGTAAGTAGTCGACTGGCAGAGTTGAAATTCCGGGCATAGACTCAGGGGTCCCCCAGTGTCAGGTAGGTACAGTTGGTTCACCCTCAGCGGTTTCAGGACGGCCGGGTGCAGAGTGAGTTAGGCCCAATGTTATCCTATGAGGGATAGGGGGGGCCTTAGTGGGTGGCTGCTGTCTGGCAAGCCACGCGTCTGTGGGAGCTGGGCTCCTGGTCACTTACTCAGGGCAAGTGGGGAAGTAAGTTAGTGTAGAGAGTGCACTGCCAGGGCCACTCGGGCGGCTGGGTGCAGGGTGCTTTTGAGCCTTCGGGCGCTCAATGGAAATCAATGGGAATGTTCCGGTTTGGAAAAAGGCTGCAGGCTCGGGGACGAGGATGTTTCCGGTGCCACCACCACTTCGAGGGGTAAGTTGGGTAGTTGTAGGTTAGGTGGGTACCCCGGGATTGGGCACAGGGGGCCGCAGGGCGCCGGGTGCAGGGGTGCCTTTTGACGTCGGGAATCTTACCCTCTGGTTGATCGCGGCTGGGGTGGCACTCGGTTCTGAGGCTGCAGGCTTCGTCCAGGATGTCGAGGGGGGTCCTTGGGTGCCGGACTCGGGGTCAAAGTCGCCATGGGGTCGTCCTCAGGGTCTTTGTCCACTCCGGCACTGGCCAGGCTTGGCTGGTGCAGAGTGTGTTGGGTCCGCGGTTCCGGGCTGCTGCCAGGAGTTAGGAATAGGTTTCTCAAGTAGAGCCTCTACTCATGGGAGTCCCAGGGAATCAGAGGTCAAAGGTAGCCAGGTCCTCCGGGGTTTTTGAGGTTGCTGACCACAAGAGATGCCGCGCTGGAGCAGGAGCAGGTTCGAGGGTCGACAGGCCGGTAGGGCTGGGGCCAAAGCAGTTGGTGTCTTCCTCTTTTTAGCAGCTGCAGGGCAGGTCTTTTTTCTTCTTGCTCTTCTTGTAGGTTTCTATCTGGAATCTGCGGAAGGAAGGTTCAGGGGGCCCCTAAATACTAGATTTAGGGGCATTACAGGTAGGTGAAGGCCAGGGACCAATGGGTCCTTGTCCTGGGGTGGGTACACCCCCTATCCTGCCTCTCCCCTGTGGGAGGGGGGCAGTAGCCTAATCCTGATAGGGTAGGGCCTCCCATCTTCAAGATGGCGAGAGCCCGGAGATGTGCTTCACCTCGCCTCCCCCACCTGAGGGGTGGGGTGGGCAGGCTGGCACATCCCCTGTCCTTGTATGGGGTTTCCGGCCAAGCTTCCTGCCAGAGTGGGGGGTTGCAGTGGCCTGGGGAAACTCCAACTGGCGGCATGCCTTTGAAGCTTCCCTTTGCTCATCCTGGGGGAGGAGATTTCTCACCTCACCCAGGATGTGCATTGTTGCAGGCCCGGGAGAGCAGGGGCTCTCCCACCCAGGGGTCCAGCAACATGTCTGCTGTGTGGCAGCCTGGGCAGCCTCAGAGCAGACGTGGATTGTAGGTTAGCTGTAAGGGGGCATCTCTAAGATGCCCTCTGGGGTGCTTAGTACATTAAATCCCACACTGGCATCAGTGTGGGTTTAATGTGCTGAGAAGTTTGATACCAAACTTCCCAGTCTTCAGTGTTGCCATTATGGTGCTGTGGAGTTCGTGTTTGACGAGCTCTCAGCACCATGTACTTGTAAAAGGCAGCACTGTACTTACAGTGCCCAGGAATGGACCTGGGTACTGTAGGGGCACAGGGCTCCTGCTCCTGTGCCCACACCATAGGCATAAGGCACCCAGCCAGAGGGGTGGCTGACATATGCCTTGGCAGTGTAGGTGATGGGCATGGCACACAGAGATGTGTGCCATGTCGACTCTTTGTTTTGTCCTGCACCCAGACACTCAGCCTGCAAAGGCAGTGTGTGTGTGTAAGGGTACAGGGCCTCTAAGGGTGGCACAATGAGTGCTGCAGCCCTTAGAGGCCTTCCCTGGTCACAAGGCCCTGGGTACCTAGGGTACCATTTACCAGGGGCTGACATGTGGCCAGGGTTTGCCAATTGGGAGTTTGTGTGTTTTAAGGAAGGAACATAGGCCTTGGGCACCTGATTGGCAGGAGCCCAGGGCACAACAAGGAAAAGTGCATCAGCTATTAGGCAAAAAAAAGGGGGGGTTACTGCAACAGAAACCCACTTTCTCACATGTATTTAGACACTTATTTGCCCATGTCTTCTTCCATACATTTTTAGCTATACATATATTACAAATATTTTTTTTTCATAAAGACACATATGTCATCAGCAGAAGATTGCGGTCGCGTGAGTTATAGTTGCCTGCACTAACTATAACGGGGGAATTTCATTGGTTTTTTATCAGTAAAATTTCCGCTAACTATAACATGTGTGAAACCTATGGTTTTTTCAGTGAATTTGCAAGGTTTTTTAAATGCTAATTCCTAACTATAACGTGTGTGAAACCTATGGTTTTTTCAGTCAATTTGTACGGTTTTTTAAATGCTAAGTTACTTTACGCCATTCGTGGCGTGCGCGCCCACTTAACGCAGTTCGTTCCGTGCGCGCACGGTGCGCTTCGCGCACCGTGCGCGCACAGTGAGTACGCGGTGCGCTTCGCGCACCGCGCGCCCACTTTACACAGTTAGTGCCGTGCACGCACGGTGGGCTCGCGGTGCGCTACGCGCACCGCGTGCCCACGTTACGCTAGATGGGCCATGTACGCACGATGCGCTTCGCGCACCGTGCGCACATGGAGGACATATGATGCACTTCGTTTTGAAAGGTAATATTTTAATTTTTCGTATATGTTATAAGCCATGCACAAATGGTGCACTTCGAGGACCATTTGCACACGGGGTGGAGAGAGTGTGGATAATTTTTTTTTTATTATTTTTTGTTTTAATATTTTAGTTTAACTCATCGATAATAAGCCATGCACAATTGGTGCCCTTCGGGCACCAATTGCACACGGGGTGTGGAGAGTGTGGCTAATTTTTTTTTTTTTATAATTTTTTACCGTACGCGTACGGTAAGCTTAATCGGCGAAATTAGCGAAAAAATAAAAATTCCGTTTTTGGCCTTGGGGGATCTTTGGGGACTCCCTCAACATTGCTATGTGTGTGGGAGCTGTCTAAACAGCCCCTTTACATGTTTTTGGGCTTAATATTTTAAACATCACTCAGTGCGAGAGAGAAAATGGCGGCCGCCGCTTCCTGGTTTCGGCCGATTCGAATGTTTACTAACATCTAAGAGCCAATCAGAATCGCGCTCGCGCACGCCACCGTACGCGTACCGTAAGCGCACCGTAAGCTGGCTCAGATATATATATTGATTTAAAGGCTATTTTCTCAGAATCTACTGAACAGATTTACACCAAACCTACAAAAGGCACTTCCTTGACCTGAGGACTACCTCTCTGCCAAATTTCTAGTAATTCTGTTCAGCCGTTCGGGCTGTAGCCCTGTCTAAAGGTCCTATGGAAAAATGCATGGGAAAAACGCGTTTTGGGACCCCCCTTTTATCTCAGCCCCCGCTTGACGAATCCCCCCGAGACTTCAGGGAAGGAGCGGAGCGTAGCGCCCCACCTATTTTGAAAAATTTGCGAGGATTCGTCGACCGGCGCCAAAGTTATTCAAAATAGAATGTTGCGGATTTCCTATGGAAACGTGGTCCTAACTATAACTACCTACTGGCGACCGCCAGTAGGTAATATATATATATATATATATATATGTATAATGAGCTTGCTTAAACTCTAAACTAACTGTAAAGAAAAGGCCTGGTGAAAAGCTTTCTAGTATGGTGAAAAAGAAAACATTAAGGAAGGTCTCGAAATATCAATAGCTAAACAAAATAGAGAACCCAGTGGCTTATCCAAGTGGGTTCTCATAGGTGTCTGGAGCAGAAGAGAGGTGCTGCGGAAGCCTAATATATACAGCTGTGACATGTATCCACTTTGGCGTACGGTACTAGCGGCAAAGAAATACTTCAGAGGAAGGGTCATACAAAAGACAATTGTAGAAGTAAGAAGTTGTGAGTCATACAATTCAGTGGTGTAGTGTCTTGGATGGCCTGAGAAAGTGATAGCTCTATGGTCAGTTATCTAAGAACAGTGGCATAGTGCAGCCTGGAAATAGAAGAGTGCTAGAAGTGTCTACCCTGTCTGCTTAGTGTTAAAGGGAGAACTGAGGAAGAGACAAAAAGTCAACCTGAGTAAAACAGCAACACATTACACGACATTAACACATTAGACCACAAGAAAAATGCTAAAGTGCCAAGCCTAACTGTGTGACGAAGTAGTATACATCTCCTAGGTGCTAATGTCTTAGTGTTATGGTGGTCATAGGAACGAGGAAGCTCCATAGAAGCCATAAATAGGAACCTCTGAGAAAAAGCAGAAAATCAGACCATGAAATGATGGAAGTGCCAAGCCTAATGTGTGACAAGGTGGTACACAAATCTCTTGGGTAATACTGGAGAGAGTTGCCTTAGTGTCTTGGTGACCTTAACAAATAGGGAGTGCGACCAAAAGCCACGAAAACCAACCTCACAGAAGCACAAGTTACTTACTTGTGTAACAATATATCTGTAAGAGACATTAGTTAGTGATGGATTAAATTTGTGGCATGGTGCACAGTGAAAGCTGTAGATCCCCTTTCTGCCCCTCTTTCTGAGGTCCTCTTGTTCCTTCTCTCTTTGGCTCTGGTCTGGGCACTATTAAGGGCTACCTTTCTGCTCTTTCAGCCTTTCTCAGGCGGCCTGATCAGCCCTCTCTTTTCAAGTCCCCGGTTGTCAATAGATTTCTCAAAGGCATTACTCACCTTTTCCCTCCTATTCCTTTTGTGATGCCTCAGTGGGACTTGGACCTGGTTCTCACATACTTAATGTCCGCTCCTTTTGAACCTCTTCATAACTGTCCTTTGCGGTTATTGACTTTGAAAACTGTCTTCCTGGTGGCCATCACTTCAGCGAGGCATGTGAGTGAGCTCCAGGTTCTTTCCTGTAAACCTCCTTTCCTGGCGGTTCATCCAGACAAGGTTGTGCTTCGACCACATCCTTCCTTTCTACCGAAAGTAGTCACTGCATTTCATCTTGGGCAAACTGTCACTCTGCCCACCTTCTTTCTGCCTCCGCACCCTTCCAGAGAGGAAGAGAGGCTCCACCGTCTGGACCCAAAACATGCGCTTTCATTCTACCTCAACCGCACACAACAGTTCTGGGTGGATGACCAGCTATTTGTTGGCTACGTGGGCATTAAGAAAGGCCGGGCTGTACACAAGAGAACTATCTCCCGCTGGGTTGTCTTGTGTATTCAAGCCTGTTACTCTTTGGCTAAAAAGGAACCTCCGGTATGGTTGCGCGCCCATTCAACCAGGGCGACAGCGGCTTCTACAACTTTGGGACGGGGTGTCCTACTTCAAGACATCTGTCAGGCGGCCACTTTTACTGAGCACTATTGCCTTGACAGTCAAGTCCGGAGAGACGGCTTCTTTGGCTGTTCGGTTCTCCGTGACTTTCTGGTGTAATCATCGTTCGCAGACCCACCACCGGGGTTGATATTGCTTGGGTATCTATTCTAAGGTAAGGAATCTGTCACTAACGTGTCTCTTTCAGATGGACAAGTTACTTACTTGTGTAACAATATATCTGTAAGAGACATTAGTTAGTAATAGATTCCTTACCGCCCACCCATCCTCCCCTTTCTGCGAACTTATTTCTGGGTTTAAGATCATCCCTTTCAGGGCCCTAATTTAAAATGCACCAATGGCCGGTCTCTGGCATGGCTCTGTGTTCCTGGCGCGGAAAATCGTGTACAGAACTGACCTCAGCGTGCATGGGCGCATCTAAGTAGCTCCAGCGACATCATCTCGGCAACTACGACGCCTACTGACGCGCAGGGGTACTGCTGCCGAAACTTTACAGATCCAGTCTGATGCCTGGGGATATTCTAAGGGAAGGAATCTATCACTAACGTGTCTCGTTCAGATTTAGCAGTACAATAAACTACAGCCCCAACCTAACCACACAACATGGTGATACACAATCTCTTGGGCACCTCCAATGACTACTTTAGTGGCATGGCGGCCCTGGGAAAGAGTGCTCGATAGATGTAACCAAAAGAAGCTTCACAAAATTAGCAACACATTGGGCCATAAAAAGAAAGGGGAAATACCCCAACCAAACTACGTCATGGTAATACACAAAAGCTTTGAGCAGCCGATCTTAACGTTTCGACTTCTGTGGACCTTCACTCAATCATTTCTGGATACCCCAATGAGCCCTTACTGGCAACCCGACCCTGGCCTAAGCAATTTTTAACCTTAAAACAATACACAAAATACAGAACAAAGTATTACAGCAAACAAATATTTATTTCACAAAAAGTTTTAATTTTAATGGGAAGATCTGAGCTTTTCTAAATTCGATTTTTAATTCAAAAATATAAGTGATATGTTATACCCTAGCATATCAACATGTCTTAATGCCTGCTCTCTTCTTATCTGTGCTTCAACTGATGGCACCATCGTTCACTCTAGATTGTTTGCTGTACTCACTCTGTTCCCACAAATCAAGCTAAGGATACCAACTTAATTTTTAGTCTCCAATTTCAAATTCTTTCACATTTACAGAACGCTTATACATTTTGAATTTTACATTTAGCTTCTTTATTTTTGTATGTTTTACTAATCTATTAATTTGAAACTTTCTCAACAGTCACAGACCCCCTTGTTAAGAACAGCTGACTCAGAGAACAATAGGGTCTACTAAAGCCTACTTTAGAGGCACGGCTCCCTAATAATGAGGGGGCTCTACAGAAGCCCCAAATACCCATCTCATATGACAAAGGAGGGGCTCTCTGCAGCCTACCTGAGTGGCATGCTGGTAAAGGAGTCCATTGCTCTGGCTGGTTCTGAAGCCAAAGCCTGTGTAGTAGTTGTCCTGAAGAGTAGGGAGGTTTTTCAGAGACAAAGTGAGGAAGCCGTTCCCATCGAAAGTCGCCGAACGGGAGATCTGCGGGAACAAAAAGACAACGCTGAGAATCTTTTCCCGTTAAAGTTCATGCATAAACAAGCATGCAACACATAGAGAAGCATGGGCATAGATTGAAACAGTCATGCAAAAGGTGATTTGCCAAGAGCAAGAGCTTTCGCGTGAAATAGGGAAATCCATAAACCAATCTCTTTTCATCCTAATTTTTAACTCAGTCCTTCTTTGGGTGGAAACAGATGAACATCTACCCATTTCAGACAAACTCCGCCCTGGGCGAGTTCCGCAAGCGTGATCTGGTGCTGTGCCTAATTCAATGAATTTGTTCACTGCGCTTGGGAGTGAGACTATTGCCCTTTGGTTAAAAACTGAACAATGATTGTTCCGCATTACATACCTTACGATGCATGGGGTAAACCCAATCCGACCCAATCCATAGAGAACACCAGGGAGTCTGCCCCCTCTGAGATTTGGTTAAATAAAACGAGGCTGGGTTTTGTTTATCAACGGTAAATTTATATACCAAACTGGAAAAATGTAATGAGACATCTGGCTGAATGAAGATACCTTGGACTGTATTTTACCTCTAAAAATAATATTTTAAAAACAAATGAAAAAAATCATGCCACCTGTGACAGTCGGTTACTGTCCATGAAATTCTAGTTTGAAGTGCACACCAAAACAACAAAACAATCCTCAATTACTGCCTGCAAATACTCATGTAAAACCGATTACCACCTTTATTTTCTGAGTCTGTTCCACCGACTGAATATGTACAGCTGTGCCTTATAGTACCTTAATGCCAAAAAATATGAAAAGTCCAATTTCATTGATTGCAGCTGCATGACTATGATGACAAAAGAATAGTGATAAAGTTTCATGTCTATAATGAATTCTCATCGAACAGTGACCGTATGACTCACTTTTTTCATTTCGATTTTGTGCATTATCTTACACGGTCTTTGACTTGTGCACCCTTCTCAGAGGATGGGTGGGTGAAGCGTGTAGCCAAATTTATACCGAAAACATATTTTCTGCTGCTAAGCAATTGTTTTCTTTTGCAGCAGGATTATGTTCTACATTCACATTCTGTGCATAATTTAGCAAGTAGTACCCTTAGTTTACTAAGAGGGGGGGGTAGGGGTTATGCACCACGAAATACATTCGTAACCATTATCTGACATAATTGTACTCCCCTTCTCATGCCTATTAATAAAACAAAGAACTATAAATACGAGAGTGGATTTTCGAGGCTCTGCATTGCATATGCCTAAAAGGTCAAATTTCCTTGCTCCCAACGTTATTTGAGCTTGCCATTCTTCTCATGTCAAGCTTTTTTACCTGTATATTTAAAAAAACTTTACCTGTATATTTCCAGTACCTAATGCATCAAACCACACCAGTCTTGCAAATGACCATGTCTGTGTTTTCAAAGGAAATACATAACTGCTTTGCCTCCCTAAACACGTCCCTCCTCTTGCAACATCGATGAGACTCCATAACCTGTCGCACTACGTTTGTTTGTTGTGGAGTTCTTTATGACCCCAGATCATCAACTCAAAACTCTGAGTGACAAGAGAGGTAAAAGAAGGACGACAGAGAGCAAGTAAGAAGCATATAGCTTTAGCATACAGCTCACTAGTCCCATTTTCTGCATGACTGTCAATTCTTTCATGTGGCACTTCCTTGTAGGTTCAGAAAGGGTGCTTATGAGTCTAAATATTTGTGTTTTTAAAACCTAAACTAGTGCAAATATTTCTGTTTGTGTTTATAGAGAGATCCTATGCTGCGGTGTGGTTTCTTGGAACTAAACTGATTGACAGACTTGTGTCATGATTAGAAAGGTGAAGCAGTCACGTTTTAGATGTTTACAATGCACAAGATTGATGTAGGCTCCTTCCACATTTAGTGCCTCAAAGGTGAAGGCGTGACCGTATATGAGACAGCTGGACATGTGGGACAATATCAGTCTTTTAACATGTTTGGCAGTCATTGGGGTATGTACACCTCTAGGCATACAATCAAATTAGGAGTAGTTGTTACCAAGATTCTTGTGGGTCCTGTCTATCCAGTCATACATGACGCATACTTTTTTCTCGTGTTTCGTCACAGTCTCAAAATGAACTTATGTTAATACATACAACATGGTCTGTTAAATGCGATAAAGAGGACAAGACATCTTCGACTTATGTGGGAAGCTATTATATTATCACTACACTATATAGCAGTCCTCCCACCTAAGAATTTATCACACCTTATATCTGTCCTCATTGCCTAAATCAATCAATTAAACATTCTAGTAAGAGGTGCAAATGGCCCAACTCTCAAACCCTAGGATTTCCACCTGCTACGTTCTGTCATAAGAGAAGCTCATGCTGCCATGCAGTTTACAGCTCTTCTTCACGTGTTTCACATGAGTGTCATGATCCAGTGAGTGAACTCAAAATACTCCTGAACAACTTTATTTCTGATAATATTGTTTATAGGTAGGATCAGTGGAAAACCCATATAAGGGTCTTGGATTTGATTGGACTGTTGTGGGGTACTTTTTAGGTCTCGCCTGTGCCAGGGAACATGTGCTGCTCTGCGAGGCATTTAGTAAGGACTTTTCAACGCTGAACACACGCTTGTGCGTGTGCTTAACCCGCGATTGGCCTTTGCATTTGTCTTTCTAAGAAAGACAGCACGCAATTGGCCCAAGGCGGGTGCATGTCCCGCCTTCTTTCTGCCCTGGTCTAGGGTGCTCGGGAGTGAGCCTCAGCAGCATCTGTTTTCAATTATCGCGCATGCTCTCGCGTTCACGTTAATTGTAAACAGATGCTGCTGAAGCTAGCGCACGCGCGTACACAACTCCGGGGATTGTTGAAAAAGCTGAGACCCCGTTAATCTGCAGCTCCTAATGAAGAGCTAACAAGCGCTGCCACCGCGCCATCATTAAGGGCTGTTAGAAGCTCCTCGGAAAATGCTTACTGCTCTAATTAGTGGCAGCGCGGTGGGCTCCGGGGTGGGGGCACAGCTTTATAGCGGTGACTTATTTACCTTCAAATGCACCGCCCCCATCCATCAGCGCTCCCACAAGGACACTTCACTGGAGACAGGTGAGCGCCAGCTCGGCTGTGGCCCTGGATTATCCTGCACGAGGGTTTGCCGCAGGCCCCCTCCCCCCAGGAGGAAGTGCCGCATGCGGGTCACTGAAGGCAGCTAGGCGCAAGGGCGCGAACAATGGCCACGAACAGCCCTGCTCTCTATGGTACGCGCCACGAACGAGCAGCGGGGTGCGCTCGCCACGGGTGCCGACACACCAGGTAGATTCACATGACCACTGGAGACCGATTTGCCAAATTATGGAATATATAAGAAGCAAAATAGAGGACTAACGCGGTGCATGGACCACGATGTCCAAAGAAAAATATTCCATTCTTGGACATTCATTTCTCCATTTTCTTTTGCACAAACCGCTTGCGCTGGGATACTCAAACTACCTTCCTTTCAGCAGGGGAAGCAGGAACAAGACCTTAAAAACAGATAATGCGGGGTAATGGGCAACCACGTGATCGATGACTTTTTCAGGAATGCCTATACTGCAGTCAAAGACGAGGCGAGTAGTCTGCAGTTTGTCTGGATATGGCTATATGCCCACTTTACAATGTACCTTATCACACAGCATACATGTATGTGTGTTTTTGAACATACATGTCACTGCAAAGCAGTGCCCATGTCGCAAGACCAGTGACATCCAGGCCTGACCAGCGTACCACAGCCAGGGCCCCGGTGAAATCTCACACGAGAGCCAGGCCACACCCAGCAGGACAGGGGTAGAGGCAGCGGGCAATGCTGTGCGCCATTCATTGATCACTGCCGAGCTGATGCAAAGGCCAGAGTGATCTCAGAGCAGGGGACGTAATTCACCAATCAGAGCTTTGCCCCAGCACCAGGAAGGCACCGTTCACAGCTTCCAAACTTCACAGAGCTACTTTGGGAGCGTCACTGGCTTGGGTCCCCTTTGTAGAAGGCACAATCGTTCCTGCTTTTTCACTTACGACTAACACTGCTGCCAGCTGAAAGATTTTAAAATATCACAAATGTTAATGCTAAAAAATGGACTGCTCCTGGCTTAGCCTATTTTCATTCATACCCCATTGTCCAGTGGAAAAGACTGATTTTGCCCAAACTATCTTGGTATCCCTAATCTTGCGCGCGCACACAACTCCCGGGCTTGTTGAAAAAGGTGAGAGCCCGTTAATCTGCAGCTCCTAATGAAGAGCTAACGAGCACTGCCACAGCGCCATCATTAAGGGCTGTTAGAAGCTCCTCGGAAAATGCTTACTGCTCTAATTAGCGGTAGTGCGTTTGCTCCACATGTGTATCATTAGGGGCCACTGAGGACGCACTGTGACATATCTGTCTGTCAGACCCCATCCGTGTGCTTTGTGTGTGTGTGTCAATTTTTGACTCGATTAGTGTGTTCTGGGTGTGCAGCAAGTGCACTTGTGCATTTTTGAGGGGCCCGAATCTGTGTATGTGCTCCTTATGCATGCGCGCCTCAGTACATTTTATTTGTGAGCGTGCATCGGAGTGCGCATTTTGCATTTGGACGTAAGGACGTAGGTTCACCTGGGGGATAGTCCAAATTCACAAAAACGTGTTGTATCAGTGCACATGTGCACACTTCACCCCACCGCTCCCTGCTCAGACTCCCTTTGTCTGTTGAGTTACACAGGAAGCCCTACATTCCTGCTTACTGCACCAGATTTTTTACTTTCGCTCCGGGGCATGGTGCATGGGGCGGGGATCTCGTTGGAATCGAATTCTTCTTTTATTGAATGCTGCCCATTCCCCATTCTGTCACATATGAGTTCACGCGCTCACGTGGCCGCCTCGCAGCATGCAGTTGGTGTTGGAAGAGAGGGGGCAGATGCTTTCCATGTTCTTCGTGCATTTGTACACCGAGGGGAGCTATTTTAATGCAGCTTCACTCAACTGCGAACTGGATGACTTGGACACCAGGAACGTGCAGTTCCACCTGAGAGTAGGGTGAACAGAGTCCACCGTTGAATGATCTGGATACCTCAGCGCAACTCGTTCTTCTTTGAAGTCTCTTACATAGTTGCCAACTGGAGGTCTGTCATTTGTGACACCTTCATCCTTTTAGACAACAGCGCTTTGTACACACCGTTTTTTCAGCACCTACGTAGATGACAAATTAAACTACACACCCCAGAATACATTCTGCTGCTGGGTAAAAAGCCCAGACTGGCTGAAAGCGTTGCACTTGTCCAGGGCCGGCTTTAGCATTAGTGGCGCACATCAATTAAGTAATGACAATTTTAAAAGACTACACTCTATGCTGCTCGGGTGTATGTGACACATTGAGGAGGGATTTAAAGTGACACTTCATATTAAAAGTCCCCCCCTCCAAGCACAAATGCAGCAGTGGGTTTCTTAGTACACATGTTTATTTATGTTTCCATGCTAGTGTTCCAATCTCTGCTCCATAATTTTTAATTTATATATAGTAGTCATTTATTAATTATAAATGCGTGTTACATGTCAAAATACTTATAAGGTCTCAAAGGCGAGACCTATTGGCAATGCCAATGCTTGTTAATATTTGTTGTCAGGTCTTTAAGTACAAGTGGTAGTTATTGTCTTTTCGGGTCTGTTCTAGATTGTTGTGTATTGTGAAGCACCATATGGCTGCAAGGCAGACATGTTATCAAAACAAGTGCAATAACACCTTAATCTTAAGTTTTTTTTAAAAGAGTCATGATAAAGGAAGTGCCAGAAAACAGAAGGATTGTAGCAGGTAAAGGCTAAGTGTCATGCTTCCTGGGCACGGTTACATCTACGGATGTCAGTGGTCCTTGCAGTGACCTCCCAAGTACTGCAGCTGACAGCCTAGTGCCAGATGTAGAGGAATGGAACACTCCCAGATTGACAGCTCATGACAGCTTGGGAACGTGTACGAAGGGAAGAAAAAGCAAAATAACATTTTCTAAGACTAGATGGAGACAGGACTGAACATATTTCTTTCCTCCTCAAATCTGGATACATTTTCTCCAAAACTTTAAAGTTTAAATTGTGAGAATGAAAAATTTTACTTAAGCTGTAAACATGTGTTGATAGCATGTAGTGCTGTAGATTCACATGCACTGCATATTCCTACCATCTAGTGTAATGACTAACTTCTTCGGGTGTTGCAAATATTCAGGCCCAGCACTATATGGCAGAGGTATTCAGAGCATGTGTATCTACAGTCACACATGCCACAAACAATAAGTTCCACAAAAGTAGGTTTTGAGAATAGAAAAGTCTCAAAAACGTACATTTAATGAGAGAATTGTAAAGAAATGGTTTGAAATAACTTCTTTGCAACAGCATTCATCAAGTGAAATTTTAATTCTGGCCACCTGGAGGCAGAGTGACAAATAGCTATCCTCTATGTAGAAGAACAGACACCAGAAGAAATTAAGATGAAAAATTAAGTATTGCAAATAGCAGGGTAGGTGTGACTCGGCTTATGATGGGTGGATCTTTAAATTACTATCATCCAAGGAGACATGCATGTGCTTTCTACTCACCAGCAGATCAGAGGTACAGCTGTAGCTCACACCGATCGTCAACATGCGCTTCAAGTCGATATATCTATCCAAAGCTTTCAGGCCTCTCATGCAGCCTCGGATTGAACCCCCATTGGGGAATATGGCCTGCAAACTGAGAAACAATGGTTAATGTTAGAAGAAAGTCCCTTGACATGGCATAGGTAGATCCCATTGATGTAACTAATAAGTACACATTCACTAAGTAATCCCTTAGATCTTTTGCTCCTCCAGTTTTACCCATTCTCATTCACCATCTTTAAAACAATTTTCACTACATCTTGCCTTCGGTCAAGTACGAGATGCATATTCATCACTTCCAGCAAAGTGAATAACCGAAAACAAAAATGTCCTCGTTTGTAGTTTAAAGTACATCCCATGGTTAAAAAAATATTGCTGAAAATATCACTATGTCACCTTCAATGCTAACAATCTGTCATGCACCCCGCCTCTACGCATACTATAAGTTAATAAGGTACAGAGGTCTCTTGAAAACTATTCATCATGTTAAGTGGATGCAAGTGTGCATGGATCATGGGAAAAAAAACAAGCGCCTCACTTTCTAGGAATGAATATCAACTTGCAGGCCGAAGACTTCATTATCAAAGTGTCACAGAAAAGTTACTTGGGTTTCCAATGAGGGGATCTTTAGTTAGATTCTCATGATTTTAAATATTTTCATGAGTTCAAGTGGGAACCATTACGTTATGCTTCTTGCCTTGATAGACCACTGATTCTTCTGCTTTGGTAACTTTCAGGGATATATGCACTTTTGAAAATGTGCTATTGGCGAGGATTCAAAGGAGTGGAACAGTCATAAGAATGTTAATCTATTAAGCAAAGCTACATGGAGAGCTGTATTCCAATAGGACAGAGCAACAACCCTCTTCTTCCTCAGACCAGCGGGTCTTATCACAGTCCCCAATTGCAAACTATATCTCACCTCTCTGGCAGGCTAGCTCGGGGAACTCCTGCTAGGAAGCATTCGGTGGCCGAATACAGCTTGATGTCTTCATGCTCAAGAGTAAAGATGGTCACTCGTTCCCGGCGGATGAAAATCTTTTTTCTGCCTGCAGCGCTATGCAGGATAATCTCAATCTGAAATGGGACACACCATTATGCATTAAAAATGTGTCATTTCACCAACTTTCATGTGGGCGTTCACCTTACACAGGTCGCCTTGAGCAGTAAGCCAGCAACCTACCAGCGTGAGGGAACCTTGACGTTTACTGAACTTGATTTAGCATTGGAGATGTACACTACAGAGAGATCACTAAGTCCATGAATTGTCCTTAGCATATTTATTTTATGTTGACCCCAAGATTAAATTTGGTGAGGGTGGCGATTTTTTTAAATATTGCCCATGGGGTTAGATTCTGCCTAGATATTAGTCTCGGTCTGTGCATGCTCTCACAGTCCAAGTAATTAGAGCTTGTGGCAAGATTCAACAACACCCCTAAATGGTGTGAAACCTCAAACTGTGCACACTACAGGGAGTTTCCCCACTTTATTTGAAAAGGAATTTCGGTTTAAAAAATAGTTTGCCTGTTAAAGGTCTGGCAAACCTGTTTTAGCAAACATGTTCCGCACTAGTTGTTGTCTTTTTTTAAACTTTGCAATCTTTGTGAAATCCCTAAATGTTGCAAAGTTTTGAAAGTAACTTTATGAAGCTGCCAAGGAGAAAACATTCCAAGTTGCCACACCACAACCTCATGCATGACCTTGCATATTCACATTTCTGTGCAGGCTCACCATTGCATTTTTGCAGTGTACCTATCACAGCAGGGTCAATTCGCAAGGCCAGTTTGGATCAGTCTGTGAACCCATAGCACATTGTCCTCGCGATACACCAATCAATACAGCCCAGAAGGTCCATGGCTTTGCTAATACACCAATTTGTTCAGCCCTCAAAACATGACTGGTGCACTCTGTGCACACAACTCTTCCAGTTCACCAGTCAGTGCTAATGCAGCCCTTCTTTGAGAATGCGCCAATCTGGCCACAGCTAGCATCACTCTTGGGGTAAAATGAACAGAGTGAAATTCTCAGGACCTGGAGACCCATTAATGCACGAATGCCCAAGACAACACGACTTTGAGGCGTCTTGACAAGTAACACTTCAATATTCTCAGAAATGACTTACCAGAAACATCACAAAAGAACTTTGGTAAGATTAAAAATGCAACGTATTCATTATGAGGATGAGATCTTTAACTTGAAAATTGAAATAATGCGTCACGTTTCTTTTTAAAATGGATGTACGTAGATTAAAAGGCCAAATTAACTTTTCTTTTTAGATATGGGTTCTAACGGGGTAACTCCTCATAAAATATGTTTATTTTCTTTTTAAATTTAAAATTATCATTTTGTTTTTTACTAAATAAATTGAGCATTTTGGCATTCATCCATCCCAGCATCCTCTGCTTGGTGTTGTACAAGGCACCAAGTTGTTATGTTCGGAAAAGAGAGGCATATATTTCAATCAAAAAAGTGTTGGGTTCAATCAATCAATCAATCAATCAATCATGGAATTTGTATCGCGCGCTACTCACCCGGAAGGGTCTCAAGGCGCTTGGGGGAGGGGGTCTGCTACTGCTCGAATAGCCAGGTCTTGAGCTGTTTCCTGAAGGCGAGGGGGTCCTGGGTCAGCCGCAGGTGGATGGGCAGGGAGTTCCATGTCTTAGCCGCCAGGTAGGAGAAGGATCTTCCTCCGGCGGTGGCTCTCTGGATGCGAGGAACGGCGGCGAGGGCGAGGAACGCGGATCGTAGCTGGCGGGTGGGCGTGTAGAAGGTCAGGCGGTCGTCGAGGTACCTTGGACCCTGGTCGTGGAGGGATTTGTGTGCGTGGGTGAGGAGTCTGAACGTGATTTTCTTGTTGACAGGGAGCCAGTGCAGGTCTCTCAGGTGGCTCGAGATGTGGCTGCGTCGGGGGACGTCCAGAATGAGTCGGGCGGAGGCGTTCTGGATACGCTGGAGTCTTTTCTGCAGCTTGGCTGTGGTTCCGGCGTAGAGGGTGTTTCCGTAGTCTAGTCGGCTGGTGACGAGGGCCTGGGTGACCGTCCTCCTGGTTTCGGTCAGGATCCATCGGAAGATCTTGCGGAGCATGCGGAGGGTGTGGAAGCATGATGAGGAGACGGCGTTGACTTGTCTGGTCATCGATAGGGAGGAGTCCAGGATGAAGCCTAGGTTGCGTGCGTGGTCCGTAGGCTTGGGTGCGGTGCCTAGGGCCGGGGGCCACCAGGAGTCGTCCCATGCGGAGGGTGATGGTCCAAGGATGAGGACTTCTGTCTTGTCTGTGTTCAGTTTCAGGCGGCTGATGTTCATCCATTCGGCGACGTCTTTCATCCCTTCGTGTAGGCTGGCTTTGGCGGTGTCGGGGTCTCTGGTGAGGGAGAGGATGAGCTGGGTGTCGTCGGCGTAGGAGATGATGTTGAGGTTGTGTTGGCGTGCGATGGCAGCGAGGGGTTTCATGTAGACGTTGAAGAGGGTGGGGCTGAGCGACGATCCTTGCGGGACACCGCAGATGACTTCGGTGGCCTTAGAACAGAACGGAGGGAGGCGTACTCTGTGTTCTGTTGGTGAGGTATGAGGTGATCCATTCCAGAGCCTTCCCTTGGATGCCGGTGTTGTTGAGGCGTTGGACTAGGGTACGGTGGCAGACAGTGTCAAATGCTGCGGAGAGGTCTAGGAGGATGAGTGTCGCTGTTTCTCCGTTGTCGAGCAGGGCTCGGATGTCGTCGGTGGCTGCGATGAGGGCGGTCTCGGTGCTGTGGTTGGCTCTGAATCCGGACTGTTATGGGTCGAGGGATCCGTTCGTCTCGAGGAAGGCGGTCAGTTGCTTGTTGACGACCTTCTCGATGACTTTGGCAGGGAAAGGAAGGAGCGAGATGGGGCGGAAGTTCTTGAGGTCGGTCGGGTCCGCTGTTGGCTTCTTCAGCAGGGCGCTGAGCTCGGCATGCTTCCAGCTCTCCGGGAAGGTGGCTGTGTCGAAGGAGGTGTTGATGATGTCTCTGAGGTGGGGTGTGATGGTGGAGTCTGCCTTGTTGAAGACATGGTGGGGGCATGGGTCGGTCGGAGATCCGGAGTGGATGGTGTTCATCATGCGGGCCGTGTCTTCGGTGGTCACCTCGGTCCATGTCTGGAGGGTGGGGGCGAGTTGCACAGGTTCGACCGATGGGTGCGGGGGTGGTGCGCCGAAACTGTTGTGGATGTCGGCAATCTTGCGGTGGAAGTACGAGGCGAGGGAGTCGCAGAGGTCCTGTGAAGGAGTGATGTCGTTGTTGCCGGTGCTGGGGTTGGAGAATTCCTTGACGATGTTGAAGAGCTCCTTGCTGTCATGGGCGTTGTTGTCCAGTCGTTCCTTCAGAGATTTCTTCTTGGTGGTGCGGATGAGCTGGTGATGTCTGCGGGTGGCGTGTTTGAGGGCGGTCATGTTGTCGGTGGTTTTGTCGAGGAGCCAGGCCTTCTCGAGGGTGCGGCAGGCCTTTTTGGAGTCCTTGAGTTCATTGGTGAACCAGGGGGCCTTCTTGCTTCTGGGCCTGGTGAGTGGGTTCTTCAGTGGGGCAAGGTCGTCGGCACAGGAGGTCAGCCACTGCATGAGGTTGCGGGCTGCTGCGTTGGGGTCCGTTGTCCTGACTGGTGGATTGTGGCTGAGGGAGGTGGCGAGCTGGTCGGTGGTGATCTTGCTCCAGTTTCTGTGGGGAGCCTGCTTCGGGTGGTGGCGGACCGTGTTCTTTCTGAAGCTGAAGTGGACGCAGTTGTGGTCAGTCCAGTGAAGTCCGTTGGAGTGGTTGAAGGTGATGTGCTTGCTGGATGAGAAGACGGGATCGAGCGTGTGTCCGGCGTAGTGGGTGGGGGTGTTGACCAGTTGCTTGAGTCCGAGGTTGGCGAGGTTGTCCAGCAGGGCGGTGGTGTTACGGTCCTTGTTGTTCTCCAGGTGGAAGTTGAGGTCCCCGAGGAGGATGTAGTCGGTGGATGGGAGGGCGTGTGGGCTGATTAAGTCCGTGATGTCTTCGCAGAATTGTGTGCGCGGTCCCGGGGGTCTGTAGATGAGGGTGCCTCTGAGGGTAGTCTTGGGGTCGGTGTGAATCTGGAAGTGCAGGTGCTCGGCGGCGTTGAATGCGTCGATGGAGTCAGTCGAGATGCGAACGGTGCTTTTGTGTACGATGGCGATACCTCCTCCAGTCTGGTTGACGCGATCCCTCCTGATGATCTTGTAGCCGTCCGGCATGGCGATGGCGATGTCGGGGGCTGAGGAGGCGTTCATCCAGGTTTCCGTGAGGAAGGCGACGTCTGGAGATGTTGAGTCGAGGAGGTTCCAGAGCTCTACGGCGTGTCTGTGGACGGAGCGGGTGTTGAGCAGGATGCACTTGAGGTGGTTGCCACTGGGGGTCGGCTTGGTGGGTGCGGTGCAGGTCCGGATGCAGGAGAACTTGCAGGACTGGCAGGTGAAGGGTCCATGGGTGCATCTCGGGGTGGCTCGGTAGCAGCCGGGGGTTCGGCCGGTGTGGAGTGTGTTGAGGGTGGCGGCGTCGTAAGTCCGACGGGTGGGGTGGCCTCTGCGGGGGCCAGGGTGTCTGGCGCTGGGCGCGGTCCAGGCGCGGACGGGCGCAGACGGGCTTACCTTTGGCGCACCTTCGGCGCTCAATCGGCGCTCCCGCTGCGCGGTCGCTCAGGGGGCGTCATAATTAAGGAGCCGGGAGGGAGGGTCAGCTGGGAGGCGGGAGCGGGGTGGCCAATGGGCTGCGAGGGGAGGCGGGTCAGTGGGGTCAGCGGCGGGAAAAACGAAGGAAACTACTCAGGGACAGTGGCGGCGGTGAAAAAGAGCGAAAAAAGGGGGCCGCGGCCGGCAGGGAGCAGGAGGCGGCACCTACCGGGAGGCGAAGGTCAGCGGCAGTGAAAGCGGTGAGCGGTGTCAGCAACAGCAGGCAGGCAGCAGGAAGCGGCAGAGCAGAGGTGAGGAGCGACCGGCTGTGGGCACAGGGGGTCACAGCAAAGTAGGACAAAAATACTGTTGCTATTATACAACACCAGAGACAGTGCTACAAATCTATTTTCACATGCAAGGATTTTTATACAATGCAAGTCCAGCTTCCCTTATTTTTTCTCTTTTCCCTCAACTTCCTTCACGGCAGGGCATGATGCCGTAAAACGAAGACCATGGTCTAAGATACAGTGAAATCGATTAAGGGGAAGAAAATTCTCAAGGCCACCTTCCATTCTGCCCAGTCCATGGGTAGGTTTGTTACTGCTCCCCTGTCACAATAAGACAAATAACGTCACATCGCTCGTGAGGCAGGTCTGAGACTGCTGCCCCGTCACCTTGGGATCCTCAATTCCACATGATCCGTGGTGTAGTTTGTTACTGCCACAGTGTCACTGTAGGAGCTTCATTTCACCCTTCCCTTAGGAAAAGCTTATTGCTGCTACCCAGTCATTTTAAGGCCTTTACTTTTACACCCAACATGGGACAAATCTGTTACTGGTGTATGCTTGCTCCAAGACTTTCATCGTCAGTTCTCAATGGCACATATTTTTAGGTCTCGCCTGACCCAGCGCATGCGCTGGTCTGGCGAGACTTATTGAGAGGGCTCCAAAAAGTGCTACCAGGCCAGCCTAGAGCTACAGTGCATGTGCGCGGGCGCGTGCCGCGCTTTACCGCGATTACTTTCACTTTCACGGCCGCTTTGATGTTTGATCGTGATCGCGTTCGCGATCACTTTCGCGGCCGCTTTGCATAGCCAATAGGTCTCGCTTTTGGGACCTTATAAGTATTTAGTTATGCAACTGTTGCATGGCTAAACACTTATAAGGTCCCAAAGGCGAGACCTATTGGCTATGCCAATGCTTGTTAACACTTTCAACCAATTCACAAAGGGAGAATCAAATACATCACAGAGTGAGAGAGGCCCTAAAATACAACTGATCTACAGTTCTGCATCTTCAGCAGACAATTATGCTCCAATTTTTGTTTCAAAACATTTCAGAAATAGGCATTTTGCTTTATTGATCTTAGACCAAAATAACAGGAAATGGCTTGATAGACCTGCTGCACAGCGGTGCTGCCACAGTCACTTCTTTCATTTAACTTCAATGCAGCCGGAAGAGGAGGGCATTTTTCACAGCAGGGAACAAAGCCACACTTGTGAACAAAACTAGCCTAAATATTGTTTATGAAAAGGTGGCTTGGCTCAGCTTTCAGAGAAGGTTGGTTTAGCAGTTCACAGGCTTTATGACCAGGAAGGCCTCTAACAAGACTGATGTGAATTTCTTACCAGTTTACTGGAGGCACTGCTGATTGGAACAGTAGATAGGTCGATGCTAGATTTAGCCTGTTGCAGCCCACTGCCAAAGTCATAGTAGAGCGCAGGCTTCCCATCTTGCACGGCCAAGCAGAGGAACTGCCCCTAGAGGAGGAGAAACACGGTGTTGAGTCTAGATCTTTCAGGGAGTGGATTCCAGCTATATCCAGAGAACCCGCATTCGGTGGCTGCCCTCAAAACCACTCGACATAATTCACAACAGGCCATACTTGGGC
Organism: Triturus cristatus; assembly: GCF_964204655.1. Classification (NCBI taxonomy): domain Eukaryota; kingdom Metazoa; phylum Chordata; class Amphibia; order Caudata; family Salamandridae; genus Triturus; species Triturus cristatus. The sequence continues at coordinate 1,663,794,382 of NC_140590.1, read as the reverse complement.
GCACTGAGAGCAGCGTTGTGTTTAGCAAAGACTGGCATTACCACAGACAACAACCACGTGAACAACAAAATAGAAAACAATATGCAAAATCCATTCAAATCAATACCTGCGAAGGCCTTGAAGGAGCGCTGCATTAGTAGAAAGAAGGAACAGCAATTAGATGGGAGAAAAGACTGAAGGGCAAAGAGGGTGATCCGGGGAGTTCTGTCACTGCTACAAACACAATCCCTCAAAACAAACGTTTGTACAATAATTTGTAAAAGAGAGAACGTGTCAGAGGAAAAGGAAGAGGAGAGCAGGGGAATGGACAAGACAAAACATGTAAAGATTTCTTTGTCATAATGGTAGTCAGCTAGGAATGCTCCTGGAAGTTCTGCCAGTGGTTCTAGAATAATATTACGTAATCATCCAAATTTGCTTGCATTCTTATAACCGAGGGAATGTGTATACATTCATTTGTGTACTGCGGGAACAGTCAGAGCAATTCTTAACCCACAAACATAACCAGTCAAAACATTACTATGGAACTCCAGCCTCTGTAACTTGCTCGACTCCGCTCACAGGAGTGGGTTGGTTAGGTTCTAATCCACACCTGTTCAGAGCATTGGCAGTCATTTCAATCTATAAGCGGTCTACCAAATGAAATTTAAGTTTTGAGGTCCTGGTCTGGGAGGTTATTTGAGAAGGTGGTTGATAAAAGCATCACAACGCTTCAGTGTAGAAAGCCACATGAAGAAGTGTTCAGGGAAGAGAAAAGGAATGACCATCATGGCCTGGGCCAGTTGACTTGGGCTAATCTGCACTGGCCTTTAGGAAAGGAACAGCGCAGACTCTAGAGGGTCCATGCGAGACTGAGGAATGCAGGCTACCAGGCACTACTGAGTCCTCCAACCAAGCTCTAGTGACAGGCAACTGTACATGGGTTTATCCATGATCAACTACAAGTCACAAAGTCGAATTTTAAAGAGGCCCTTGTAAAGGAGGGATGACAATAGGCCTTGCCTCTGAAAGGCATTAGCCAAACTTTTGGCTGTGCCAATGCTTGGTGTCAATGCAGAAATAAAAGGAAAAAAAAGCTGCTGTAGATGCTGAAGTAAATGCAAGAGCAAACAAAAAAAACATATGGTGGCCATCAACGTGAGGACATGTACACAATTATGCATCACCACGCATTGCACACATATGCATCAAGACGCTATAGTCTTTTTCTTTTCTCTGTGGATAGCCCCTGCATGATGACATCTCATGTGAAAGTGTGCATTATAGCGCTGTGGTGGCTTCTAGTTTTTTTTTTACTGTGGAAGGGGGGGCCAGGGAAAGGGAGAGGGCGTGGGTGGGGTTGCAATAAAGAGCATGGGGGTAGGGATTTGAAGGGGAAGTAGTACAAGGTGGCGAGAGCAAAGAAAACACATGTACCTCCAATGAAATGCTCGAAGGAAAAGGTAAAGTAGCTATGCTCCATGGGAGGCACACACAAAGAGGAAGAAATGCTTTTAAATCAAATGAGAATGTCAAAAAAACGCAAACCATTGATAAGGAATGGACTGATAATCCCATGGTAAGCATTAGTATTGTACTCAATAGGTAATTCGACAATAGACATCTAAAGTATTCTGTGAGCGAGACCTAAAACTGTTGGGGGACTCATCGGAAAAAACATACATGCATAGGATCACTGAAACCAGGATCCCCCTATGCTCCTCCCCTCCAGCTGCCTAATGACTGCCAGGGTGCATACTCACTTGAGACTCCAGGAAGAAGATTATTCCACTGTAAGACACCACTCGGACCTCCATTTCATACCGCTTTGAGGGCCCGGACTGAGTTCCCAGTTTAATTTCTGCATAGCCTGAGCCATCAAAGTAAGACCCATCAGTTATCCATGGGTCACTTGTAGACTTGGACCTTAGAAGACAAATCAGGAGCCAGAAATTAAAAAACATTCTATGTAATAGAACCTGTGTACTGGGGTGTGCTTAAGAGACACATTTGACAAAGGTCAGGATAAAGTGCATCCTAGCTAGTGAGGTCTGCAGTCTGAGCCCACTGACGGCTTAAAAGGGTAATTGTCCTCATCTGGGGCAGCTCAGTTCAGCAGACACCACTATGCTCAAGCTTCTGACCCTTGCCTGATGGCCTTTCGATCACCCCACATTTTCCAGACCTCTGTATCGCACACAGCACATCACAACCTCAATCCTATCCTTCCCAGGCCACAGGCACAAAGTATGACCTTTAGAAGCACTCTATACCCACTTTTGCATGTGTTTAGCAGACAGTGATGAATGAGGCATGCTAGAATACAGACGTGCAATCAAACTGAACAGAGAGAACATACAAATTCCCTTTCTCAATCCAATAAAACCAGAAACAGAAGGGTACATGTTTGTGTGAAGACTAAACTAACCCAATGGGAACAGTTGAGGGGCCACAAAAAAAGAATCTTCACACTTAACACGTACTAAGAGACACAATTAAACCTCTTAATCTTTGCCTTCAGTGGGCATCCAGATTTTTAGACCAGCGTGAATTTTATACAGGCACTTCTCACTGCAGTTGTCGCTTCTATTGTATCAGACTCATAAAAGCGATGGACGAATAGACTTTCTCCATATCTATGGAGTTCTTCTACAAGTGCGTACTGGCCTGATATCATCCCTAGATAAGGTCTCCCGGAGTTTGATCCAAGATTTACATCTCTCCAGAAAAAGGTCATATGGGTGGTGGATAGAGTCAGTGTGTGCCTAAATATGGAGACCTTAGACATTCAATGGCTGGAATTCCAGTTATAGTGGTCAAATACAGGTGGTAGTAGAAGTACTCAGGTTCTTTAGGTGAAGAGTGTGATTAAACAGGAAAGTGGTAAGGTGTCTTGCTTCGCTACGAAAAAATAATTCATTACCTATTCATGCCTCGAAGGCGCGCCTTTTAAGATGACTTAAAATCTACCACTTGTAGGCTTAATGGGGCTACCTGCTATAAAGTGACTTGTATCGCAGCCCAAAATAAGCCAGGGGCTTGAATTAATACAAGAGGGTAGGGCTTTCGACGTAGCTTTTAAAGCTACTGGCATTGGCAAAGTCAGGGAAAAACCATCCACCCCACAGTGGCAGCTGTTCAGAGCCCTCAGCACCTTTGCTCCATTCACTGAATAGTGACTGTGTGAGTGTCTGGTGCAAATTGAACACAAGCCTCATATTTAAAAAAACACTTTAGCCCTGGACATCATATCGACTTTCATCTCAGGTTACCTGCTGCAGGGCTTATCTCGGGATGTGTCCAGGTCAAATGTCTCTTCGAAGTTGTACAAACTGATCACCTCTTCATTCAGCGTGTCCATCTCAATGCAGCCGACAAAGTTTGGAAAATTCAATGTGGCCGGAGGCTGACCCACAAGATGAGAAAAACACATCATGAAATACACTTTTTAAGTTCTGCCTTCACCTGTACACACAGTCTTAATTGTGCTGACCACAAACCTCTGATCTATTACATGCACAAATTAAAGGAGTCAGTAATTCGGATAAACTCCTATTGCTGTCTCTACAAGTCCTGATTTATGACGCAAGCATCATACACCCTTTCCAGTTCCAAAACCTTCAGAGCTTTCACCCAGGGCCAGTGGAAAGAGAAAAGCATTGACCTAAATATTATTAGACATTATACAGCATTGGATTCCCTGGGCACAAAGATACACATAATGTTATTTCCTTCCCAGTGTCCTCCACCAACACTCACAGATAAGAATGCAAACATTCACTAGATCATCAGAATGCAGCCCAGTGTCTTAAATCTAATTGGCTGTTACCGACCAATCAGTGTGAAGCTGGGGTGCAGAACACTGAAAGAGTGTTGTGGCAACTGACAAATGGGAAAGAAGGATGATGCTGTGTTATGATGAATAAGGTGTGATGGATAATGTATGAGGAATAATTGACGATGGAGGAGGAACAATGGATTAGGGAAAAAATAAATGAGAATTTGAGGACGATGGAATGTAGCAAGGACCAGAACAGAGAAAGGGGATGAAGAGTAGGGCATGGTGAATGAGGGATGATGACTTGTAGGGTTCCGATATCAGCGATAAGGTATGAGACGTATGCCTGAAACATGAGGAACGAGGAGTGGAGAGTTACAGATGATGGATGTGGCATGACTAGCAAAGATAAGAAATAAGGAATGGGGAATTATGGATAAGGGTGATGTATTCTGATAAGAAGGGATGAGGGATGACAAGTAAGGAACATAGAGTGATGGATTAGTGATAAGGAATAAGAAGTTAGGAGAAGAAAGGAATGAGGGAAGGATGCGAGGAAAGAATGAAAGGGAAGATGGATTGGGGGTTAGGATTAGAGCATGAGGAGTGAGGGATGATAGATGAGAAGTAGGGATAAAAAGTTAGGGATACGGAGTCAGAATTGTAGGATGAGAAGTGAGGGATGAGAAGTATGGATGAGAAATGAGGATGAGCTAAAATGGATGTTGTGGTTGTGAGAAAGTGGCTCTGTATAAACTGTTCCTTAATAGGTACAGGATGTACAGAGTCCACAGACCCCAAGGGTTTAACAGAGGTTAAAGTTAGATATAACCTTACTCTCCAAAGTGGTAGCCTGGTCGAGCAGTAAGGCAGTATCAGAGGACGTGTAAAGCATTTGTTGTACACACTCAGTCAGCAAATATTTCCACACACTCAATGACTGAACTCTAGGCCAATGGTTTGTATATAAAAAATATATGCTTGTTTTATTTTAGAACTAACACTTGGAATTAAAATATACTTTCTCGACAGGAGATGTTTCATAAAAATACTTTTGTATATGCAATTGACTTTTTAGTAAACAGTTACAAATTGTTGCAGTAGGCAACTCTATTTCTAAACACAATACATTGAGCTCAATGATAAATTCAGATTATATGCAACAGATTACTTTGTAAATTACTTTTGTAATTCCAGGCTTGGACCCTAGATCCAGTCCTGGGTCAGTTCTCCGAATCAGCTGTTCAAAGTCGACTTTGGTACTGTAATGATTTTTAACTAATATTTAGCTATTTCAAAAGTGAGCACTTAGAAAATATTTCAGAGCAAACAATCAATGATTCCCTATGGAAGGAAATGTAGGTTACAGGTACAGTAGGTTATCGTTACTTTTGTAATCCAGTACTGGGTGTCTGGACTCAGTACTGGGACATTTATCCAAAACAGGTAAGTAATTACGTTTTCAGATGTTATACGATTTTTGAGGAATATTTAGAAATTGCAGAAATTAACACTTAGAAGAAATTTCACAGAAAAGCATTCAATGGTTTCCTATGGAAGATAAATGAGTTAAAGGTAAGCATAGTTGTGGGTACTTTTCAGAGTCAGTGCTGGGCACCAAGATCCAGCACTGGGAGCTCACCTAAGAGCAGGTGAGTAAATTCGTTTTTGGTACTCGGCTGATTTTTGGTGAATATTTTGAGTTTTGAAAAGTTCACACTTCGAAGAATTTCCAAGAAGAAGCCAGTCAATGTTACCCTATGAGGAAAATGAAGTTAGCGGTTTAAGGGTAAGTACTCGACTGGCAGAGTTGAAGTTCTGGGCATAGACTCAGGGGTCCCCCAGTGTCAGGTAGGTACAGTCAGTTCACCCACAGCGGTATCAGGACGGCCGGGTGCAGAGAGAGTTAGGCCCAATGTTATCCTATGAGGGATAGGGGGGCCTGGGTTGGTGGCTGCTGTCGGGCAAGCCACGCGGCTGTGGGAGCTGGGATCCTGGTCACTTACTCAGGGCAAGTGGGGAAGTGGGTTAGAGTAGAGTTTTCACTGCCAGGGCCACTCGGGCGGCTGGCTGCAGGGTGCTTTTGAGCCGTCGGGCGCTCAATTGATTTTTATGGGAAATCTCCGGTTTGGAAAAAGACTGCAGGCTTGGGGACGAGGATTCTTCGGGTGCCACCACCACTTCGAGGGGTAAGTTGGATAGTTGGAGGATAGGTAGGTACCCCGGGATTGGGCACAGAGGGCTGTGGGGCGCCGGGTGCAGGGATGCCTTTTGATGTCGGAAATCTTACCCTCTTGTTGATCGCGGTTGGGGTGGCACTCTGTTGTGAGGCTGCAAGCTTCTTCAGGATAGTCGAGGGGGGTCCTTGGGTGCCGGACTCGGGGTCACAGTCGCCGTGGGGTCGTCCTCGTGGGTTTGGTTCACTCCGGCACCGGCCAGGCTTGGCGGGTGCAGAGTGGGCTGGGATCACGGTTCCAGGCTGCTGCCAGGGGTGAAAGGTAGGTTCTGAGTAGAGCCTCTACTCATGGGAGTCCCAGGGGATTAGAGTTCAAAGGTAGCCAGGTCCTCCGGGGTTTCTGAGGTTGCTGGCCACAAGAGATGCCGGGTTTGGAGCAGGAGCAAGTCCGAGGTCGACAGGCCGGTAGGGCTGGGGCCAAAGCAGTTGTGTCTCACTCTCCTTTGCAGCTGCAGGGCAGGTCTTCTTTTCTTCTCGCTCTTCTTGTAGTTTCGGAATCTGGAATCTGGGGAAGGAAGGTCAGGGTGCCCCTAAATACTAGATTTAGGGGCGTTACAGGTAGGTGAAGGCCAGGGACCAATGGGTCCTTGTCCTGGGGTGGGTACACCCCTATCCTGCCCCTCTCCTGTGGGAGGGGGGCAGTAGCCTAATCCTGATAGGGTAGGGCCTCCCATCTTCAAAATGGCGAGAGCCCGGAGATGTGCTTCACCTCGCCTCCCCCACCTGAGGGGTGGGGTTGGCAGGCTGGCACATCCCCTGTCCTTGTATGGGGTTTCCGGCCAAGCTTCCCGCCAGAGTGGGGGGTTGCAGTGGCCTGGGGAAACTCCTAGAGGCGGCAGGCCTTTGAAGCTTCCCTTTGCTCATCCTGGGGGAGGAGATCTATCACCTCACCCAGGATGTGCATTGTTGCAGGCCCGGGAGAGCAGGGGCTCTCCCACCCAGGGGTCCAGCAACGTGTCTGCTGTGTGGCAGCCTCAGAGCAGACGTGGATTGTAAGTTAGCTGTAAGGGGGCATCTCTAAGATGCCCTCTGGGGTGCTTGGTACATTAAATCTCACACTGGCATCAGTGTGGGTTTAATGTGCTGAGAAGTTTGATACCAAACTTCCCAGTCTTTAGTGTTGCCATTATGGTGCTGTGGAGCTCGTGTTTGACGAGCTCTCAGCACCATGTACTCTTAAATGGCAGCACTGCACTTACAGTGCCCGGGAATGGACCTGGGTACCGTAGGGGCACAGGGCTCCTGCTCCTGTGCCCACACCATGGGCATAAGGCACCCAGCCAGAGGGGTGACTGACATATGTCTTGGCAGTGTTGGTGTTGGGCATGGCACACAGGGATGTGTGCCATGTCGACTCTTCATTTTGTCCTGCACCCAGACACTCAGCCTGCAAAGGCAGTGTGTGTGTGTAAGGGTACAGGGCCCCTAAGGGTGGCACAATGAGTGCTGCAGCCCTTAGGGGCCTTCCCTGGTCACAAGGCCCTGGGTACCTAGGGTACCATTTACTAGGGGCTGACATGTGGCCAGGGTTTGCCAATTTGGAGTTTGTGTGTTTAAGGAAGGAACATAGGCCCTGGGCACCTGATTGGCAGGAGTCCAGGGTACACTCAGTCAAAGTACATTCAGCAATTTAGCAAAAAGTGGGGGCATACCATGCAAGAAAGAGGGCACTTTCTCACAGTGGTCACAGGTGTTTGTGGAACACCAGTGTTCACATGCTGTTGTAGAGGATGTTCATGCAGGGAATGAAGACACATTAAGGGCAGCTTATGCGGTGGTGGGGCTAATCCCACTCTAAATGGGGAATGGATGGTAGTTGTGAGTGCACCATGCAAGTGGAAGTGCTCGAATAAATAAGTAGCAATCACTGGGATTGGTTGATGCTGCTGCGTCCTGTCTTTATACTTGTTTGGTGAAGTGAGCTGGATGGAGATCCTGGGGTGTATGGTGGTGGGAAGATATGGGGGGGAAGAGACTGGGGGTGATGGAGTGGCGTTCACCCGAGCATATGTACAATCTATTCCGCCCAAAGTATTTGTATTTGTATTTTTAACTTGTAGAGCGCCTTATCACCCCGGGGTCTCTAAGCGCTTAGCAGACGAGTGAGTACTGGCAGGAAGAAAAACCGACTAGATGTTACCCCATGCCTCTTGAAAGAGCACAGTTTTTAGCTCTTTCCTAAAAGGCAGGAGTCTGGTTTCTTTGCGCAGATTTTCAGGCAGTTGGTTCCAAGCTTTGGGCATTGTGTGGGAAAATGTCCGACCACCGATGGTGGATCGTTTGATCCTAGGGCAGATCAATAGGGCGGCGTTGGCTGAGCGTAGGTTCCTGTTAGGAGCATATGGGACAAGGCGTTTTTTGATGTATTTTGGGGCTTGCCCATATAAGGCTTTCTGCGTAATGCATAGGCCCTTGAACTTGGCTCGTTGATTCACTGGCAACCAGTGTAGCTCCCGGAGGAGGGGGGTGGCCGGTGTCCTTCTTGGTTTATTATATATAAGTCTGGCCGCGTCATTCATGACGATCTGGAGTCTCTTGGTGAGTTTTTTCGGAATGCCGAAGTACATGGCATTACCATAATCCAGTCGGGCCAGAATTAAGGCTGAGCACCGGATTGTTACACTTTAATCAGAAGTCTCATTGTCCCCAGCACATAAGAGAGGTGGTTCACCCCAGAGATGCGCTTTAGCAGATCCACCTGAAGGAGAACGTTGATAAAACACCAGAGGTCATGTTTCAAAAACATATACACAGTGGATAAGTTTCAACATAAAGCTTCAAAAATAACACAAGGTCACCACAATGTGCTGCTTATTCACTGATAGGATGGCAGATATAATAATGAAAATTCACATCTTTGGTTGCTGTAAAGCAACAGTGTCCAACGTTGGCCTGAACCAAGGCAGAATTTCAAGGTAACCGATGACTAAGGAAATGATTCCCATTTAGATTCCATGTATTTAAATGTATCTGCTTCATGTGGCTATCCTAAATGCCTTGCACAGGTCCTGTCCTATTCAGTGCTGGACCCACTGATTGGAGAGGTAAAGGTTCTTTTAACAAACACCAGACAAAGTGAAATGCATGTCAATGGTGCCGTGTAACTCAAGCGTATCCCTCGAGACATTATGTGGCATAAAGTGTTTTTGACCAGGCTTACCAGCACTTGCTTTTACTGCCATTACAAACACACATGCACTACTTATTTTCTGTAGGTGTGTCAAACAGGTGCAAGATACTGAACAAACACCAGCCCTCAACACTTCCCCTAGAAGAAGCCTCAAAGCAGAAAACATTCTTACCACAAAACTGGAAGGATAGCCACCCACGTAGAAGACCACCTGGCTGGGATTCAAGTTGAGCAGCCCCTGCTTGCCTTTGGATGTACCGTCCGCCTTTGTCTCGTGAAGATTCTGTTTCTTTTCCACAATCACAGACATGTGACCATATTGGAGTATCCTGCGTGGCGCGTGGTGGACATTACGAGACAGGGACGATAAGAGGAATAAAAATACAATGGAGGTAAGATGAGAAATGGCAAATAGTGAAAGGAGGAATGGGAAGTGAGCTGGAGTAGAATTAAGCCAAAAATGATCATTAACGCTCGGCCTACACAAGTGGGGACATTGCAATGCAAGTATTATTCTGGGATAATAGAGAGCTTAATTTTCACATCACTGGCATTTTACACTATTACTGCCACATGCTTCTTGCCACCACATTTTGGGTAATTCGGATTTTTAAGCAAGAATTGGCCTGGGAGGTTCAATCTGTAGCTGGGGTATAAAGCACACTGCATCAAAGAAACCGCTGTTGGAACGTACAGCTTTAAGCATTACCGCATATTTATACCACAATCTGACACACAAACGAAGCCTGCCATTCTTTCTCCCAATAGTCTGTTCATCGTCTACTGACTTTTCCCCTAAGGAACATCCTAATCACTTACAAATCCTACAATTAAGTGAAAAGAACACTCTATCTGTCTGCACTCCTTAAGCATAGTTGCCTTCTTTGTTCTTTGCTTAATATTGAGACCCCTGTAAATTTTAATTCATAGTTAGAATGGTCCGCAGGCTTTAGTTATCACTGAGTAATATCAATATTTAATATGTTTATATGTTTACGTTTGTGAATATTGTTCAGTATTATGTGTTTATCCGTTTTTTTTGTTCTTTTTTTTTTTTTCAAAATCCAGGGTGTTTCAATTTTTCTCCGGCTTTGAATGGAAAATCATGCAGTGGAAATTACCACATTTGTGGCACAGAGAGAGCTAACTGAGCTAGAGTCTTAACAGATGCCATCCAAAAATATGTCTCCTAGAACTTTCCTCCCTTGCAACTGACAGCAATACTGCCCTTTCTGGAAGATAATCACTTGGAACGAAGAGGGTGTTTCCAGAGGAGGCTATCACCAGAAGCTATGGCGTTCTCAAAATTTGTCCACAAGGACCCTATGCTGGAGTCTATGAGCAGTCTACACCGGCATCAAATTGTAGACTCAAATACCAAGGTGATATGTGTAGACCATGCCTATCAATTAAGTTGCCTTGAAATTACCTTTCGATGCTGATAGTGGCAAACTGCTCACTGATCTCCTCGTCAATCGTCAGCAGGGTGGGGTCTTCATCTCCAAGCCTGTAGACCCACTCCATCTTTCCGTCTCTCATCACAACACCCATGTAGTCTCCAGATGCCTGAAAGATTTCAGAAATATAATGTACCAGGAGGGCAGGAGAATGGCAAATTGACTGATCACCAAAGCAGAAGCTACAGAGAGATTCTTGGAGCCAACATCTTTAAGTCACAAAAAAGTCTGACGTTCAGAGTGATAGCAAACTACAATATGTGAAGCTGTTTTATACACAAGCCGTGAAATCGCAGCCCAGTTTAAGAGCAAGAGAACCTGGGGCATCTCTTGCCTGAAAGCTCATAATCCACTCTCATGAGGAATAATGGATGCTACAGCAAATTATGAAAATCAACATAACTTTACAAGTACAACAAATTCAACACAAGAGGCAGTGGTGGTGTAGGACTCAAAATATATATTTTTTAACTGTAGTCAAAGGATGACATGCAACTGCAAATACGTTGAGTATACTTTCAACTCTCAATAGATGCTCAAAGCTAATTTATTTTCAGAAGCACTGAAATCTAAATTTAACATTATGAATCCGTCATAACGTAACATGCCAATACTGAACCACTGACTTTTCTTGAATATAATCCACACCAAGGTGGTCATAGATTGTGGTTATATCTTAAATCTGAATGACTAATTAAATGCTTTTAACATGCTGAATGCTGGTAGAAACCACGCAAACCTCATTTATTTTGTGAGGTGTTCCCTTCATGAGGGCATTGGGTTCATAGCACTTATCTGACTTCCAGGTCCAATTCCACGGTGTCCTGAGTGATAATGAGGTAGGTGAGATGCAACAGGTTGTGCCTATTGTTTAGCGTAAAAGAATTCTGGATTATATGACTGAACTGTGAGAGACCGTGAGAGACTGGCAGTGTCTCTGGTACAGCAAGACATGGGCCTTGCCTTGAGCCACCATGAGAGCTAGGCCCTTCATGCCACTATGAAACATGGGCTCTTCTTGGCCCCATGGAACATAAACCCTCCTGGCATAGTGAAGCGTGCAAGTAAAGGTTTCCTTGTACAACAAAGCCTATGTCTCAGTGCCAGAAGGAACCTGTGCCACATTGTGCCAGAAGTGCCCACGTCTTACTGTGCCATGAGACAAGGGTTCTTCTAGCTCCTTGAGCTGTGGAGTTCATGGCAACATGATACATGGATATTCATTGTACCATGAGACATGGGCAATGATGCCGCAATGACACATGAGCACTTTGGAACCCATGATGCATGGGCGGTCATGACACAGAAGCACTCATGGCACTGTGCTACATGGACATTAAAGGCACCATGAGACATAGGCTGTACTGTGAGACACAGAGCTTTTATTTACTAAGTATGAGTATTAAGCTACTGAGACAAAGACACCATAAGACATTGGCAGTCCAGGCACTGCAAGACACAGGGACACCAAATCTGGTAGGAGATGGTTGTGGAATTTATTCAATGGCTTGATTGAAATGGAGGGCTGCTTGCATTGTGACAAACAAAAAATTCATTCACATTCTTACGTCTCGAGGTCCAAGGTAAAGGACGAAGCGTGGAGAGCTGTCCTCAGTTTGACGCCTCTTCTTTCCTTTGAAGCCTGGGTTCTGGATGTAAAACTTAAGGGAGGTGTAGGGGGCAAGATCTTCGAGATTGCTGGGTGTACGCATCAACACACCAGAATTGCCATTGAATTTCATTGGGATCTTCACCTAAAGAAGAACGGGCATGAAAAGTGAACAAATAATGGAAACCAATATCTTCAAGCCCCCTGACCACAACACATTTATTTTAATTGTTTGCAGTTTTATAAATATTGTCCCCTTGGTTCAAGGGCATTAAAGCACTTTACACCAGATCTAATTATATTTCTTAGGCACAGATTTCCCTAGAATCACGTGATGTTGAGCTAGCACAGGGACTCAAACCTGCTTCCTCAATTCTAAAGTTGGCAGCTCAGGCTGTTGGGCCACATCCCCCACTCATCATTACAAACATATAACAAGTACTTTGACAAATGCACCTAAAAACTTCAAATAACTTTTTTCCCACATTGGCGTGCTATCAAACCAACTGTTATCTGGACTGGTAATCAGCCAAAAGTGCCACCAATGAACTAGTCCGGCAATAGTGTCCTCCTTGTTCCCTGCCTAAATGTCATCCAGTCACTTGAACAAGTCCTCAGCTGTGCTACCTTCACCTTGGCCTTGCTTCACACTCCACCACTACCTACTCGTATAAACACTAACACCAAGAGTACTCTTTTACTGTGTACCACTGTTCCTCTGCCTGCATAAAACTCCTCACTATCTCACCATCTCCATATTACAGATTTAGGTTGTTCTCCGTAAGGGGGCTTGAACACAGGAAAGTAATCCCGTACCTACCCCATGCACCTTCAAGGTAACTACCAGAGAGCACTATCATCTACTTGTCAGCATCCCCCCTCACCGTATGCCCCACCATGAACCCCCAGACCTCTTTAGTATGCTCAAACCTTTAAAGGGTAATGGTCAGTGATTTATACCTCTACTCCCTTCCACCTACAGGGGTGTTCTCAAGTAATGCATGTGGCAACATACAGAAATTCTTATTGAGATGTGTTAAAAATAAAGACGTGTTTCCTCTTATGCTGAGGAACTCTAAGGGCTGGTCTTGATATGGGCAAAAAACACTCCTGTTGAGCGTCCAACAAGTTATTAAGCCTCTTCAGCATACGGCAGCCATAGACTTCCCTCTTCCTCTCAGTAGCGGGTGGCGCAATGCCACAGATAACAGCCCCTCCCACTGTGACAAAGTACAACAAGCAGGTTAAAAAAATGATTATAATTCTTGAGTGTAGGAAACTGGCTCTATATATACTACACCAAAATGAGGTATAGTGTGTATAGAGTCCAGGTGACCCCAGAGGTTAAAGTTAGATAGAACCTTACTCTCTTTTTGTGGTAGAGTGGTCGAGCAGTAAGGCAGTATCAGAGGACAGTGTTAAGCATTTGATGTACACCCTCAGTCAGCAAATGAATTCACACACTCAAGAACTGAACTCTAGACCAATTGTTTTTGTATAAACAAAATATACTGTTGTTTTATTTTTAGAACCAAGCAAGCCTGGCACAGGTAAGCATTAAATACTTTACAGTAATACGTTGCTGAATGTAGAACAGTTTGAAAATGCAATAGGACTTGTACTTTGTTTGATTTACAGGGGATGCAGTAAGCTGCAATACTTAGCAAATACAGTACATTGAAATGAATAGGCATTTTCAGTAAATTACAGGGAAGTTACTTTTTACGTTACTTTTCTAACTCAGTGCTGGATACCTAGATTCAGCACTGGGACATTTCCTGCAAACAGGTAAGTAAATACTTTTGATTATTTGTGCGATTTTTAAAGAATATTTTTAGATTACAAAGCTCCACACCTAGAAACCTTTTGGAAGAAAACTGTCAATGTTATCCTAAGGAGGAAAAACAGGCTATCGGTTCACAGGTAAGTTATCGACTGTGGGAGTTAAGGTTCTGGGGTTAGACTCAGGGGTCCCCCATGGTCAGTGATGCACTCTTGTTACACCCTCAGCGGCACTAGGGCGGCCGGGTGCAGAGTGTTGAGGCCCAATGTTATCCAATAGGGGGCCTCCGGTTGGTGGCTGCCAACGAGCATGCCACTGGGATGTGGGAGCAAAGCTCCTATTGTTTAGGTCAGGGCAAATGGGGAAACAAAGTAGCACAAAAGGTGCACCCTTAGCGGCACTGAGGCGGCCGGGTGCAGAGTGCTGTTTTGACGTCAGGTGCCCTGTTATTTCCAATTGAGAACCTCCGGGTTGCAAAAGCACAGCAGACAGGGAGACGAAGGACTTCTGGGTGTGACCACCACTTCGCGAGGTAAGTTGGGAAGTTAGGGGTTGGTTAGGCACCGTTGGTTTGGGCACACAAGGCTGTGGGGCGTCAGGTGCAGGGGTGCCTTTTGGGGTCAGATCTTCTTACCAGCTCCTGGTCGCGGTTAGGGGGGCCTTCTGGTTTTAGACTGCAGACGTCGGCTGGAGGCTTGAGGCAGGTCAGTGGTCGCCGGATCTCGGTTCAGGAATGCCGGGGTGACCTCCTCGTGGCGTTTTTCCACCCGAGCTTGGGCCGGGTTCAGTGGGTGCAGAGTGGGCTGGATTCACGGTTTCCGGCTGCTGCCAGAGGTTGCAATTGAACAAATCTGGTGTTCACGGGAGAAGCAGTCTTTGGAAGTGAAGACAGGCAGGTCCTCTGGGGTTTTTGGGATTGCTGGCAGCAGGACACGCTGGGGTTTCGCAGGAGCAGAGACAGGCCTGTAGGGTTGGGGCAAGTCAGTGGGCGTCATCCTCTTGTTACCCCTGCACGGCTGTTCGGTCCTTCTTCTAACTTCTTTCTTGTCATTTCTGGATCGGAAGAAACAAGGTCCAGGGTGCCCCCCTAATACTAGATTTAAGGGCGTTCCAGGTAGTTAGAGGGTAGGGACACCCCCTATTGTGCCACCCTCCAGTGGGAGGGGGGCAGGAGCTTGTCCCTGGTTGGTTGTGTCTCCCATTCTCAAGATGGTGGGGACTCGGAGTTGTGCTTCACCTAGTCTCCCCCACCTGAGGGGTGGAGTTGGCAGAGGTGGGTACACCTCTCTCCCTCACTTGATTTTTCCACTGGTTCTCCTGCCCAAAGTGGGGGGCCGAAAAAGTGGGGACTAGTTGCTGGGCAGCAAGTGGTCTGGGGAAGCTCACACAGGCGGCATGCCTTTGAAGCTTTCCATTAGTGAAACCTGCTCACCCTGGGGGAGGGGGGGGCAGGGGGGGGGGGGGAGAGGAGGCTTGGCACCTCAACCCAGCATGTGCATTGTTTCAGGCCCCCGAGAGCAGCAGGCTCTCGACCCAGGGGTCCAGAAACATGTCTAATGATGGCAGCATAAGCAGCCACTCAGTCGAGACCACTAGAAGTTGGTCGAATTTCAGGGGGCATCTCTAAGATGCCCTCTGTTGTGCATTTTACATTATATCCCACACTGGCATCAGTGTGGGTTTAATGTGCTGAGAAGTTTGATACCAAACTTCCAAGTTTTCAGTGTAGCCTTTATGGCTACTATAGTGCACCCAGCTAGAGGGGTGGCTGACCTATGCCAGGGCAGTGGGTTGTAGGGATGGCTCACAGGGATGTGTGCCATGTCGACTCTTCACTTTGTTCTGCACCAAAACACGCAGCCTGCAAAGGCAGTGTGTGTGCGTAGAGGTATAGGGCCTCCAAGGGTGGCACAATAAGTGCTGCAGCCCTTAGAGGTCTTTCCTGGTCACAGTGCCCTGGGTACCTGGGGTACCATTTGCTAGGGGCTGACCTGTGGCCAGAGAAGCCAATTGGGCTAGTTTTGCGGAAAGAACACAGGCCCTGGGAACCTGATTGGCAGGGACCCAGGGCACACCTAGTAAAAGTGCATCAGTAGTCTGGCAAAAAGTGGGGGGGGGTGATTACTGCAATAGAAACCCACTTTCCTACATTGAGCACTAAGCAACGAATATGCTACTTACCAGTATGCATCTGTTCTTGGCATGTAGGGCTGCTGACATTCATATCTGTGCATAGATCGCCGCCTAGTGTTGGGTCCGGATGATTGCATTTTGTTGTCCTGGAAGAGTCTTCGAAGTATCACAAGATAGGTGGCTCCTCCCCTGGACTACAGTGAGCATGGGCATCCCCTCCATCCTTAGATTGTTTTTCGCCATTGTGGCAGAAATGGTGTAATATAGTGAATGATGACCATGCTAACTAGTAATTACTGAATGCTACAGCTGCTACAGGCGCCGGGGAGGAGGGTGGGCGATATGAATGTCAGCAGCCCTAGATGCCAAGAATAGATGCATACTGGTAAGTAGCATATTCGGTTCGAGGCATGTGGGCTGCTGAATTCATATCTGTGCATAGATTATATAGCAGTCCCTCCATTTAGCGGCGGCTGCCCGTGCCAGCTGCAGCAGTCTGAAAAAGAGTTTTGAGAACAGCCTGTCCTACAGCTGCCTGCTGTCTTGAGTGTACATCTACACAGTAGTGTTTAGTAAATGTATATATAGTGGACCATGTGGCTGCTCTACATATCTCCTTTAAAGGAATATTCCCTAGGAAAGCCATGGAGGCCCCTAACTTGCGTGTGGAGTGGGCTCTTGGAGGAATCGTTAGTGTGCGCTTAGCTTTTTCATAGCAAATCTGTATACACTTAACGATCCACCTAGCTATTACTGCTTTGGAAATGGGGTTGCCTTTGTGCTGTGGAGAAAAGGCAACAAACAGTTGTTTTGTCTTCCTGAAAGTCTGTGTTCTGTCAATATAGTACATGAGAGCTCTTTTGACATCAAGTGTGTGGAGCATTCTCTCTGCTACATTCTCAGGATTAGGATAAAACACCGTCAGTTCTATGGATTGGTTCATATGGAACTGTGATATCACCTTGGGCATGAATGTAGGGTTGGTGCGTAGTACGACCCTGTTTGCATGAACCTGTATAAATGGCTCTTGAATGGTTAGTGCCTGGAGTTCACTAACTCTTCTGAGTGAAGTAATGGCTACTAGGAAAGCTACCTTCCAGGTTAGAAATTGAATCTCACAGGAGTGTAGAGGTTCAAAAGGTGGTCCCATGAGTCTGATGAGGACCACATTTAGGTTCCAGACTGGTGAAGGTGGGTGTTTAGGAGGAATCACTCGTTTGAGTCCCTCCAAGAAGGCTTTGATGGCAGGCACTCTGAACAGTGAGAGGTGCTGCCTGTTCTGAAGGTAAGCTGCCAGTGCGGTTAAATGTATACGGATGGAATTGTATGCCAGATTGCATCTGTATAAGTGTAATAGATAACAGATAATGTTCAGAGTTGATGCATCCAGCGGATTGATGTCATTATTTTTACAATAAATGACAAATCTTTTCCACTTAGCCGCATAGCAGGCTCTGGTCGTGGGTCGTCTTGCCTCTTTGATGATATTCATACATTCTGGAGGCAAGTTGAGGTAGCCAAATTCTAAGATTTCAGGAGCCAGATCGCTAGGCTTAGCTGTTGCGGATCTGGGTGCTGAATTGCGCCATGGCTCTGGGTTAAAAGCCTGGGCGTCCGCCGCAGTCGTTGATGCGTTACCACGGAGAGTTCTAGAAACGTGGTGTACCATGGCTGGCGTGCCCACGTGGGAGCAACCAGGACGAGCGTCAGTGAGTGTTGCCTCAGTTTGCGTGCCACTAGCGGTATTAATGGTGCTGGGGGAAAAGCGTACGCAAATCTGCCTGACCAGTTCATCCATATCGCATTGCCCTGCGACTGTGGATGCGGGAACCTGGCGGCAAAGCTTTGGCATTTTGCGTTCTCCCTTGTGGCGAATAGGTCTATCTCTGGATGACTCCACTGCAGGAAGTACGGTTGGAGTACTGACGGATGTAGCTCCCACTCGTGCATCTGGTGGCTGTGTCTGCTGAGCAGATCCGCCATCTGGTTGTCCTTGCCCGGGAGGTGTTCCGCCATGAGGAATATGTTCCTCTGAATGGCCCACTTCCACATGCTCTGAGCCAGATGAGACAACTGTGGAGAGTGTGTTCCTCCCTGCTTCTGTATGTAGTACATGGCAGTCATGTTGTCCGTCCGGATCAACACGACTTTGTTGCACAAGTGTACTTTGAATGCCTTCATTGCCAGGAAGATTGCCATCAGTTCCAGAAGGTTGATGTGCATCTTCTTTTGCTGTGTTGTCCATAGTCCCTGCACTGTGTAATTGAGTACATGAGCTCCCCATTCCTGGAGAGACGCGTCCGCTGTCAGTATTATTTGTGGAACAGGCTCTTGGAACGGTCGGCCCTTGCAAAGGTTTTGTGGATTCCACCAATGCAGAGAGTTGTATGCCCGACCGCTCACCAACACTAGGTCTTTCAACTGTCCTTGAGCCTGATTCCACTGACGTGCTAAGCACTCCTGAAGCGTGCGCATATGTAGTCTCGCGTGCGGGACTATGAAGATGCAGGAAGCCATCATGCCTATCAACTGCATAAACCCTCGGGCCGGTAGTGAGTGTTGAGGTCTGAACTTTTTTATTAGCAACTGCATGCTGTGGATCCTTACGGGATTGGGTTGGGCCATGGTCGCCAGAGTGTCTATGGTCGCGCCTAGGTACTGCCGTACGTGGGCGGGTTGAAGGTGGGACTTTGGATAATTTAGTGAGAATCCCAGGCTGTGAAGAAGGTGAATGGTGTGGGAGACGTGGCTGGCACACTGCCGGGCGGACCTTGCCTGGATAAGCCAGTCGTCCAGATAAGGATAGACGTGTATATGCTGTCTCCTTAAGTGTGCTGCCACTGTTGCTAGGCACTTGGTGAACACCCTTGATGCCGTTGTTACTCTGAAAGGGAGGACCTTGAACTGGTAATGTTGGTCTTGAAGAGTGAACCTGAGATATTTTCTGTGTGACGGGTGTATGGGTATATGGAAATACGCATCTTTTACATCTAGGGTTGCGAGAAAGTCTCCCTGACTGAGCAACGGCAGCACCTGCTGCAGGGTGAGCATGTGAAAATGCTCTGACAGAATGTAACGGTTCAGAGGTCTGAGGTCCAGTATGGGTCTGAGAGACCTGTCCTTTTTGGGGATCAGAAAATAAAGTGAGTACACCCCTGATCCTTGGTCTTGTACAAGCACTAGTTCTATGGCTCCTTTGTGGAGCATACGGAGCACTTCCTGGTGCAATAAGTGCAAGTGCTCTGCGGACATAGGATGGTGTCTTGGTGGTATGTTTGGTGGAGTGGATGTGAGCTCTAGACAATAACCGTACTGGACAATTTATCTCACCCACCTGTCCGTGGTGATGGATTTCCAGACCGGCAGGAACTGTTGGAGTCTCCCCCCGACAGGTGTTACGTGGTCGGGGGCAGTGACAAGGCGTCACTGTTTGGTGGTGGCGGAGGACCTGGAGCTGTTGTTTCCACGGCCTCTACCCTTGACGTTGTTGCCACGGTATCCACCTCTGTGATTTTTGTTATAGTTGGTCTGCGTACCTTGTTTAGTGTACTGCGACTGCTGTGAGTTCTGGCCTCTAGATGGTCCCCTGTTGGCAGAGCGACGAAAGGACACACTCCTAAACTGCTGTGATTGCAGAGCCCCCATAGACTTTGCAGTCTCTGTATCTTTTTTGATTTTCTCTAGGGTGGTGTCAACCTCTGGGCCAAAGAGGGATTGAGGGTTGACAGGTTGATTGAGTATAGTTGTTTGTATCTCTGGTTTGAATCCGGAAATTCTTAACCAAGCATGTCGTCGTAACATGACGCTGGTGTTAATCGCCCTAGCTGCAGTGTCAGCTGCGTCAAGAGTGCACTTAATGGAAGAGTTGCTTATGAGCTTCCCTTCTCTAATCAGGGACTCTGCTTCTTCCTTATATTGATCTGGGAGGTGCTGTAGCAGTGTCTCTAGGGTATCGTAATGCGCCCTGTCATACCTAGCAAGAAGTGCCTGAGTGTTGGCAATCCTCCAGATGTTAGCTGCCTGTGCAGCAACTCTTTTTCCTGATGTTTCCAAGACCTTAGACTCCTTGTCAGGGGGAGGAGCATCACCCGTTGTCTGTGAGTTGGCCCTCTTCCGAGCATTGGAAACCACCAACGAGTCCAAAGGCAGCTGGCCTCTTATGTAGGTAGGGTCCACAGGAGCTGGCCTATACTTCTTCTCAATCCTAGGGTTCAGTACTCTTGCCCTCGTGGGCTCCTTAAAAAATTCATTAGCTTGTTTTAGGACACCTTTGAGCATGGGCAGAGTTTTAACAGATCTTTCTGAGGTAGAGAAGGTATCCATCAGAAAATCATCCTCAATAGGATCAGTGTGGAGCTGTACATCATGGTTCTCAGCTGCTCTCTCAATTAATGCATTGAAGGCAGCAGCATCTTCAGTCGGAGATGTTTTCACCTCATATGCTTGTGTGTCTGGAGCAGTATGCGGGTCCCCCGCACCAATAGTGTCCACCCAAGGTTGGTTTTGGTCGTCAGGTTCAGTGGTCAATGGGTAAGTGCTGTCATCAGCACCATAATCTCCTGCATCCACATCAGACTGTGTGGGTGAGAATGATTGAGGCTCCAGTCTATGATCTTGAACATGTTCCAGAAGAACTGGTGACATGGTTTTCTGTTTCTTTAATGGAATTCTGTATGGTTCCATAGGTTTCTCTGGCACTATCTTTCTTTTATGTAGTGAAAGTTTACCAGTCCCCGAAGAGATAAACTGCCTCGGCTCCTCATCTTCTTGAGGTACTTCAGCAGCCGTTTGGTCCATTGACACCCCTTTTGGCGCTTCGGCAGCGTTCTTCGGGTCGACACCTTTCGTCGGTGCGGGACCCTTTTGTGCGTCGAACATCTTTGGTCGCACCGCTGGTGGTAATCCGAACTTGATGTGCGTCGACACGGTCTGAACCGTGCAGGCCGTGTTCGGCTGTGGGACTGTTGTCGCGGTGAGCATCGAAGCCCGGTCTTGGATGCGTAATAACGGATCAGACACCGACTTCTTTACGAAGGGGGACGGTGTCGTGGACTTGACATGGCCCTTCGAGACCGTCCTTGGTGTGGCATCGAGCCCCGTACCAGACGTTTGTTTCTCGGCACGAGGATTGGAAGGGCTTGGCTCTTGAGGGTTGCCCTTTTTTCCCGTATCGACGATCCTCGACGCCGATTTTTTCGGCTCGACCACCTTGACCGAAGTCTTAGGTGCCGTCTTTTGTGTCTTCGGCTCCGACGGCTTCGAGGCCTTGTCGCCGCTGAGAGTCATTTTCTCTTTCGGTTTCGATTTCGGTGCCTGTGCCTTCAGTTTCGGTTTTCCTTGACCAAATGATGGCGCTTTCGAGACCGATGGCTCCGTAGGATAGTTCGAAGCCGGGCTTTGAAGCGGGGCTGTAGAACGAGAGGAAAGATCTCGGGTAAGGCCGTGTGGCGATCCCTCGACCTGAGCCTTATCGAGTACGTCTTTGGGCCCTGCACCGACACGTGGGCCTAGCTCATCGTCCGAGCCATCTTCCTCGGCCCCAAGGGCCTCTTCGTCGTCTCCTACCTTATCGACGGCATAATCTTCCTCGACATCAATGATACGCCCGTCTTCGGCATCATAGTTGGATTCACGCTCCGAATCTGTATCCGATAGTCCCTCCAGAACTTCAAGGTCCACGACTTCTTCATCTTCGGTCCCGAAGATGTTGTCCGGGTTTGGCGCCGCTTTCTGCGCCTCGAGCCGAGCTGCTCGACGAATGTGAAGAGTTTTCTTCGATCGGAACCTGGAACACGCCATACAGGTGGCTTCGTCATGTGTCGGAGAGAGGCATTTATTGCACACGGGGTGCACGTCGAAGGGAGCATACTTAGCGTTGCAAAGGGGGCAACGCTTAAAGGGGTAATTTGATGTTTCCATCGTCGATCTCGATCGGGCCTCTGGCGTCGAAGAGCAAACGGCTAACTTCAACGCTTTTCTAGAGAATCAACTGTAGAAAAATACTTGGCGCCGAACGAAAACAATACTGACGAGTTTAAAAGCCTTTTGGCTTGACAAAAGTAAAGTTTTCCTAAATACTCAAAGAGCTAAGATTAGGACATCCGAACCCAATGGCGGAAAACGAAAAGTTTCTTACCTGTCGGTGTAGTTTTGCAGCTTGAAGATCTTTCTGGATTCACTATGCTGTGCATTATTCCGCGATCTTGTGGTTGGGTCCGGATTCGTAGTCTTTCCTTTGTTTTTTTTTTTTTTTTTTTTTTTGTAGCCCAGGTGGGCGTCGACGTCCACCATTTGGTGCACCTCCCGTGACGTCGTCGTGCTTCCTGCGGAAGTCCCACCTTTGGGGCGCCATCTTCGGGTTCTTTTTTCCCTGTTTTTTCCTTTTTTTTTTATTTTTTTTTTTAACCCTAGGCGATTGATAAATCCTTTTGTCCATATTTCTGTACGTTTCCACTTCTTTGATCCTATCCATTTCACCCCCTCTTCCTCCAGCCTCATCTTCCTGGCGGAGGTGGGTGGGTTCGCTAGTGAATCCAGAAAGATCTTCAAGCTGCAAAACTACACCGACAGGTAAGAAACTTTTCGTTTTGCAGCGTGAATCTTTCTGGATTCACTATGCTGTGCATAGATTTTGTAGCGGTTTTCCTATTTCTGTGGTGGCTGGGTGGAAGATGATCGCTGGTCGTTGAAAATGTGTTGTAGCACCCTCTGTCCGACCTGTGCTTCCTTATTCATTTGAATGTCCACGCAGTAGTGCTTCGTGAACGTGTGCACAGATGCCCAAGTTGCTGCGAGACAAATATCTTGGATGGGCGTGTTTGCCAGGAAGGCAACTGTGGCCCCCTTCTTCCTTGTGGAGTGGGCTTGGGCCCCCTCCGTTAGCTCCTGTCCAGCCTGTTTGTGACAGAATTGAATAGTGAGGGCAATCCACCTAGCGATGGTGCCCTTGGTCACTGGTCTACCCATGAAGCTGGTAGCAAAGGACACAAACAGCTGCTTCGACTTCCTGAGTTCATTGGTTCTTTCAATGTAGTGCATCACCGCTCTTCTGGCGTCGAGGGTGTGCAGGGCCTTCTCTGCGTTTGTAGTCGGGTTCTGGAAGAAACTCGGTATCTGGATAGTCTGGTTCATGTGGAACGCCGACACTACCTTGGGCATGAAGTGGGGGTCCGTCCTGAGGACTACCCTGTCTTTGTGAATTTGAATGTAGGGCTCCTGTAGCGTTAGTGCTTGAAGCTCGCTCACCCTGCGTAGTGAGGTAATGGCCACTAGAAAGGCAGTTTTCATCGTCAACATTTGTAGAGTGGCTTTGTGAATGGGTTCAAACGGCGCCTTCATGAGCTCCGTCAGAACCACGTTTAAATTCCATGCCGGCGGCGGCAACCTTTTCGGGGGTGCCATTCTTTTGGCTCCCTCCATGAATCTCTTCACCACCTGCGAGGTGAAGAAACTTCCACCTTTCTCACCTCTGGTGTAGGCAACGATCGCTGCTAGGTGTACCCTTAGGGAGCTCGAGCAGAGGTTACTCTTTAGAAGGTGTGTGAGGTACCTCAGCACAGTTGAGTCTCTTGTCATCCTGTTTTGCAGTCCCTTTTTCCTGCACCACACCGTGAATCTCTTCCACTTTGCGCTGTAGCACTTTCTTGTAGTAGGTTTCCTTGCCTCCCGTAGCACTCGCATGGTGCTCTGAGGCAACTTTAGGTGTGCGAACTCTAGGTCTTCAGGAGCCATGCTGCCAGGTTGAGGCTCTCTGGCTCTGGGTGCAGGACCTCTCCGTTTTGCATTGAGAGCAGGTCCTTTCTCCTCTCGAACCTGTACGGATTGCCTTGCGCCATTTCTTGAATCTGTGAGAACCATGTCTGCCTCGCCCACTGTGGAGCCACCAGGATCAGAGTCATGTTGCTGGTTCTGCACTTCTCTAGCACTCTGTGCAACAGGGGTATCGGTGGAAAGGCGTAGGCAAATGTCTTCCACCAGCTTATCCATAGGGCATTTCCCCTGGATTGCTGATCTGGTTGCCTGGACGCGAAGCTTCGGCATTTTGCATTGTGGCGTGTTGCAAACAGGTCTATTGTGGGAGTCCCCCATTTCTGGAAGATTTTCTCCGTTTCCTGGCCATTGAGCTCCCACTCGTGCGATGCTGAGGTCTGCCTGCTCAGCCAGTCTGCCTCCACATTGTCCTTCCCTGGCAGGTGAATTGCCAGTAGATCTATCTTGAGAGGTATGGCCCATCTCCAAATCTCCTGAGCTAGGGATGAGAGGGGGAACGACTGTGTCCCCCCTTGTTTGTTGATGTAGAACATCGCCGTGGTGTTGTCTGTCTGTATCAACACTCTCTGGCCGAACAGGTGTTTCTGGAATGCCTTCAGGGCTAGCAGTATCGTTTTCAACTCGAGGTAGTTGATGTGGCGGACCGCGTCCGCTGGAGCCCATAGACCCCTCACCCTGAGGTTGTCCATGTGCGCTCCCCATCCCTTCTGTGATGCGTCCGTGGTAATGGTCACTGTTGGGCTTGGTGGTGTCAGGCTTCTCCCCGTTGTTATGTTGTCTCTGTTCCACCAAGTTATCTCCTCCTGCACTGCGTGCGTAACAACCACTAGATCCTCCCAACTTCCGTTTGCTTGTGACCATTGCTGTTGCAGCCATTCCTGGAATGGTCTCATGTGCAGGCGTACATTCGGCACCAGCTGGATACAGGACGCCATCATTCCCATCATCTTGCTCACCGCCCTCACTGTCAGAGCTCGCCCCTTCTGGTAGAGCTGCGTCTCCTTCAGTAGAGCATCTGTCCTCCTGTCGCTGGGCACTACCGTATTGTGTAGGGAGTTGATCTTTGCCCCCAGGAAAATCTTTACCTGCTCCGGTTCCAGCGACGATTTTCCCCAGTGGATGGAAAACCCCAGATTTGTGAGGGTGTCTGTTACGCGTTTTGCGTGCCTCTCGCACTTCTCGCGTGAGTTTGCCTTGACCAGCCAGTCGTCCAAGTAGGGGTATACGTGTATTCCCTGCTTTCGTAGGTGTGCCGCTACCGCCGACAGGCATTTTGTAAAGACCCTTGGCGCTGATTTTAATCCGAAGGCCAGGGTTGTGAACTGGTAGTGTTCCTGTTAGATGTTGAATCTTAGAAGGCCCTTGTGCCTTCTGTTTATTGGGATGTGAAGGTAGGCATCTTTGAGGTCCACGGTGACCATGAAGTCCCCTTCTCTTATCTGTGGCAGTACCTCCTGCAGTGAAGTCATTTTGAACCTTTGTGTTTTGACGAACTTGTTTAGGTACCGGAGGTCCAGTATGGGTCTGAGGTCTCCGTCTACCTTCGGAACCACAAAGTAGTTTGAGTAGACCCCTTTGTTGCGTTCCCTGAACGGCACTGTCTCTATGGCTCCCTTTTGCAGGAGTTTCCGTGTTTCTTCTCTGAGTATTGCCAGTTCTTGGGCCGATCTCTGTCTTCCCTTCGGCTTTCTGTTTGGAGGTCTTTTCTCCAAGTCTACGCAGTATCCGTACTGCACGATGTTCCGTATCCACTTGTCTGTGGTTATGCGCCGCCACTCCTGAAGGTAGAACCTCAGCCTTCCGCCTACCGGTGACGTATGCTCGTAGGCTCTTGAATCTTCTCTTCCCCCTGATGACACCTTTTTGCGCCTCACCCTTGGGGGCCTGACGAGGGTGGGCGTCTTCTTGCGTGCTGAGTCACTTCGAGGAGGGCTGATCGCCCCCTCTCCTCCTTTGGCCACATCCGTTCCCTCTCCCTCGAAAGGACTGGCCCCGAGGTTGATATTGCCAGCTTTGCTTCTGCTGACTTTGTCCGTGACCTTCGCCCTGCTGACCTTGTTGGAACGCCTGGTGCGACGTACCCTGTTGGCTTCCACCCCTACCGTAGGGTCTCCTCGAGGGATTTCCTCGTCTCATTCCCCTCAGCTGCAGGGCCCCCATGGACCTCGCTGTCTCGTTCTCCTTCTTGAGCTGGGTGAGCTTTTCGTCCACCGTTGCTCCGAACAGTGTCTCTCCGTTGAAGGGGGTGCCAAGGATGTTGTTCTGCACTTCCGGTTTGAATCCCGAGATTCTTAGCCATGCATGCCTCCTTTCTGTGACCCCTATGGCCATGAGTCTTGCTGAAGTCTCTGCCCCATCCAACGCCGTCTTTATACAGGAGTTGGCGATGTTCTTGCCTTCATCTACCAGGTGAGAGGCTCTCTGGCGGTATTCTTCGGGGAGGTGCTTTACTAGCTCCCCCATTTCATCCCAGTGTTGGTACTGGTGTCTATTTAGGAGTGCATTTGAATTCGCCATGCGCCAGTGCATTGCGGCGTTCCTCTCGACCTTTCTGCCTGTGAGGTCGATTCTCCTGCTCTCTTTATCTGGAGGTGGGCCCGAGGTTGCTGGCACGTTGGCCCTTCTCCTGGCCGTGGAGGCAATGATGGAGTCTGCGGTGACGCTACCCTTGATGTAAGGTGGGTCCAGGGAGGAGTGTTTATACTTTTTCTCTGTCCTGGGCGTGATCGACCGACAGGTGGCAGGCTCCTTGAAGGCTTCTCTCCCCTGGTTCATCAAGCTTTGTAGCATGGGGAGGAACTGGCTCCTAGTCTGGATGGGGAGCAGTGTTTCGACGAGAAAATCTGCTTTCGGCCTCTCCTCGTCGAGCTTGACGCCGAAGGCCATTGCTGCGCTCTTCACCACCATATTGTACACCCCGATGTCGTCGGGTGGCGAAGGCCTCGAGGGGTACGTGTCCACGGCCTCCTCCGGGTTTTCGGTGTCGAGATCTTGCCATTCGACGTCGTTGCCGGTAGATGTCGCCGATTCGAAGAACGATTGTTGGTCTTCTTCCTCGGCTTCTTCCTCATAATAGGGCTCCTCTTCCTCTTCGAGGTCCCTTGTCAGCCCTTCGGCGTCGAACTCATCCTCGACTTCGACGACGTCCGCCGATGAAACCGTTGGAATCTTGAATTCCTTCATCCTGGCGTCGAACTCCTTCTTCCTTTGAAGGATGTTCTCCATTTCGGCCTCGAGCCGCCTCTTCTTTTTCTCCATTTCGGAGATGCTTTCGGCGTCGACCGCGGGTCTTTTCGATGAAACTTGCGTCGACGTCGAACGTTCTTTCTGCGTCGATCGGCCCGTTTCATGGGATGATTTCGACGACCCTTGCCTTTCGGCGTCTTTCTGCGCCAGGGAGTCCTTTTGTAAGGATCCGCTGGGCCTTTTGTCCGAAGTTCCCCCTTTGGACGTCGAAGTTTTCGGCGCCGGGGCTCCCTTCGTGGACCTTGACTCAGTTTTTCTCGAGTCACCCTCGTGTTTTCGAGGTGTTTTTTGATTTGCGCTCGACGATTCTCTTACCTCGTCTTCTTTTTTCTTGTCGGTCTCTACGACCGTGAAGTTTTCGGCTGTCTCGGCGACGTTGTCCTCGTCGTCCGTGTCGAGGCCCAGCGCGTAGAGTGTCGGGGGTTTTCCTTAGCCCTCCATGTTGGCGTTGGCTCTCCTCTGCCTCTCTCTCACCCTGAGTGTCTTCGGCGCGAAGACTGAGCAGGCGTTGCAGTCGATACTCTGATGATCCACCGGTAGGCAGAGGTTGCAGACCGGATGCAGGTCTTTCTGCGCGAACTTGTGGTGGCAGTTTGGGCAGAACTTGAATGGCGTCTTGTCCATTTCGCTCAGGGTCTCTGAGCGTGCATTCTCCAAGGTTGTCGAAGAAAAAGGCTCGCTGGTCTTCTTTCTTCGCGTTCCTGTCGAAATCTGTTCTTTCCTGATGTCTTCTCTTGATTCTATCGATGAAACTCGCTTTTCTTCCTTCTTCCTCCGAGTGAACTTCTGGAGCTTCCCGATGACGATCCAGACCCAACGGCGGAAAAAAGAATCTGAAGATGGCGCCCCAAAGGTGGGACTTCCGCAGGAAGCACGACGACGTCACGGGAGGTGCACCAAATGGTGGACGTCGACGCCCACCTGGGCTACAAAAAAAAAAAAAAAAAAAAAAAACAAAGGAAAGACTACGAATCCGGACCCAACCACAAGATCGCGGAATAATGCACAGCATAGTGAATCCAGAAAGATTCACGCTGCAAAAAAACTATCTAAGGATGGAGGGGATGCCCATGCGCACTGTAGTCCAGGGGAGGAGCCACCTATCTCGTGATACTTCGAAGACTCTTCCAGGACAACAATATGCAATCATCCGGACCCAACACTAGGCGGCGATCTATGCACAGATATGAATTCAGCAGCCCACATGCCTCGAACACTTTGCTTCCAAGAAAGCAGGCAGTTTGGGGCACTTAAAGGGCCATCCTGTTCTCATGAAAGGCAGAATACAGGTGAACATGTGAACAGCCACCCAAACACAGACCTTAAGGCCAACTAATGCTCTTTCGAAGAACTTCCCATAGCATAGCGAGTAACAGGCAGTGCGAGATAGGGGCTTGGCCAGGATCCTGCGAAGTGGGGCTGGACCTCACAAATCCAAACTTAAACCCTCAATACTTTTATCCAACACAGCCATCAGATCTGACAAACAGGATGTGCAGGTACTGTGTTTCCTTAAAGCAGATAAGTCCTCCAAGTTCAGGAGATTCAGGTGTTGAATACCAGAATTACACTTCTACTCGCTCTTGAATTACTCATGTGGGGTGTCCTATGAAGCTCCTTAGTGTAGCTTGAGGGCTGCACCAGATTCCAAAATGGAAGCATCATTGCTTGCATATGTTGGGGGCCTTTCTTCTGCAAGCCAAGCTCCCTGCGCTTTGGGGACCTCTGTCTGTTGATGTCCCGCCGCCACCCCGTATGGCCTCCTTGTTGCTTTATTTTCATTATCCCATTTCACGGCAGCTAATGTCATCCTCAGCATTCAGTGTTCCTACCTTACTAGCAGCGTTCCTGGCTTGGGCAATCAGCTGTCGGATCTGCTGGATTTTGTCTGAAATGCTACCATTTTGGCTTTTTCGTTTCTCCAAGTTGTTCAGCTTCTGCAGAAGAAGTGGAACAGTGCTATCCAACTCGGAAACTGATTTTTTTGGGCAGGGAAGAGACAAGAAAGGGGAACAAAAAGAGTTGTTAGGAACAGGAAAGTCACAAACTTGTAAGAAGGCAAAGCCCCCATCTAAGAGATTGTCAGGTGGACAAGATGCGGTTGTCCTCACACAGATCATGATGCAATATCAACACTTGGATACAATTCTACGGTGCAGCTAAGTCAAGATACACTGGTAACGGAGGCATTCAGGACAACTCAAAGACTTGCACTCCAGTCCTCCTCACACTTCAATTTAAAAAAAAGTTGTACTCTGAGTCTTCATGTGACACACTCATTGCTTCTGGATTATCTGATAGATACAACAAGGCAGATAAACTAGGTCTTTGGAAAGCAATGGTACCAGGAAATGTCTACACAAGTCTCCGTACGTAACTGGATGAAATGAGAAATCTCTGAAGATGATTCGATCAGCAATTGTTTATATGACTATCAATAAAGAGGCCATCTAGCATTTACCCTCTTACTTTGTTGGTGGCTCCTTTTCCCTTCCACTACAACCATTCTGGAAACTGAAACATACGTCTGGGCAGAATCTTTGCCTTCTAAAGAAGGGTCACCAGTGGAATTAAGTATCATTTTTTAAGTTTACTGAAGGATGGCTTGCAATAGTTTATTTGATTAGGCTTTGAATTTATATGTCACAAGTCCTAACTCGAACCACCCCCCCCCCCCCCCTTTCCCCCACCCCATCCATTGTCATCTCTCTCTCCCCCACTACTGGTGCAGTTGTGTGACAGCCCTGCATCCCAAAACTGAGTTACAGATGCAATTAATGCAAACACAAAGGAATAGCAGGAAGAATCCAGCTAAATTAATTTTATTGCACAAAATTGGATTCTAAAATGATAATCGCAGCCTTTTGAGGAGTAAAAGTGTCAAGGGACCAGCAGCAAGAGTATAAAAGGGGACAATACAATTGAGGACCCAGACTCTTCAATATGCCCCAGCCACTGCTCAAGCCCCAGCCCCTACTCTCAGCTTATGCCATGATCCCTCTTCCTCCAAATAGAAGCGCTTCATGTCACAGAGTACCAAAAACGAGGAAAATGCTACAAAATAATCTAGGTTTTGGTCGTGCCACAAAAGAAGCTGATGGGTTCCCAAACGTTGTACATACAAGAGGGAGAGATTCATAATGTTTGATTAAACATGTAGATATTGTGTTTGAGAGCAGATGAGGCCTTACAGGCCCGCCTTGCCTGGAGATTTTGCTCAGTAAGATCTCAGACACAGACCCTCCACATTTATCTTATTATGCAGCTGCTGTTATGAGCTAGTTGAGGTTTTATTTAATTCTGTTAGAGTGTGGCAAAAACTCAAACTGGGAGGCAATTCACACACTGATTAACTTTCCTCTGCAGAAGATCCCTTTTAGTTTAAAACCGAATGCTCTTGAAATAACCAGGTCTGAGCATAGATATTCTTCAACTGAGATTTAAATACATTCACAGCCATAAGTTTGAACCCTTTGAAGGGCACCCACAAGTCCAACTTGCTAAGATCACAATGTACTGAGTGAATTTGTGGTTCTAATGTCAGGGATTTGAAAAATCACATAATTTATGCCTGGAGAATCTGTGGCTACAATAGACCAAAACCTTGCAAATGCAGCCATAGAGATCTCCTGTTCCGTGCAGGTCCCAATTCCCAGGGAGTCTCAAAATGCCTGTTGCACAATAATTGTACATGAGTTAGAGGATTTTGCAACCTCCTGTGAATCTACATTTTCTGAGATTTGACTGCTTCGTACATCAGTCACATCGCAAAATGAATCCCTGGTTTCAAAGTAGATAGTGTGCAAAAAACACAGACCGGTTGGGCTTAATACAAAAGACCTAAGGATTTCCCCAACTAAACAGATTGCGCTGGGAGCCCGAAAATATTACCAGCCAGGAGGCTGTCGGAGTTTGGATTTTCCAAGTCTGTATCCAGGTGAGGATGAGTGATGGGACATAGTCCATATGTGTGTACAAAGAAGAATGGCTTTTGAGGTGTGACACCCTCCCTTTCAAATAGTGCGGGATTTCCCTCTTAATGCCTCGCTTCTTCTCTCTCAATCTGCCAGCTGCCCCTAGTATAACCATCAAATCTCAGCTCCCCAAGACGCATTTTGCGATTGACTCACCAGATGAATCTGCTTCTTGCACAGCTTGGCTCAAATCATTGTTGGTCATGTTGCCATACTTCTCCATCCATTGGTCGAGATTTTTCTTCATGTCGATCACTGCGTTATTCACTGTGGTGGCCTTGGCGCTAGCATCGGCAGCTGATGTCTTGGCAGCTTGGAGAGTATCTGCCACATCACCTTGGGTACAGGAAACATACACGCCATTCAGCAGAAGATGTGCAGACCCTCATCCCAGGAGTAAGTGAACTCCTACCAAAGTCAATATCGTAGGAGTTCAGACCACATCCTACTCCCTCGAAACCTGCCCACACACTAGATCAAAAGTGCAACCTACCCATGTTTACATTGAGACTGTCCAGGGTAGTCTGTAGATCTTTCTGCAGCTGATCCTTTTTCGTCTTGGCATCTCTGAGCCGGTCCTTAGCATCCTGAAGTCTTTTCTTCACATCTTTAAAGAAAGTTTAGATTTTAACCTCTACTTTCTTCCAGTCTCGCATTCAACAGTTTAAGGGTTTCAATGTTTCGGTGTGGTTTACATCGAAGACAATTTTTAATCAAGATATACTTTGTGGGGCAGCAGAAAATGGTCAATGCTCATGTTCCTTTGTTTCTCCCAATTTGAGATGAACGGAGAAGGAGACTCCAATGCAGTTTAAAAATGTGGACCTTTAAGATAAAGGGATGAGCGAAGCATACATCGGTGGACACTACAACATATTGCAATTCATGCCGACTGCTAAAGGAAGCCCTGTGCACGTTAGTAATGGAGCACAGGATCTGCATGTGTGAGCCCCATAAAAGTTCTGAACCCGTGAGCGACAGGAATGCTTTCTTACCCCCATTTAATTGACTTTGTTCCTTCTTTGCAGCTTCCTCGAGGGTCCGACTCTTTTTCTTCAGATTTTTGGCTTTCTTATCAAGGTCTTCTGCCTCAACACTCTATAAAAAAGCACAAATACAAGTTGGCACTAGCAAAAGACAACCATGAGCCTGGAAATACCCGCCTTCCCCTGGAACAACCGACGTTGAACACATAAGATCCACCTACTGATAAACTTCCCATGCTACCTTATTTGGTAAGTCGGGTTTGAGCGATTAAAACATACAACCTCATGCATTACAAGGCAGCTGCAGGTCACTAAGAATTAGCTCACATATACAGGCTGTGCACAGCAAGGGCAGAGATCGGAGGGACAACCAGTCGGGCATGTGCTAAATGTCACTGCTCATGCCAACCCCCACAAGAAGCAGGGGAACTACTTCTGCTCAGTTTCTTTCCTCTTAGGACACTGCAAGGAAACATGCTTTTTTAGGTTTATCCCCACTTTTTGCTCCCAATTTGACTTCTGAGTACTGGTGTAATGACCCCAGCCCTGCTAGACAGGACTAAGCGTGTATGCTCTGACTCATAAAATGGTGAATATTTAATTGGCTTGCCCCCAACTGGCATAGCCTAACTTACTTTTAGGTCCCTAGCACATGGAACCAGGTGTACCCATGGCTTGTAAGTTTGAGTGCCCCTCCAGGGACGGCAACACTTGTTGTGCCACTCTGAGTGGGACAAGGTAAAACATGGCTCCCAGCCTGCTACTGCAGACTGGCAAAGCAGTTTTAAAATGTTAACTCAGCTTTGCCATTTAAGGAAATGGCAAAGCCCAAACCTCCCTTTTTTTAATACATGCAAGTCACCCTAAAGGTAGGCCAAACGAACCCTAAGGCAGGACGCTATATGTTAAAAAGTGGAACATGTACTTTTAAATGTATCAGCAGTAAAAATCCTAACTTCTTGTTTTTACTGTCTAAAGGCTAGTAGACCTATGGACAGCCCTGCTAACTTCTGAATGCGATTACTAAACTTGGTACGGTAAAGTATCAAAAGAATCAGTGCATTAAATCTGACATAATGGTTAAATCGAATTTAACATCACTGGTGGGCAAAGTGCAACTTTAGAAGTTGCCACTTTAGTTGTCGATGATGCAGTGCCGTTTACTGATGTACTCTGAGTCTGTCCTGCAGACAGATATCTGCTATCCTGGGGAGATGTGCTAACGACTCCCAGGAAAGTTAACAATAGAGACCTGCCACTGGAGGAGTTGCTTGTATCACCCAGGCAAGAAGCAATATGGGTGTTAGCCCAAAAGACAAGTTTCAAAGGTGAAGCCCCCTTTGAAGGGCAAATGGGGAACACTTAGGAGGGGGGCCGTTCTATTGTTTAGGTAGACAGGCTGGCACTAGGGACTAGGAAGGGGAAGTCAGTAGTCAAACCAGTTTAAGGGGTGTGCAGCTCCCTTGGTAGCCACACTCCTGTGGACGCCAAGAAAATGGGTTCTGCCTTATTGGGATTGGGAAAAATGGGGCTTCCTGGGATAGGCAGATCCCACACTTACCATAAAGTGGTCATCAGGAGGGAGAGAATCTTGTAGCCCATTGGCACCCACTGCATCTTACCCGGAGGGCATTTTCTGAACATAACCAAGGCACCCCTGGCACCCAGAAAACAGATCTCGACTGAACTGAAAGGAGGTCTGCCCTGCTGCACCAAGTTCCTGGTGAAGAGAGGCTGCACAGACGTGGACTGCACCTGGTGGCTAGCAAAGAAGAGGGACTGTGCCTGCTGTGTCCTTCTCAAAGAGAAGTCATCTCCGGAGCCCAGGCAAAGCAAAGACTCCAAAAGTCAGCCGACTTGCCTACTGTTCGCAGTACAGGAACACAATAGCTGAAGAAGGTTGCTAAGGGCGAATGGTAGCCCAGATCCCCGTTCCCTGCCATCGTGCAACACCAGGGACCAGGACCCAATGCTCGGATGTCGTACCCTAGTCTTCTGCACCCAGGAGTGTCGTCAGAGTGCAGATGGTCACCCGGAAGGCAAGCTTCAGTCCGTAGAAGGATTTGGCTCTGACCGCGACACCCTACAACTGGTAGTCCAGTAGCGACTGGACTTTGGCCAGACTGGAGAGGACCTTGTGGGATGACTGAACCTGTGCCTAGGACCCCCTCATCACCTTCTGGGACAGAGAAGTACCTAAATGAAAACCTCAGTCGACCGAGTCACATCCACAGCATCCTTCAGCATTCTGTATCCTCAGCATCTGGGTCACTCCATAGGAATCCATTGAACTGGGATAAAGTGACTATAACTGTTTAAAGACTGCTTCTTCTGTGGAGGTAACTGTTTTGCTGGTCCCCCACGTCCATTAGTTACCTGGGTCACTGCCAGGGTTGGTTGCCCCAAGTATCTCTTACCAACCACATTACAACTTGCTCAACTCTTTTCTCAAAGAGTTTCTAGGTGTCAAATTTGTTGAAATTTCCAATGCTTGTCATGGTTGAGTGAAATGCTGTACCTTGTCAGTTCTATATCTCCGGAAACTCCAGTGGATCTTTCCTGCTGTGGTGTTGTGAGGAAATGGGGTGGATATTATGGCGTGGTTGTGTGACTGTGGTGATGCTGTTTCATTACCTTTCTATTATGTGTTGATGTATCTGTGTATGGAACTTGCTTTCTTAGACGTCTAGAATGTAGAAAGAATCTATCGCAGTTGCCTAGCAAAGGATGTCAGTTGCTGCTGGCTTTGCTGTGGATAGGACGTTATATTTACTCCTGCTCAAATAAAGAAGCACAGTTCATCTATCTACTGCCTACTGTACTTTTCTACACGGGTGACGGTCGTGGGACGAATTTCAACCTTGGCATAAACTTCAACTTTCAAAACATCAAGTCTTCTGCGGAAAATGTACCCGAGTCAGTAAGATTTAACTTCCTCTTCAAGAGCGGAGGAGCTGTTGTACTTCACTTCTCTATAACATCCTAACACGACCAACTTTACGCGAGCGAACCAAGAACTAAGGTACTGTTGTCTTGCTTTCTTGTACATGAACCTCGCACTCAGCGCTGCACCGTTACTGTCAGTACTTCCCGATCTCTGCTACCATCGCGTTAAGTGTACTGCCTCCTGTACTTTTCTACAGTGACCTCACCATGTAATACACTTACAAACCCCTTGAGGACCCTTAGATTTCGTTTGGCAAATCTGCAGCCCAACCCTAGGTAGCTGTGGCTCCGAGCAGTAAGGCTTACGCAAAGAAACAAGTGTACAGCAGTTAAACAGCACAGAAACAATTGAAGAAGAAATCGACTAGACTAAGGATATCCGACACCAATTTATAAAAAAAGACTATTTTTAGATACCACAACAAAAAAGATCTCCTGGAGAGTTACGGAGATCTGGTCGATTTTAAAGTTCACTATTACTTCACCTATTACACACAATCACCCACTGATGCACATACCACAAACATGAACAGTGCAAACAACTCCCATTAAAAGTCCCTCCCCCCTCCCCCCCCTTTCGGGGTGAAGGGCTTGCTGGGCATTGCAGCTTCCACCTAGCATGGAGCTGAACCAGATAATGAAGCATGCCACTTAGGTGGGTGAGTGCTCAGAGTAAGAATTTTGGAATGCCCTCAAAATGTGTGTGGCATAGACATTGGACACTGCGTATAGGACCCCTCTTACTTGAACCTCGCCTAGATGTTAGGTTGTGGGTAATACTGCGGAACATCACACTTTTTGATTTCTTTAGGTATTGAGAGGGTGGATATGTGACAGACCAATAATAATATGCCCCCCACTTGTTAGCCTATTGCAGTACACCAGTTCCTAAAGATATTTTTCCCTCTCTTAAAAAATGAGAACTCAAATAAGTAGAACCACAGATATTCAAATGCTGAAGGAGATCCATCTAAAAAAAATATGCACGTGCCTTTCAGGGCTCCTACTGGTTTTCATAGCCCGTGATATTCTGGCGCTTACACAGCCCACTTCATTTTAAACCCTGAATCGACTGAATGATGAACAGAAATGCTTCACATTATGAAGATATTGAACAGCATGTTTAAAGGCCTTCCCCAAGATAAGATGGGTATCACTGCATGGTACGACCTACCATCAGAGCATCGTTCGCTGCCTGGTGGGCATCCTTTGCTGCTTTCTCTGCATTCTTGACTGCATCGATGATACTGGCGTAGGCATTCGAGGCATTGATCGCCCTTTGGATAAACTCATCTTGGTTGGCATCCTGGATCACACTAGGAAAAAATAGAACAAACCAGGCTCTGAACAGGATGTGTGAGAAAGAGCTTCTTTTAGTGGTACCCATTTCACCAATTTTTTTCTGCTGCTAATTTAAAATGTAGGAACTGGTGAAAGTGTTGAAGAGCCACATAGTCCAATTGGACTACTTAACTTTTAATAAGTAAAACCATAGTAATATGTGCAATAAAAGTTGAATGTCACACAGGGCTGCAGTGTTCAATTACATCACCCACATTAGTCACTTTAACAGGTCTGCAGGCCTGCCACTGCAGCCTAACACCTGAGCAACACATGTCAACAGAAACCATTCTGATATGTAAAAAATTCTACTTTTTATATTAGCTAAGTCACCTACCTGTAAGTGGTGCTTTGAAGCCCACATAATGTGTACAATTGGGTCACATTATTATAAAACTCAAATGTCCCTGCAGTCACCAGATTAAAGTCAACATTTCACATTGTAGGATGCAGTAGTTTCTTACTACTGAAAAGGCCCACTTCAGATTAAATGTTATAATTTAAAAAAACTGGCTAGGAGAAAAGTTACAGAGATGATCCGCACCTCATTGGAATATTTAGCTAAAATCCAATTAAGTGCTAGATTTGCATATAGATCTTAGGGTGATTTTGAAAAAAAGTAGATTTAGTGGACAACCTGGACAGTAATGAATTCTGTTTGATCACCATTCCTCCTCGGCAGTAGCAGTGATTAGTTCCGCAGAAAGAGGACAATGTCCTCTTCCTACCAGGGGTCTCTAATCACAGGTAGCCTCCCATGCTTACTTTGGAAGCTAGGGGAGCGAGAAGGAATTCAACTTAACTTGGACCACAAAGGGGAGTAATGCTGAGAGAAGGACTGAGGTTTGGCCTGGTTCCCACTTCTAGACAATAACTAGAAATGATCATTTAGTATCAAATCAGCGGGTCTCATGCAGCCTTCGGGAAACAAAGGGCAGAGTTTATCCCAGGACCAGCAGACCGTTTAGCACTGGGACCGGAGTTTAAGCCCATGCTGCGGAGAGTGAGTCTGCCTGCCTACTAATACTGGCTGTGGTATGGTACTCTGTAAGTTTCTGGACTTTGGGAGTGAGCAGGGGGAAAATGTTTAGGAACCTCAGACGTTTAGTAGCACTCAAGCCTATTAGCCTGCATAGGAATGGGACCTACCTACCTCTCCTCTACTGGCCTGTGTAAAGCAGAACTGTTTCGCCTTTCTGATTTTCATTTGTGGTTCAAGTTTGCCATCTGGTGGTGGCTTTTGGAAATGCGCACATACCTGTATAGACGGTATGCAGTTTCCTTGCTCTTTAGATAGACAGAAAAGCAGTCAAGGAGACAGATAGATAGATATCTTGATTCTCTTAATCTAATTTTTGTTATTTTTCTGATCACATTTTTTGACTAAATTAGTTTGGATATTTTAATATGTTCTCTGAGATAAACAGATTAGTTTTGTTTTGATGCTGCTTAAATATGTAACTCTAATTTCTCTGGGGAAAAGCCAGCTGCTCTGTGTAGTTGCTACCAGGGGTTTAGCCCAGTTTTCTCACTGAAACTGTTTTTCTTAAGAAATGCCTCAATTAGTGGTCTAATAATCCTGAATTACACAAGAGCTGCATGGAACTTAGGCACGTCAGCTCACAAAATGAAATAGGAACTCGGAACAATGACGGAGGAGCCATTTCGAAATGATTAGTATCGCATGCCATCAAAACAAAACACATTAACCATAGACCACACAAGCGCTTAGACTTGCACAATGTGGTGTCAAAAGGAGAGGAAGTGACCACAGAACACAGACACCGAACTGGCCCATTAGAGGGCAGTCCAGTCCATTACCGTACACACTGCAAGGTCTTTCTGCTAATGGCAATGTACATCTGCCACATTTCAAGCCCTGTTTTTCACCCTCAAGCTTCACCTTTAAGCTGTGCTCTCACAATTCTAGTTAGTGAGACACCTGACCATCAGCTAATGAGGACACAGTCCTGAGAAAGAAAACAAATGCTGAGATACAATGTCAAAACGCTGGAGATCCTCCTGCAAACATCCAGACCCAGCAGAGGAAAGAAATAAAAATCTGAAGATGGCGACCAAAGGTGGGAGCTTATGGAGGACGTCAAAAGGTGCATCAAATGGAGATACATGGACGTCCACCAACAACTAACAGAAATATAGTAGAAGGACAAAAGGTTTTTGGACACAATTCCGGACACAACCGTTAGATGCGAAATAATGCACAGGTTGTGAATCCAGAAAAGATTCACACTGCAAAAATAATTATTTAACTCACCCCAGCACCTACCATGTAAATCCATCAACACAAGTTGACTTGCATGGCACTTCTCCCTACCTTTATCTATTACTTAATGGCCATGGCCCCTTCAAAACACAAAAGAACATCGCAACAGAACAGGTTTTTTTTAGTCAATAACAGCACAGTTGGCATGCAGGTTTCAACAAAACGACAGGTGTGTATAAATACAGATCTTAGCATGTTTGCTCTAGACAGAATCTTTCCAAGGGTTGACAGTTTAAGAGTCTAAATAAGACGACTTTTAGGGTATCAGTTCTGTAGTAAAGAGGCAGTAGGATATCTTTTCAGCACTTACAACATTTACAACAGGTCATTAAACCACACAGTGTCATTGTTGCCAGCTTAGCTTTGCTGTGGTCTGTCATACTGTTGAAACATCTGTTGGTCTCAATGTCAAGGAAACAGAATTGAACACTTCATTGCATGCGGTGTGTCCAGTCCTGCAGGTTTTATGCACCATGTCACCAAATTCTTAATTTTCGAAATGGCAATTCTCACCTAGAGAGATTCTTGGCCAGTTCATCAAGCAGTTTTGCGTGCTCCTCGGCCTCCTCCACAATGGGGATCTTGCTGCTGGCGGGTGAGAAACGCTTTACCTTCTCCATCAATGGAATCCGTGCCCCATCCAGACGAGCCGCCAGCTTTTCATACTCCTGGAAGGAGGAAGGGAAGGGAGGGTAAAAGGTCATGTTAGATGAGGAGGTTCTACTTAACTTCGAAAGTTACCCACCTCCCCTTTCAATTGGTGTCGTAGAAACCCAATGTCTACTTGAAATGTCCAAGTATCATGGTGATAGCAGTGATTCCGATTACTCTCTGATGACTAGTAAAACCCAATTAATGGTCACCAAGACCAACCTCATATCCCTCAATGTCTCTCTATAGACCAGGAGGCTCTCACCGCCTTCAGCCATCCCACATCCCTCAATGTCCCATGGTGCATAAACACTTTGAACACCAGTATCTTGTCCTCAAACGAAATAATGTTCACAAACAAAAACAAATCTGATATCCCGGGATTGGGAATTTACCATGTGCGATAATCAAGTCCTATTCTAAGTTAAGTTCTTCACAATGGAACACAGCATTGGGTTTTTATTGTGTTATGCCTGAAAATCTACATATCACAGTATTCTCCATGCATTTTTTTCAAGTGGAATATTGATAGGTTTCATTCAGTTCAGTTAATTCATTCTTTCTGGAAAGCCTCCAAACAGGAGCCCATGAAATCCCAGAAGTCCTTCTTCTGAAAACCAGCATACCATTCTAGTCATCCTGGGACGGCCTGAAGAAGATTTCAAATGAATGGTGCAGGGGTAATCCTGATCCCTGCGTGTCGCTCACAAGGAGAGGATGAGCTCCCACCCTCGACTCCCAAAACCCTCTCAAATCAATACCACTTGGTGAATCATGGGCCACAAGAGACCCCAAAGGACTATGGATCAAAACAGCAACAGGACAGCTCTGTGATGAAGGCCATTCCAAATATCTGCATTTATCTTTGGATACATCTTGCTATGTGAAAAAGAAAACTATAACTAAGTTTTAGGCCACAAACAGAATGAAATCTTTAGAAAAAAGAACAGCACTTGGGAGAGGTAGTTAAAAACAGGAAGATGTTTTAGAAGACAAGAAAGGAGATGTTTGGGATAGTGAGTGGAGTTGTGGTAAGAAAAGGTTCAATGGGCAGACACACAAGTGGTAGATCTGAAAGATTTGGGGAGAAATGTTACAGGAAAAAGGTTGATGCTCCTCCCAAGGCCGATGCACTTTGAAGAGAGGTCAGGCAATAAGTAGTACTCAAGAAATACAAAAAGGAAGAGAAACAAATCAGTATAACAAAGAAATATGCTCGCTCTTTAGGCTAAAACCTGGCGACATGTACAACTTTGTCTAAAATGTCAATTACGTTGTCTAAAGTAATTATGTCAGTGGGTCATGTAAATTTGCTAATACAGTTTTTCCCATTTTTGACTTCTTATGCACGATTTATTATCCACACATTTTAGTGAAGCGATTTGGACAAGGGATAATTTTCTGCTTCACCTTAGTAGGCCCATGCTGGACTATGCATCTGAATAGCCAATAGGGCTGTCGCACAGTCTGT
This sequence comes from Triturus cristatus, assembly GCF_964204655.1. Lineage (NCBI taxonomy): Eukaryota > Metazoa > Chordata > Amphibia > Caudata > Salamandridae > Triturus > Triturus cristatus. The sequence continues at coordinate 1,663,753,608 of NC_140590.1, read as the reverse complement.
CATGTCTCGAACAACCATCCCTGTTGCATCCTTAATTTAAAATCTATACCTATTACCAAAGACGACTTCTCTTCCCCAGAAGAGTCTTGTGGAGACAGTCTGTTTTCTCATGAAAGTAGCTGCTAGATGGTAGTAAGCAGAGACCAAGAAATTGCAGCAAATAGCCAATTCAAATAGAAATTCTGTGAAGGGAGACTTCACTTAAAGTTCACACCCGAAGCTCATTATCTTGTATTTTTTAACTGTAGGGAACAGGGCTCTTGTTGCAGTTAAAACCCCCCCACCCTGTATTTTGCCTCCTTTTTTTAGCTGCTAGATGCTGATTTTCGACTCTGGTAGTACACTGAGACCGACTAACTAGACCTCGGTGCCAGTGCTACTTCCCTAAAACAAGGCAAAGTCTAATTCTGCTACAATTGGCCAAGGACTGTAGCACCCCTGTAAATCCCTAGTACACGGTACTCCAGGGGTACTAAAGAGGGTCCCTAAGGGCTGTAGCTGATCATATACCACAATAAGAGCCCCACATAGAAATTCCACACAGACTACCAGTGCAGGCTGTGTGACAAGAGTGAAAACACTCCTGTGTGTCATGCCAAAGTCACTGCCTCTAATATATGTAAGTCGCCCCTACAGCAGCCCTCTGAGCCCTAACGCAGTGTGCATTGTATTTTGTGATGGACACTGGTGATAACGAGTTCCCCAGTGAAATGATGGCTTCAACGAAAGTAGGGATGTTTGGTATCCAGCTTCTCATCATAATGAACCCACACTGATGTCAGCGTTGGATTTATTAATACATGCACACAGAGGGCACCTCAGAGGTGCCCCTGGGAAACCTACCAGCCCCCTGGTGTGTTGGCTGACTGGTTTCTGCCAGCTTGCCACCAGAGAGGAGTGTCTGAACCTTAAGGATGAGAGCCTTTGTTCTCAGGAGATCCGAAGCAAAGCTTGCTTGGGAAGAGGGGGATAATACCCCCTCCCATAGGATAAACTGCTGATTACCATGCCAACGCAGAAGCTACTGCCTTTGAAATAAGAGTCTTTTCAAAGGAAAGGAAGCAGACCCCCTTTGTCCAGAGACCTTTGGCACCTGGACAGGTGGGAAAATCAGCTCGTAAAGTAGGCGTACCCACCACCAGGCTAGTACCACCCCTAAGGTGGCCTAATCTGAGGTGCTCCTCGGCCTCCTCCACAAAGTGGTCATATAGGGGGCATAGAGATCCCAAGGGCAAGTAGACCATTAGTTACTACCCCTCACTCCCTTAACACCTCTAAATTGAATATTTAAGTGACCCCTTGATACCAGATCTTCAGATTTCAATGGCTCAAGAGGAGGAGTGGACAAAGAAGAGTCCTGTCACAAGAACGTATAGTTTACCTGTCGGTGTAGTTTTGCAGCTTGAAGACTTTCTGGATTCACTACGCTGTGCATTATTCCGCCATCTAGTAGTTGGGTTCGGAATTGTCGTCTTTTCTTTTTTTTTGGTGGCCCAGGTGGGCGTCGACATAGCACCATTTGGTGTCCTTCGTGACGTTGACGCCCTTCCCTCCGGAAGCTCCCACCTTTGGTCGCCATCTTCGGATTATTTTTTCTTGTCTTGGGTTACTGTTTCTCTTCTTTTAAACTTTTAAAGTCTTATTCCTGTTTTACTCCTTAGAAAAGCATAGGCAAATGTCTTTGACCAACTTATCCATAGCGCATTCCCTTGGGACTGATGGCCTGGTTGTCTGGATGCGAAGTGTTGGCATTTTGCACTTAGGTGTGTTGCAAATAGGTCAATTTGCGATGTATCCCAATTCATGAATAGCTTCTCTATTTCCTGCTGGTTGAGCTCCCATTCGTGGGATGCTGACATCAGCCTGCTGAGTCAGTCTGCTTCCACATTGTCCTTCCCTGGAAGATGTATTGCTAGTAGGTCTATTCTCAGTGGAATGGCCCATCTCCATATTTCCTGTGCTAGCCTTGATAGTGCTACTGGTTGCGTTCCTCCTTGTTTGTTGATGTAGAACATGGGGGTAGTGTTGTCTGTTTGGATCAACACCCTGTTCCCGTACAGCTCCTTCTGGAAGGCTTTTAAAGCTAGGGACACTGTCTTGAGCTCTAGGTAGCTGATGTGTTTGACCACATCCTGCTGCGACCATAACCCCCTCCCCTTGAGTCTGTTCATGTGTGCGCCCCACTCTATTTGGGAGGCGTCTGTCGTGATGGTCACTGTTGGAGTTAGTTGTGTGAATGGGTTTCCCTGTGATATCTTTTCCTTGTTCCACCACGCCATTTCCTGATGCACTGCGTGTGTGACAACCACTAGATCTTCCCAACTTCCTGTTGCCTGTGACCATTGCCGCTGTATCCATTCTTGGAATAGTCTCATGTGGAGGCGAATAGTTGGGACAAGGTGTATGCATGATGCCATCATTCCCATTAGTTTGCTCACTGTCCTCACTGTCAGAGCTCACCCCTTGTGGTAAAGATGTGTCTCCTCCAGTATTGCCAAAGTTCTTTGTGCTGGGAAACACCTTGCCTTGTATGGTGTTGATCTCTGCTCCTAAGAATATCTTCACCTGTTCTGGTTTTATTGAAGACTTTCCCCAATGGAATGAGAAACCCAGTTGGATTAGCGTTTGACCTGCTGGATATGTTGTTCGCATTGCCTGTAAGAGCTTGCTTTTAAGAGCCAGTCGTCGAGGTAGGGGTATACGTGTATCCCTTGCCATCTTAGGTGCGCTGCAACCGCTGCTAGGCATTTTGTAAACACCCTTGGTGCAGATTTCAGTCTGAATGCTAGTACTGTGAACTGGTAGTGAGTTTGGTTGATAACAAACCTTAGTAGGCGTTTGTGTTTGTTGTTGATGGGGATGTGCAAGTGCGCGTCCTTTAAGTCTATAGTTGCCATGTAATCTCCCTTCTGTATTTGTGGTATTACTTCTTGCAGAGATGTCATCTTGAATCTTTGTGTTCTTATGAACTTGTTTAAGAACCTTAGATCTAGAATAGGCCTTAGTGTTTCATCCACCTTTGGTACGAGGATGTATGTGGAATAAACTCCCTTGTACCTCTCCTTGTGCGGCACTATTTCTATTGCCTCCTTGCTGAGCAGTTCCTGCGCTTCTAGCTGCAAGAGCGAAAGTTCCTGTGCTGAGTGCACCTTGTTGTTCGGTCTCCTGTTTGGAGGTTTTTTTTCTAGCTCTATACAGTAGCCGTATTGTATGATGTTTAGTATCCATTTGTCTGTTGTAACCTTCCTCCATTACTGGTGGAAGGCCCTTATTCTGCCTCCTACTGGTGTTAAATGTTCGAGGAACTGTTTGTCTTGTAAAACCCGGTTTTGGTTTTGTTTTATGTTTTGATGCCCCCCTAGAGGTATTGTTAGGGTGGGCGTTTGTCTTTTGGTGAAGTCACTTGGGTGTGTGCTGTTGCCCTCCTCTCCCTGCCTGTCTTCGTCCGTTAGAGCGCCCTCGAAAGGACTGGCCTCGTGGCTGGTACTACCAGTCCTGCTGCTGCTGTCCTTGCTGCTGCTGGCCCTGGCCGCTTCCTTGGTAACCTTGTTGGAAGGTTTGGTGCAATGTACTTGGTAAGTTGCCTCCTCTACCATTTGGCCTTCTTGAGGATGTACCCTTTCTCATTCATCTGAACTCTAAAATCCCATGGACCTTGCTGTCTCGTTGTCCTTTTTGAGCTGAGTTAACTTGTCGTCAACTGGCATTCCAAAAAGCTGCTCTCCGTTGAAGGGTGTGTTAAGGATCTTGTTTTGTACCTCAGGCTTGAAGCCTGAAATCCTAAGCCATGCGTGTCTTTTCTCTGTCACACCAATCATCACTTGCCTGCTGGACGTCTCCGCAGCATCCAAGGCAGACTTCAAACATGTGTTAGCCATGTTTTTCCCTTCCTCTACCAGTTGGGCTGCCCTTTGCGGATACTGGTCTGGTAGATGTTTCAGGATTTGCCCCACTTCCTCCCAGTGCTGGTAAGCGTGCTTGTTGATTAGGGCATTTGAGTTGGCGATGCGCCATTGAATCGCTGCACTCCGATCTACTTTCCTCCCCATGAGGTCCATCCTTCTACTCTCCTTGTCAGGAGGTGGTCCGGCATTTGTGGGTACATAGGCCATTTTCCTAGCCGTTGCTGCTATTATGGAATCAGCTGGCACTGATCCCTGAATGTAAGCAGGGTCCTTTGATCAGTGCTTGTACTTCTTTTCTGTCCTTGGAGTCACTGATTTACAGACAGCTGGCTCCTTGAAAGCCTCCCTGCCCTGGTCCAACACACTAGGGAGCATGGGCAGGAATTGACTCCTTGTGTGGGTAAAAGAGTCTCTAGGAGAAAGCAAGCTCTGGGCTTTTCCTCCTCCAATTTCACTCCATATGTCTCTGTACCATTCTTAACTACCATATAATAGATCCCTATATCATCTGGCGGTTATCATCTGGCGGTGAAGGCTTCGAGGGTAAGTGTCTACTCCTTCTTCTGGTATTTCGGCGTCGAGGTCATGCCACTCTAAGTCTTGCGCCTCCGAGGATGTTGAGTCCTGGTAGGTTTGCTGCTCCTCCTCACCTTCGCCCTCGAAATAATACAGGGCTTCTTCTTCCTGTTCCTCAACTGGTTCAGGTGTTTTCGGCGGTTCCGGGTCTTCGACGCCCTTTTCGACCTCGGTCTTCAGCGGGATGGTGTCCTGGCTCATCTTTTAGTCAAAGTGCTTCTTCTGCTGCAGGATGCTCGCCATTTCGGCCTTTTCTTCCTCTCCATCTCGGCAGCTTGCTCGGCGTCGAGAGTTTGAGCGCTTCGCTTCGAGGTAGTCGACGTTGAAGTCGTTTTTGACCTTTCTTTTCTCAGCGTCGAACAGTCCTGTTCAGTGGCTTCCTTCGACGACCTTGATTTTTCATGGGTCTTTGCCGTCTGGGAGTCCTTTTAGAAGGATCCGCTGGGCTGCTTGTCCTTGGATGCTGTTGCTTTCATCGAGTGTTTCGATGGCAATGCTCCCTTCGAGGACTTTGTTTCACTCTTACGAGTTTTGGTCGAGGGTCTGGGGTTCGACGACTCTTACCTCCTTTGACGTTTTCTTTTGGACTTAAATGACAGTGCTGTTCTCTGGTCCTTCAGCGATGTTGTCCTCCTCTCAACTGGAGAGGCCCAAGTCTCGGAGCGATGGAGGTGGCCCCTGCCCCTGAATGGAGTGGTCTGCCCTTCTCTGCCTCTCTCTTACTCGGAGGGTCTAGGATGTGAATGCAGAGAACGCGTCGCAGTCCTCGCTGTTGTGGTCGAGCGGCAGGCAGTGGTTGTAGACTGGATGCTTGTCCTTCAGGGCATATTTGTGGTGGCAATTGGTGCAAAACTTGAAAGGTGTTTTGTCCATCCCCGTGCTCAGGGAGTCCCATGTGCGCATTTTCCGTTGAACGTCGAGATCTTGGGTGAAAAACCTTCTCCTTCGTCGCCCCGGTTACCTGACTGTCCCGGTTACCTGACCTGAAGTTGGGTGTGTTGAAATCTGTGATTTTCGTCGATTCTCTCTCCAATTCTCTGGAACTCTTCCGTAACGATCCAGATCCAATGGCGGAAAAAAGAATCTGAAGATGGAGACCAAAGGTAGGAGCTTCCTGAAGAATGACCACATGGGCCACTATAAAAAAATAAATAATAATAATTTTAAAAAAAGAGAAAAGACAACACTTCCGGACCCAACCACTAGATGGCGAAATAATGCACAGCATAGTGAATCCAGAAAGATTCACGCTGCAAAACCGAGGAGCAGCTAGAACGGTCGACCTCGAAGCTGGAGAACCGGGATTGAGTCTCTGCAACGACGCTCAACATCCTGTGATTCTGGGCAAATCACTTAATCTCCCTGTGCCAAACAAAAATTAATGTGTCCTTGTGTAACGAAACTGGTGCTCATGTAAAACGCTCTGACACCAGATATCTTCATGTCTAGTTCACGCTATATTAAAAAAAAAAAAAAAAACAATTGTGGAGAAAGCAGAGTTGTACTGCCACTGTGCACGGTCTAAGAAACCAGGAGGGCTGCCAATTGTCTGAATAAAGTCCTTTGTAGTAGAGGAGCTACTCCCTTGCAGCCGCAGGCACCAAAGACGCAGGGTGCTGTCACCGAGATGCCACCCCCGGCCAGTCCGACTCAGCAGCTCCCCAGGAGGAGGACCCTGTGCTCCTGAAGGTCAGATCTGTCTCTCCCCCGAGCGGGAAGACAACAGGACAAATTCCTGCTTATCGGGCCCCGTGCAGCAGTCAATGCTTGTTATGCCCATTCCGGACACCAACACTGAGGAAGACCGACCTACACGTCGAAGGACTTCAGGGACAGTGAGACCGACAACGTGAGTGGCCTAGCTGTCCTGTTTGCTCCTCTTCTATGAAACTAAGACCAAGACATGAGTCTGTGACCACCACCACCCGAAGCTTTAAAGAACCTATGCACCTGCGCTCCAGAGCCAGAGTCCTAGGAAGGTGATGTGCCAACGGGGTCCCCGGATCCACAAGAGCTAAGCCCATGCTTGGGTTTGCCCAGATTGGAACCGAAGCCAAAAGACACCACTGCACCCAAGCCCCACATCCTGAGGAGAAGTGGACTAAGGGTGTCCCTGTGTGCCTGAGGATCTCAAGGGTCGAGTCCCCCTGTCAGTTCCACTGGACTGGTCCCCCAGTCCTAGCTTGCAGCCTCTTTGTAACCGGACCATTCTCCCATTGAAGTGAATGAGACACCCGACGCTGTGACACCTTTGCACGTGGACGCCACAGAGCTCCCCGAGGTGACCTGTTGATGTGGCCTTGGACCTTGCTCAATACTCACCTTAATTCCAGAAGAGCAGTCCCGTGAGTCGCTGACAAGTGCCTGAATGCAACACGTTTTTCCTCCATAGGAGACCATTACCGATCCAGAAAATGCACTGCATCTATTTTTTTAAACTGTAAAAATTAATAACTTGAAAAGTACTTACCAGATTCCGATGATCTTGGTATCTAAATTTATATAAAAGTACGAATTATTTTTAAAAATTGGTGTCGGATTTGTTTACTGAGTGTGGTCCAACTTACTGCCTTTGTGTGTGTAATAAATGCTTAGCACTACCCTATGATATCCCTAACTGCTCGCCCACACTACCACAAATTGAGCATTTAGGGTGTCCTTTGTGCCTCTGTAATTCCTTTGGGGTTTGCCTGAACTCTTTGCACGATATACCTCTTTTTGGTATATCATATAAAGAGCCAGCTTCCTACATTCACAATAAATTGTGAAAGACAATGCAGACTGTGTGAGAAAGTGGCTCTGTATATACTGTTCCCTAATAGGTACAGGGTGTACAGAGTCCACAGTCCCCCAGAGGCTGATAGAGGTCAAAGTTAGGTATGACCTTACTCTCAAAAGTGGTAGCTTGGTCGAGCAGTAAGGCAGTACCAGAGGACAGTGTAAAGCATTTATTGTACACACTCAGTCAGCAAATGGTTTCACACACTCAATAACTGAACTCTAGGCCAATGATTTGTATATATAAAATATATGCTTGTTTTATTTTTAGAACCACAAGGGGATAAAAATATACTTTCTCAGAATGAGAGGTTGAATATAAATACTTTTGTTTCAAGCAATAAATTTGTAAAACAGTCACAGTTGGTTGCAATAAACAATCCTATTTCCTAAACATAACAATGCATTGAGCTCAATGGTAAATTCAGGTTATTTGTAATAAATTACTTTTCAGATTACTTTTGGAATTCCAGGTCTGGATCCTAGAACCAGCCTGGGGTCAGTATTCAGAATCAAGTGAGGAAAGTCGACTTAATAACTGTAAGGATTTTTAGATAATATTTAGCTATTTCAAAAGTTAGCACTTAGAAAATATTTCACAGAAAACATTCAATGGATCTCTATGGCAAGAAATTCAAATTGCAGGTAGAGTACTTTATCGTTACTTTAGTAATCCAGGACTGGGTGCCTAGACCCAGGACTGGGGTCCTTATCAAAAGCAGGTAAGTAATTTCGTTTGCAGAAATGGTACGATTTTAAAAGAATATTTCAAATTTGCAAAAGTAGACACTTAGAAGAAATTTCACAGAAAAGCAGACAATGGTTTCCTATGGGAGAAAAATGAGTTAGAAGTAAGTATAGTTGTGAACACTTTTCAGAGTCAGGGCTGGGCACCAAGATCCAGCACTGGGAGCTCACCTAGGAGCAGGTGAGTAAATTCGTTTTTGTCACTTGGCTGATTTTTGGTGAATTTTTGCAGTTTTGAAAAGTTCACACTTAGAAGATTTTTGAAGAAAAAGCCAGTCAATGTTACCCTATGAGGAAAATGAAGTTAGCGGTTTAAGGGTAAGTACTCGACTGGTAATGTTGAAATTCCGGGCATGGACTCAGGGGTCCCCCAGTGTCAGGTAAGCACAGTTGGTTCACCCTCAGCGGTTTCAGGACGGCCGGGTGCAGAGAGAGTTGGGCCCAATGTTATCCTATGAGGGATAGGGGGGCCTTGGTTGGTGGCTGCTGTCTGGCAAGCCACGCGGCTGTGGGAGCTGGGCTCCTGGTCACTTACTCAGGGCAAGTGGGGAAGTAGGTTAGAGTAGAGAGGGCACTGCCAGGGCCACTCGGGCGGCTGGGTGCAGGGTGCTTTTGAGCCTTAGGGCGCTCAATGGAAATCAATGGGAATGTTCCGGTTTGGAAAGAGGCTGCAGGCTCGGGGACGAGGATGTTTCAGGTGCCACCACCACTTCGAGAGGTAAGTTGGGTAGTTGTAGGTTAGGTGGGTACCCCGGGATTGGGCACAGGGGGTCGCAGGGCGCCGGGTGCAGGGGTGCCTTTTGACGTCGGGAATCTTACCCTCTGGTTGATCGCGGCTGGGGTGGCACTTGGTTCTGAGGCTGCAGGCTTCTTCCGGGATGTCGAGGGGGGTCCTTGGGTGCCGGACTCGGGGTCACAGTCGCCGTGGGGTCGTCCTCAGGGTCTTTGTCCACTCCGGCACTGGCCAGGCTTGGCTGGTGCAGAGTGTGTTGGGTCCGCGGTCCCGGGCTGGTGCCAGGGATAGCAAGTAGGTTTCTTGAGTAGAGCCTCTACTCGTGGGAGTCCCAGGGGCTTAGAGCTAAAGGGTAGCCAGGTCCTCCGGGGTTGGTGAGGTTGCTGGCCACGTGGGATGCCGCGCTGGTGCAGGTTCGAGAGTCGACAGGCCGGTAGGGCTGGGGCCAAAGCAGTTGGTGTCTTCTTCTCTTTTTAGCAGCTGCAGGGCAGGTCTTTGTTCTTCTTGCTCTTCTTGTCGTTTTTCTATCTGGAATCTGGGGAAGGAAGGTTCAGGGGGCCCCTAAATACTAGATTTAGGGGCGTTACAGGTAGGTGAAGGCCAGGGACCAATGGGTCCTTGTCCTGGGGTGGGTACACCCCCTATCCTGCCTCTCTCCTGTGGGAGGGGGGCAGTAGCCTAATCCTGATAGGGTAGGGCCTCCCATCTTCAAGATGGCGAGAGCCCGGAGATGTGCTTCACCTCGCCTCCCCCACCTGAGGGGTGGGGTGGGCAGGCTGGCACATCCCCTGTCCTTGTATGGGGTTTCCGGCCAAGCTTCCCGCCAGAGTGGGGGGTTGCAGTGGCCTGGGGAAACTCCAACTGGCGGCATGCCTTTGAAGCTTCCCTTTGCTCATCCTGGGGGAGGAGATTTCTCACCTCACCCAGGATGTGCATTGTTGCAGGCCCGGGAGAGCAGGGGCTCTCCCACCCAGGGGTCCAGCAACGTGTCTGCTGTGTGGCAGCCTGGGCAGCCTCAGAGCAGACGTGGATTGCAAGTTAGCTGTAAGGGGGCATCTTCTAAGATGCCCTCTGGGGTGCTTAGTACATTAAATCCCACACTGGCATCAGTGTGGGTTCAATGTGCTGAGAAGTTTGATACCAAACTTCCCAGGCTTCAGTGTTGCCAGTATGGTGCTGTGGAGCTCGTGTTTGACAAGCTCTCAGCACCATGTATCCTTAAATGACAGCACTGCACTTACAGTGCCCAGGAATGGACCCGGGTACTGTAGGGGCACAGGGCTCCTGCTCCTGTGCCCACACCATAGGCGTAATGCACCCAGCTAGAGGGGTGGCTGGCATATGCCTTGGCAGTGTAGGTGATGGGCATGGTACACAGTGATGTGTGCCATGTCGACTCTTTGTTTTGTCCTGCACCCAGACACTCAGCCTGCAAGGGCAGTGTGTGTGTGTAAGGGTACAGGGCCTCTGAGGGTGGCACAATGAGTGCTGCAGCCCTGAGAGGCCTTCCCTGGTCACAAGGCCCTGGGTACCTAGGGTACCAGTTACTAGGGGCTGACATGTGGCTAGGGTTTGCCAATTTGGAGTTTGTGTGGTTTAAGGAAGGAACATAGGCCCTGGGCACCTGATTGGCAGGAACCCAGGGTACACTCAATCGAAGTACATTCAGCAATTTAGCAAAAAGTGGGGGCATACCATGCAAGAAAGATGGCACTTTCTCACACAACCCCCCCCCAAACGAAAGGTGATGAGACTAACCTTGTCCTATGGAGTCTTCATTGTCTAAGTGGAAGAACCTGGAAAGTCCATCTGCATTGGCATGGGCAGTCCCTGGTCTGTGTTCCACTTCAAAGTCCATTCCCTGTAGGGAGATGGACCACCTCAGTAGTTTTGGATTTTCCCCTTTCATCTGCATTAGCCATCTGAGAGGTCTGTGGTCAGTTTGAACTAGGAAGTGAGTGCCAAACAAGTATGGCCTCAGCTTTTTCAGGGACCAAACCACAGCAAAGGCCTCCCTCTCAATGGCACTCCAACGCTGCTCTCTAGGGAGTAGTCTTCTGCTTATAAAAGCAACAGGTTGGTCTTGGCCTTCATCATTGGTCTGGGATAGGACCGCTCCTATCCCTAGCTCAGAGGCATCAGTCTGCACTATGAACTGCTTGGCATAATCTGGAGCTTTTAGAATTGGTGCTGAGCACATTGCTTCTTTTAGGGTGTCAAAAGCCTTTTGACAACTAACTGTCCAGTTAACTTTCTTGGGCATTTTCTTGGAGGTGAGTTCTGTGAGGGGGGTCACAATGGACCCATACCCCTTCACAAACCTCCTGTAGTACCCAGTCAAGCCAAGGAATGCCCTGACTTGGGTCTGGGTTGTTGGAGCTATCCAGTCCATGATGGCCTGGATTTTGGGTTGTAAGGGCTGTACCTGGCCTCCACCTACAAGGTGGCCCAAGTACACCACAGTGCCCTGCCCTATCTGGCATTTGGATGCCTTGATAGTGAGACCTGCACTCTGCAGAGCCTCTAAAACCTTCCCAAGGTGGATCAGGTGATCCTGCCAGGTGGAGCTAAAGACAGCAATATCATCAAGATAAGCTGCACTAAAGGACTCCAACCCAGCCAGGACATGGTTCACCAACCTCTGGAAGGTGGCAGGGGCATTCTTTAACCCAAAGGGCATCACAGTAAACTGATAATGCCCATCAGGGGTGGAGAATGCTGTCTTTTCTTTTGCTCCTGGGGCCATGCCAATCTGCCAGTACCCTGCAGTTAAGTCAAAGGTACTGAGAAATTTGGCAGCCCCCAATTTGTCTATCAGTTCATCTGCTCTTGGGATAGGGTGAGCATCTGTCTTGGTGACAGAGTTGAGCCCTCTATAGTCCACACAGAACCTCATCTCTCTCTTTTCACCCTGTTGATGAGGTTTGGGGACCAGAACCACTGGGCTAGCCCAGGGGCTCTCTGAAGGCTCAATGACCCCTAACTCCAGCATCTTGCTGACCTCAGCTTTGATGCTTTCCTTGACTTGATCTGACTGTCGATAGATTTTGTTCTTGACAGGTGCACTGTCACCAGTGTCCACATCATGGGTACACCAGCTTGTCAGACCAGGGGTCAGGGAAAAGAGGCTAGCATATTGTTGCAAGACTTGCTTGCAGTCAGTCTGCTGTTGGGCAGAGAGGGTGTCTGAGAAAATCACACCATCTACTGACCCATCTTTTGGGCTGTAGGATAGGAGGTCAGGGAGTGGCTCACTCTCTGCTTCCTGTTCTTCATCAGTCACCATCAGCATGGTGATGTCAGCCCTATCATTGTAGAGTTTAAGGCGGTTCACATGGATGACCCTTTTGGGTGTCCTGCTAGTGCCCAGGTCAACTAGATAGGTGACCTCACTCTTTCTCTCTAGGATAGGGTAAGGGCCACTCCATTTGTCTTGGAGAGCCCTTGGTGCCACTGGCTCCAAAACCCACACCTGTTGCCCTGGTTGAAATTCAACCAGTGCAGCTTTTTGGTCATACCAGTGCTTCTGGAGCTCCTGGCTGGCCTCAAGGTTCTTGGATGCTTTTTCCATATACTCAGCCATTCTGGACCTTAGGCCAAGCACATAGTCCACTATGTCCTGTTTGGGTTCTTGAAGAGGCCTCTCCCAGCCCTCCTTTACAAGACACAGTGGTCCCCTTACAGGATGACCAAACAGAAGTTCAAAGGGTGAGAAACCTACTCCCTTCTGTGGCACTTCCCTGTAGGCGAAAAGCAAGCATGGTAATAGGACATCCCACCTCCTTTTGAGTTTCTCAGGGAGTCCCATGATCATACCTTTCAATGTCTTGTTGAACCTCTCAACAAGGCCATTGGTTTGTGGGTGGTAGGGTGTAGTAAACTTGTACTGCACTCCACACTCTTTCCACATGTGTGTTAGGTAAGCAGACATGAAGTTGGAACCTCTGTCTGAAACCACCTCCTTAGGAAAACCCACCCTGGTGAAGACACCCAGGAGGGCCTTGGCTACTGCAGGAGCTGTAGTAGTCCTAAGTGGAATTGCTTCAGGGTACCTAGTAGCATGATCCACTACTACTAGAATGAATTTGTTCCCTGAGGCTGTGGGAGGTTCGAGTGGACCCACAATGTCCACACCTACCCTTTCAAAGGGGACCCCCACCACTGGTAGTGGAATGAGGGGGGCCTTTGGGTGGCCACCTGTCTTGCCACTGGCCTGACAGGTAACACAGGAGCTGACAAACTCCTTCACCTTTTGGTGCATCTGGGGCCAGTAAAAGTGACTCACTAACCTTTCCCAAGTTTTGGATTGCCCCAGATGTCCAGCTAGGGGGATGTCATGAGCCAAAGTTAGGAGGAACTCCCTGTACTTCTGTGGCAATACCACCCTCCTGGTGGCTCCAGGAGTGGGGTCTCTTGCCTCAGCATACAGTAATCCCTCTTCCCAATAAGCTCTGTGGGTACCACTGACATCTCCCCTGGCTTCTGAAGCAGCTTGTTGTCTCAGGCTTTCAAGAGTGGGACAGTCTCGCTGACCCTGGCACAGCTCTTCCCTAGAGGGTCCCCCTGGGCCCAAGAGTTCAACCTGGTAAGGGTCAAGCTCCATGGACTCAGTTCCCTCAGAGGTATCTACATCCTCTCCAGGGGGAGAGGGGTTCTGAGTGTTGGGCTGTACAGAAGCTGGTCCCCCAGTCTTCTTGTCCTTCCTCTTGGTTGGTTGGGCCATTATTCCAGGCTCCAAACCTACTTTTTCACCCTTCCTCTTGCTCTGTGCTCTGGTTTGCACACACACCAATTCAGGGATGCCCAGCATGGCTGCATGGGCCTTTAACTCAACCTCAGCCCAGGCTGAGGTTTCCAGATCATTTCCAAGCAGACATGCAGCTGGCAACTTTGGAGAGACCACTACCTGTTTCAGGCCAGTAACCCCCCCCAGCCTAATGTTACCATGGCCATGGGATGACTAGTGGTGACACTGTCAGCGTTGGTGACTGGGTAAGACTTCCCAATCAAGTATTGCTCAGGGGAAACCAGTGTGTCTTTCACCATAGTGACACTGGCACCTGTATCCCTCAGAGCTTCTACCCTAGTTCCATTCACCCAGGGGTACTGTAAGTATTTCTTCAAGTTGGGGGGCCACACAGCCACAGTGGCAAACTCCACTTCTCCCAAGGAGACTAAACTTGCTTCAGTGTGTTCCCAGATTTGCTCAGGGTACACCTCTGATCCCATTTGTATACTTGCTGCCCCAGGAGTGGCTGTATTGGGTGCCTTAGGGGCTTTGTTTTGGGGGCAAGATACAGTTAGGTGTCCCTGCTTCTTACAGGTATTACAAAAGGCCTTTAAGGGATCAAAGTTCTTCCCCCTATATGGTTGGGGCACATAGGGAGTAGTTTGGGTCCCACCCACCTGAACAGGTTTTTGGGGCCCTTTGGAAGACTCAGACTTTTTATCTTGGGGATTCTCACCACCTTTCCCCTGGGGAGGTTTTGTGACCACCTTCTTTTGGTCACCCCCAGTGGTTGTCTTGGTCACCCTAGTCTTGACCCAGTGGTCCGCCTTCTTTCCCAATTCTTGGGGAGAAATTAGACCTAGGTCTACCAAATGCTGATGCAACTTTTCATTTGTGCAGTTACTCAAAATATGTTCCTTCATGAATAAATTGTACAATCCAGTAAAATCCTGCACACCATGTCCAGCTAACCAACCATCCAGTGTCTTCACTGAGAAGTCTACAAAATCAATCCAGGACTGGGTCTGGGTTTTGTGAGCCCCCCTGAACCTAATTCTATACTCCTCAGTGGTGAATCCAAATCCCTCAATCAGAGCTTTCTTCATGAGGTCATAGGATCCTGCTTCTGGCCCAGAGAGGGTCAGAAGCCTGTCCCTGCAGTTACCAGAGAACAGTTCCCACAGGAGTGCCCCCCAGAGAGGTTTCTTTACTTTCCTGATATCACAAGCCCTCTCAAAGGCTGTGAACCATTTGGTGATATCATCACCTTCCTCAAATTTAGGGACAATCCCTTTGGGGATTTTAAGGTCAGAAGTTTCCTCCCTATCCTTGTTTTTATTATTGCTGCCACCATTGATGGGTGCTAAACCCATCTCTCTCCTTTCCTTTTCTAGAGCCAGCAGCCTGGACTCTAGATCTATTCTTTTGGCCAGCCTCACAAGGCTGTCCTCTTCACTGGGGGGTCCCCCAGTGTTGTCTCTGGGACCAGAGCCACCTGTGTGGTCTCTAGGTGCCCAGATGCTATGTCTTGAGTTGGAGGGTATGGGTGCCATCTCCTCCCTAGGGAATAGTATGGGGAGGTTGCTGTCCTCCTCCCCTGTTTCCCTTTCCTCATCTGACTGGCCATCACCATGTTCAGATGGGTGGTCTTTAGCATACTCAGCCAGGAGCTCCTGGAGCCCTTGTTTGGATGGATGCTGACCCATTTGTAAATTTTTGAGTTTACATAAGGACCTCAATTCCTTGAAAGACAAGTGTAAGTAAGGTGTGAGGTCGAGCTCCTCCACCAGGTCCATGTTATTATTATCACTAATAGCTGGGTTTGTTTGAGACATTCTAACCTGACAGTTCTAACCCTCTACCCTGACTATAGTGACTTTTATTTTTCTAAAATTCTAATGGGACTTAAGCAAGGCCCTAGCAAGACTTTTAGTAATTTTGGAAAAACCAATCAGAATTCTAAAGGCAATTTTTAAGAGTTCTGTCGTGTGATCAGATGGTAACCAAGTAGTCCAACAAATGCAAGTTTGTATCCCACCGCTGATCCACCAATGTGAGAAAGTGGCTCTGTATATACTGTTCCCTAATAGGTACAGGGTGTACAGAGTCCACAGTCCCCCAGAGGCTGATAGAGGTCAAAGTTAGGTATGACCTTACTCTCAAAAGTGGTAGCTTGGTCGAGCAGTAAGGCAGTACCAGAGGACAGTGTAAAGCATTTATTGTACACACTCAGTCAGCAAATGGTTTCACACACTCAATAACTGAACTCTAGGCCAATGATTTGTATATATAAAATATATGCTTGTTTTATTTTTAGAACCACAAGGGGATAAAAATATACTTTCTCAGAATGAGAGGTTGAATATAAATACTTTTGTTTCAAGCAATAAATTTGTAAAACAGTCACAGTTGGTTGCAATAAACAATCCTATTTCCTAAACATAACAATGCATTGAGCTCAATGGTAAATTCAGGTTATTTGTAATAAATTACTTTTCAGATTACTTTTGGAATTCCAGGTCTGGATCCTAGAACCAGCCTGGGGTCAGTATTCAGAATCAAGTGAGGAAAGTCGACTTAATAACTGTAAGGATTTTTAGATAATATTTAGCTATTTCAAAAGTTAGCACTTAGAAAATATTTCACAGAAAACATTCAATGGATCTCTATGGCAAGAAATTCAAATTGCAGGTAGAGTACTTTATCGTTACTTTAGTAATCCAGGACTGGGTGCCTAGACCCAGGACTGGGGTCCTTATCAAAAGCAGGTAAGTAATTTCGTTTGCAGAAATGGTACGATTTTAAAAGAATATTTCAAATTTGCAAAAGTAGACACTTAGAAGAAATTTCACAGAAAAGCAGACAATGGTTTCCTATGGGAGAAAAATGAGTTAGAAGTAAGTATAGTTGTGAACACTTTTCAGAGTCAGGGCTGGGCACCAAGATCCAGCACTGGGAGCTCACCTAGGAGCAGGTGAGTAAATTCGTTTTTGTCACTTGGCTGATTTTTGGTGAATTTTTGCAGTTTTGAAAAGTTCACACTTAGAAGATTTTTGAAGAAAAAGCCAGTCAATGTTACCCTATGAGGAAAATGAAGTTAGCGGTTTAAGGGTAAGTACTCGACTGGTAATGTTGAAATTCCGGGCATGGACTCAGGGGTCCCCCAGTGTCAGGTAAGCACAGTTGGTTCACCCTCAGCGGTTTCAGGACGGCCGGGTGCAGAGAGAGTTGGGCCCAATGTTATCCTATGAGGGATAGGGGGGCCTTGGTTGGTGGCTGCTGTCTGGCAAGCCACGCGGCTGTGGGAGCTGGGCTCCTGGTCACTTACTCAGGGCAAGTGGGGAAGTAGGTTAGAGTAGAGAGGGCACTGCCAGGGCCACTCGGGCGGCTGGGTGCAGGGTGCTTTTGAGCCTTAGGGCGCTCAATGGAAATCAATGGGAATGTTCCGGTTTGGAAAGAGGCTGCAGGCTCGGGGACGAGGATGTTTCAGGTGCCACCACCACTTCGAGAGGTAAGTTGGGTAGTTGTAGGTTAGGTGGGTACCCCGGGATTGGGCACAGGGGGTCGCAGGGCGCCGGGTGCAGGGGTGCCTTTTGACGTCGGGAATCTTACCCTCTGGTTGATCGCGGCTGGGGTGGCACTTGGTTCTGAGGCTGCAGGCTTCTTCCGGGATGTCGAGGGGGGTCCTTGGGTGCCGGACTCGGGGTCACAGTCGCCGTGGGGTCGTCCTCAGGGTCTTTGTCCACTCCGGCACTGGCCAGGCTTGGCTGGTGCAGAGTGTGTTGGGTCCGCGGTCCCGGGCTGGTGCCAGGGATAGCAAGTAGGTTTCTTGAGTAGAGCCTCTACTCGTGGGAGTCCCAGGGGCTTAGAGCTAAAGGGTAGCCAGGTCCTCCGGGGTTGGTGAGGTTGCTGGCCACGTGGGATGCCGCGCTGGTGCAGGTTCGAGAGTCGACAGGCCGGTAGGGCTGGGGCCAAAGCAGTTGGTGTCTTCTTCTCTTTTTAGCAGCTGCAGGGCAGGTCTTTGTTCTTCTTGCTCTTCTTGTCGTTTTTCTATCTGGAATCTGGGGAAGGAAGGTTCAGGGGGCCCCTAAATACTAGATTTAGGGGCGTTACAGGTAGGTGAAGGCCAGGGACCAATGGGTCCTTGTCCTGGGGTGGGTACACCCCCTATCCTGCCTCTCTCCTGTGGGAGGGGGGCAGTAGCCTAATCCTGATAGGGTAGGGCCTCCCATCTTCAAGATGGCGAGAGCCCGGAGATGTGCTTCACCTCGCCTCCCCCACCTGAGGGGTGGGGTGGGCAGGCTGGCACATCCCCTGTCCTTGTATGGGGTTTCCGGCCAAGCTTCCCGCCAGAGTGGGGGGTTGCAGTGGCCTGGGGAAACTCCAACTGGCGGCATGCCTTTGAAGCTTCCCTTTGCTCATCCTGGGGGAGGAGATTTCTCACCTCACCCAGGATGTGCATTGTTGCAGGCCCGGGAGAGCAGGGGCTCTCCCACCCAGGGGTCCAGCAACGTGTCTGCTGTGTGGCAGCCTGGGCAGCCTCAGAGCAGACGTGGATTGCAAGTTAGCTGTAAGGGGGCATCTTCTAAGATGCCCTCTGGGGTGCTTAGTACATTAAATCCCACACTGGCATCAGTGTGGGTTCAATGTGCTGAGAAGTTTGATACCAAACTTCCCAGGCTTCAGTGTTGCCAGTATGGTGCTGTGGAGCTCGTGTTTGACAAGCTCTCAGCACCATGTATCCTTAAATGACAGCACTGCACTTACAGTGCCCAGGAATGGACCCGGGTACTGTAGGGGCACAGGGCTCCTGCTCCTGTGCCCACACCATAGGCGTAATGCACCCAGCTAGAGGGGTGGCTGGCATATGCCTTGGCAGTGTAGGTGATGGGCATGGTACACAGTGATGTGTGCCATGTCGACTCTTTGTTTTGTCCTGCACCCAGACACTCAGCCTGCAAGGGCAGTGTGTGTGTGTAAGGGTACAGGGCCTCTGAGGGTGGCACAATGAGTGCTGCAGCCCTGAGAGGCCTTCCCTGGTCACAAGGCCCTGGGTACCTAGGGTACCAGTTACTAGGGGCTGACATGTGGCTAGGGTTTGCCAATTTGGAGTTTGTGTGGTTTAAGGAAGGAACATAGGCCCTGGGCACCTGATTGGCAGGAACCCAGGGTACACTCAATCGAAGTACATTCAGCAATTTAGCAAAAAGTGGGGGCATACCATGCAAGAAAGATGGCACTTTCTCACAGACTGGTAATGAGTAAATCGCTCAGACAGCACAGCCTTTATACGAATGTCCAGAGCACCAATAAACGTTGGACACATTTGTTCTGCTAGATGCAGATGAATGCATCACAGATTGGCCGCTCACCTCTTTCATCCGTTCGATCATCTGTAGAAGGTCCGACACCTGGATCAGAGCATCCTCTGCCATCCTCACTGCATTCTGCACTTGTGCATACTGGTCCATGAGGTCTTTGCTCTTTTGCTGAAATAAAAGAGGAAAAGTCCAGGTCTTTAAAGATGGTACAATCACTTCAATGCTACAGAACAAGGAAGTGGATAATACTTCTGGCCATTTATGTTAAGACAGGATCACGCTCGAAGAGAAGGTTTTCCTGAAAATGAGAGTATGTTGCTGACGACTGGTGTGGAGTTGAATATGTGCTCTCACCTGACTCTCCTCCAGGCTGTTCTGATTCAGGCCATTTAGGTCGTCCGCCAGTCTGGTCTGGTTCACTGCCTCATTTAGGGCATCCCGCAAGTCCATCAGCTCAGAGCTGTATTGAGACAGGCGATCCTGGATGTCATTCATCAGCTCCTCGTTGGCATCCAACTTATCGAACATTTCATTCCTAACCCGATCCAGCACTGACTCAGGAAGACAAAAAGAGGCTGATGAGTTTCCGGTGCAGGGGGGTTGTGAAATAGGGACAAGCGGGCCCTAAAACAAGCCTATAGCAAAACAGACACAACATCAGAATTCAACAAAGCAGCTACCCACCCAGAAAAAGCTTTCTGGCTGTGATATTTATATAGCAAATAAAAGAGGGCATGGCATATGCCAGGAAGGACCAGAGGCAGGGGTGTGCAGGGGGTTCTAGGTGGGCATGCAGAGAAGTGCTGCATCTCAGGATTTGTATCCAAGTTCCCAATCTTGGAAAAAGAGCACTGTCTGAGGGATTGCCCATTACTAGAAGACTAGGATGATCTGTAGATGGAGATCCTTAGCTTATGCAGAGCCCTGTAAGTTCCTTCACATATACCTCTCCTTGCACATTCAGAATCTACTTGCATGGACTGCAGCTTTTAGGGCACAAGATCTTTGCAGTTCTTTACCTAACCCTCAAGCCGGTACCATTCCAGGGACAAGCACAGGGAGGCCAAATGGGCATTGGCACTTGCTGCAGTTTGCTCCCTCCATGCTGGTCAATGGACCTGTTTGAGTCTTGCTTCATATGCCTTCACTTGGACTCATTAAAATGTGACTGCTCAGCTAAGAGCAGATGGACTGATAAAGCTGGTATCCAGCAACCCCTGTTCTTGGTCCCCACTGACCTCTCGCTCATCAACAGGGTACAAATAGGACCATGTATGGTGCTAGACTCATATGTTAAAGAACCCAGGCTGCTCAGATGGCACACCAGTGGTTTGAAGTGCTATAAAACTTAAAATGTAATACCATGAAGGCAACCAGTGAAGGCGGCAACACACCTGGATAGTTCAAATGACAATTTCTCCCTGGCTCCAGAGAAGAGTTAGTTGAGAGAAATCATGCCCTCTTATCTGTGACAGCCTCAATACATGTCGCTAGGAATACTGTTGCGAGTCCTATATTATCAACTGATAAATAACTACCAAATGTATCAAGAGTAATTAAATTCAATTAATCCAATATGACAACTCTAAAATTGAAAACAAAATATTTAATCAAGATTAAACTCAGCCCATAGTCATGCAAATGCCTTACTGTGTATTAATCAGAATTATGGTGGCTATTCTATTCAGCCTCTAATCAAATCGTAACGAGCTAACCCTCATTTCAAGTTACGGGACTTCTATATAATTGCCCTAGTTGGAGTGCTCAAAGGATTAACTAGAGGAACCTTTTTTCAAAAGCAAGTAGGGCTTACATGAAATACTCCACTAGCAATGTGCGCTTAGAAACTGGCCTCTGATCAAGCTGGGCTGAATTTTCTTTTTTTACTTTGATATGGCTGTATACAATAAGTCGAGCGATCCCTATACTTTCGGCAACCACACAGTTGCTCTCAAGAGTGTCATTCAATCAGCCAAAGATATCTAAATGTCCTTGATTTACAGATCTCTTCCTTGAGTAAAAGTTTTAAGCAGAACATCAGGCTTAAAGTGTGGATTATGTTATATTAATCTCCAATTTCTAATGGATGATCAATAAATAATGATTATGAGAAACTGATTATTCTCTCAGGCAGATTTGTGAAAACACGATGCTGATGAATTTAATAGTTAATCTCTTTAATTCGGCCATTAAAAATGTACCCGATTCTTTGAACTTCGATACTTTGAACAAATATTCAGAGAATAAGTAGTTGATATACATGGATTCTTATTTGCAGGTTTACATCAATTTTATAAACTGATAAAAACAAACATGTAAAAAGAATAATAAGAATTTCAATGAAATCACATAAAGATGAGGATACCTAAAATCAATTTGGTACTTACAGTAAAGCCCAGGCCTGGAAACAGTGTCCGTGGTGACATGGACTGTGGTTCCCTTCCTATCCGCTCGTGTCTTAAGACACACTGGCTGGTGGGACTAGGCCACCAATTCATCCTGGTGCAGCCCGAGAAACCAAAGTAGCTGACACCATTATAGTGTGTACTATTGACATTGTGCAAGCCATTACTGTGGTTATTTTGTTTTTGTTTTATCTATTCATTGTGCCACCATCTGCCTGCTCTTTCTTGTGCCTCATCTAGCTCTTAGAGGTATTTCTCATTGGGAAATCCTGCAAAATGTCTCTTTGGCAGCACCTACACCATACACTTTACTCCATATTGAATTCAATTTGCCTAACCCTCAATGAGATGGGTCCCCTCCAATGAGGAGGGCAACTGGGGAAGCTGCCGTACAACCTTCAATGAAGCCAGTGAGAAAAAAACCACCAGTTACAATAATATCACATGCAAAGGGGGATCAGCCCAGTTCAACTTTATACCCAAATCTGCTGCATGGAAACACCCTCTGCATGGAAGCACCCTCTGCAATTGTACTCACACTTCTTGGCTGCCTTCAGCTCTGTTTCGGCTTCCTCTCTCCGGTTATTGAAGTTCAGCTCTTTCATCTCCTTCATCATCCTCTCTATCTCTGCCATCTTCTGACGGAACTCATCTGATGTGGTGATGTTGGTACCATCCATTTCCCCGACTCGACTCATCTGGTCTGCGAGGTCTACAGGTTTAGAGAGACACCACTTGTTATGACAAAGAGGACAAGGGATCCTCTAAATGGGGTTATTTGGGTTTAGAAATGGTGGGCAAATCTAATTTGGATTACAGTTCTCACCAATGACAGCTTGATCCTTACGCAACACTGTGAATACGTATGAAGCAGGAGCTCTCAGGGACGGTATATAGTTAAAGATAATATGGAAAAGTATGGGTGTGCGAAGTTGCAAAGTTTCTTGCCCACCAACTCTGTATTTCCTTAAAACTTTGAAATCTTTGTGAGTTTCAAGAAGTCTGAGAAGTTGAAAGAAACAGACAAACTCTTGTGCACAGAGTATGATACACAAAGTATGACAGCAAGGAAAAAAACTGCATACAACTCCCTTTTTGTGCACAGTACCTTTGCAAAGCATGAATGTGAAGTTGTGAAAATAACTTTGACAACGTGCAAAGCTTGCCGCATTTGCAGGGAAGACATTTACAGTTTGCGTACCACGATCCTTAATACCTGCATGCCTCCAATTTGCTATTGTCTGCATATTTAGAGAGTCCTAAATCCTTGCTGTTCAGAACCACTAAGAGAGGTGAAACTGAAATGAATATAGAACGGTAATCTAATAACTCTAGATGCCTCGGTGGAGGGCTTGTCCACAACAGATGAATTTGTTTACAGTGTGCAAATCATGAAAGTGTGGTTTGCCTTGAACAGCTTCAACAGCTCCCCTGACCATCATTCTTAATCCTACCCAAGGCACGGCCACGGGTGCTGTTCTTAACCACTCCCATTGTCACAGCTGTATTACCTTACGGATAGAATACAGATAAATGAGGCATCAATGTTCACCAAGAGCAAACAAAGGGGTTCTACCACAGTACTGAAAAAATGATGCTATGCAGCTAACAAGATTTAACAACATCTAGGAACATTTTAATAAATATATGGGCTCGCCCCTTATGCTTATGTTTCCATATCACAGCTGTGAACAGATTGGAATTGGTGGAAAATGGGGCAAATAATAGAACAAGGTGGACAAACAGGAGCAAAATGTTTCCAGAAGAGGGCACCACATAAAACAAGGAAAATCATAGATAGTGGTGGAACATCATACAACTAAGAGAGAAACCTAATCCTCTTGCTCTACTTTTCCAAACTAATATAAAACTCAGTTTTTGAATTTGGGATCAATTGTTTCTTTCTTGATCACTAGTGTGATGGAATCAATGTCCAGCTTTGATTCAGACTCAAACACTCTACCAACGCCTTTACCAGCTGGTATCGCCCTATTTGTAATTCCGGGTCACCCTACAGCCACTGGTTCTCATGGGTACACGTAACTTGACTGCTTGCACACTTACCAAGGATGTGCTGGTGAAGTTCATGGATTTTCTTTAGCAGCTTTTCTGTATTCTCATGGGTGGTTTCTGTACCATGCTTGATTTTGTTGGCTGTTAGGTTGGCCAGCGATGCCTAGAAATAAACAAACATTTTTAAAGAAAGGCTTTTCCATGAAACATATGCAGCAAATCTGAAGGCTGGTGTACAATAAACACTTGCCTAATGATTAAATTGAAGACTTGGGGATTTATACAGGATACGCCTCCAATCTAATCACCATTAAGCACTTTGCTGCTTACAGTTTTTCCAGCCAAGGGTTAAACAATCCTCGAGTAAAGGTTTGGGAGGATGGCGTTTAGTTGTTCCCTTAAGGATTAGTTTCTTAAAAACCTTTGTAGAGCAATCAAGAAGTAAACCAGCCTTCGATTATGTGTAGGTGCCTGAGGATAACTGGATTATAGGAACAGCGGACAAGGAGAGCCCAGAAAAAGCAAATATGTCATTGCTGTTATATTTTTGAAAACATATTAGAAGGATTTGCCAAGCATGCATTGGCACATGATGTAACTTACCTTACATTTGATTGAAACTTTCAGTGGGAGCCAATAAGTCCTTCAAAGTGGGTGTAGCAGGTTAATTACATTGGCCTTGCCAACAAAAGCGCAGAGTTCTGAACTCTTTTTAATCTTATGACAGACTTCATGCAAGGCCTCGAGCATATGGAATTGCAGAAATCTAGACGGATGCACAATCATGTTATAGATTCCTGCACTGCGATGGGATAGCATTGAAGTTTTAATTTCCGGCCGGTGCCAATTATTTCAGGTTTTTACTATAGAGTTAATCTGACTGACGAGTCAGAGCGAGACATTGAAAATGTATCTCAGGGATTCCAGATTCCTTGATGGGTTGAAGGCATTTCTGGAGAGTGGAGCATCCCCAAAAGGATTACCTGTTTCTTTAAGGGGGCGTGTGCGTCCAAGAGAAGTGGTTAAATTTCACCACTGTGTTCAAGTACATACCAGACATACATTTTTCTTTGAGGCAGACGATGATGATTTAAAAAAAGGAATATGCTACTTACCAGTATGCATCTGTTCTTGGCATGTAGAGCTGCAGAGTTGTACACTTAGCATAGGTCGCCATCTGGTGTTGGGCCCGGATGTTTGCAGTTTGTTTTTCTTCTTGGACCGTGTTTGGAAGTCACGAGTTTGGTGACTCCTCCTTCGGTCCGTACTGCGCATGGGCTTCGGCTCCATCCTCAGATTGTTTTTCGCCAACAGGGAAATGATGGAGCGTAGTAATAACAGTGAGAAACCCATGTGTGTTGTATCTAAATAAGATGGACTGGAACGGATACAGGTAGCCGGGGAGGCGGGTGGGCGTGTACAACTCTGCAGCTCTACATGCCAAGAACAGATGCATACTGGTAAGTAGCATATTCCGTTCGAGGCATATGAGCTGCAGATTGTACACTTAGCATAGATTATATAGCAGTACCCAACCTTAGCGGCGACCACCGGTATCCGTTGCAGCTGTTTGAAAGAGTGTTTTTAGTACAGCCTGGCCCACCCTAGCTTGCTGCTGGGAATGCACATCTACACAGTAGTGTTTTGTGAATGTGTGCGGTGTAGACCATGTGGCTGCCTTGCATATGTCATCTAAGGGTATATTCCCTAGAAAAGCCATAGAAGCCCCCAACTTTCTTGTAGAGTGGGCTTTAGGGGGAACAGATAATGTTCTCTTTGCCTTCTGATAGCAAATTTGTATGCATTTTACAATCCACCTAGCTATCCCTGATTTTGAGATGGGGTTGCCTTTATGTGGTGGAGAAAAGGAAACGAACAACTGTTTGGTCTTCCTGAAGGGTTGCGTTCTTTGTATGTAATATAGCAACGCTCTTTTCACATCTAGTGTGTGTAAGGCCCTTTCCGCAACAGATTGGGGTTGCGAAAAGAAGACAGGTAATTCCACTGATTGATTGAGGTGGAAGGGGGTAATGACTTTGGGCAGGAACTTCGGATTAGTTCGAAGTATGACCTTGCTGTGATGCATTTGTATGTAAGGTTCCTGTATGGTGAACGCTTGTATTTCACCAACCCTTCTAAGGGAAGTGATAGCTACAAGG
Organism: Triturus cristatus; assembly: GCF_964204655.1. Taxonomy (NCBI): domain Eukaryota; kingdom Metazoa; phylum Chordata; class Amphibia; order Caudata; family Salamandridae; genus Triturus; species Triturus cristatus. The sequence goes on along the minus strand of NC_140590.1, from coordinate 1,663,728,242 downwards.
AAAGCTGTTTTCCAGGTGAGAAATTGTAGCTCACATTTGTGCATTGGTTCGAAGGGCGGACCCATTAGTCGTGTAAGGACCAAATTTAGATTCCATACAGGGGAGGGTGGTGCCCTGGGAGGAATTACTCGTTTAAGGCCTTCCATGAAGGCTTTAATAGCGGGCACTCTGAAGAGTGACAAATGCTGTCTGTTTTGTAGATAGGCAGCGATCGCTGCTAGGTGTAGGCGTATGGATGAATACGCCAGGTTACACCTGTGAAGATGGAGCAGATAGCATATGATGTGTTGTATGGATGCATCTAGAGGGTTGATTGTATTGTTACGGCAGTACATTACAAATCTTTTCCACTTTGCGGCATAGCATGCTCTAGTGGTAGGACGTCTGGCTTCCATGATGATGTTCATGCAATCAGGGGGAAGGTTAAGGTACCCGAATTCTAAGATTTCAGGAGCCAGATCGCCAGGTTGAGCTGAGCTGGGTCCGGGTGCCTGATTTCTCCATGGTTCTGGGTTAGGAGGCATGGGGAAAGGTGCAGTTTTTGATGTGGTACCACTGATAGTTGTAGTAGCGTGGTGTACCACGGCTGTCTGGCCCACGTCGGAGCTACCAGAATGAGTGTGAGGGAGTGCTGTTGTAGTTTCCTGACCACTAATGGAATTAGTGGGAGAGGTGGAAAGGCGTATGCAAATCTGCCTGACCAGTTCATCCATATCGCATTGCCCTTGGACAATGGGTGTGGGTATCTGGCGGCGAAGCTTGGGCATTTTTTGTTTTCGTGGGTGGCGAAGAGGTCTATTTGAGGATGCCCCCACTGTTGGAAGAATGGGTGAAGAACTTGTGGATGCAGTTCCCATTCGTGTAGTTGTTGAGTCTGTCTGCTGAGCAGATCTGCTATGGTGTTTTGAACGCCTGGAACATGTTGTGCCAGGAGAAAAATGTTTTGGGGAATTGCCCATCTCCATATGCTCTGGGCTAAGCGGGAGAGCTGGGGAGAGTGTGTCCCCCCCTGTTTCTGTATATAATACATCGCAGTCATGTTGTCTGTGCGAATGAGGACTGCTTTGCCTGAAATCTGCTTTTGGAAAGATTTTAGGGCTAGAAAGATCGCCAAAAGCTCCAGATGGTTGATGTGGAGCGTTTTTTGCTGTGGCGTCCATAGACCTTGCATTGTGAGGTGTAAGAGGTGCGCTCCCCAGCCGGAGAGCGATGCGTCCGCTGTTAGAGTCACTTGGGGAACCGGGTCCAGGAACGGCCGTCCCTTGGAAAGGTTTGTGGTGTTCCACCACTGCAGAGAGTGATGTGTGCGGCCGTCCACCAACACCAGATCCGTCAGCTGACCCTGGGCCTGGTTCCACTGTTGTGCTAGGCACTCCTGAAGTGGACGCATGTGGAGTCTTGCATGGGGCACTATGAAGATGCAAGACGCCATCATCCCTATGAGCTTCATAAACACTCTTGCTGGTAGAGAGTGTTGAGGAAGGAATATTTTGCGTAAGGCTAGAATGCTTGTGATTCTGGCTGAGTTTGGATAGGCAATACCTTTTGAGGTGTCTATGGTGGCCCCGAGATATTGCTTTGTGTGAGATGGTATGAGGTGGGACTTTTGGTAGTTCACCGTGAAGCCTAGCTGATGAAGCAGTTGGATGGTGCTGTTTGTATGTTGCACGCATTGGTGGTAGGACGCGGCTTTTATGAGCCAGTCGTCTAAGTAAGGGAAGACGTGAACATGTTGACGTCTGAGGTGTGCTGCTACTACTGCTAGGCATTTGGTAAACACCCGTGGTGCAGTGGTGACCCCGAAGGGGAGAACCTTGAATTGGTAATGTTGCCCGTCCACCACGAACCTGAGGTATTTTCTGTGAGAGGGGTGTATTGGAATGTGAAAGTACGCGTCTTTCAGATCCAGTGTTGTGAGAAAGTCTCCCTGGCAGAGGAGTGGGAGGACTTGTTGTAAGGTGACCATGTGAAAGTGGTCTGAATGTATGTAGGCATTTAGAGACCGGAGATCCAGAATGGGTCTGAGGGTCTCGTCTTTCTTTGGGATTAAGAAATACAGGGAGTAGACCCCTAGATTTCGTTGATTGTCGGGTACCTGCTCTATGGCGTGTTTCTGGAGGAGCGAGAGTACCTCTTGTTTGAGCAGTGTGGAATGCTCTTGGGACATTGGACGGTGCCTTGGTGGGATATTGGGTGGGGTAGATGTTAGCTCGAGGCAGTACCCTGACCGAATGATTTGGGTCACCCATTTGTCCGATGTTATGGACTCCCATACGTGGATAAAATCTTGTAGTCTGCCCCCGACCGGAGTGGAATGGTCTGGGGGGAGCGAAGGGGAGTCATTGTGCGGGTGGGGTGGCAGAACGGGTATTGTTGGTTTTGCCCCTGCCCTTATTGTTGTTGCCTCTGTAGCCACCTCTTTGGTTGCCCTTTGAAAAGGTATTTTGAGGAGGGGATTTGTAGGAGGTAGAGGCATTATCGGTGGAGGAGCCTCTACCTGTGCCACGAAAGGACGAGCGTCGAAAGGAACGCTTAGAGGCTTGGGTCTGGAGCGCTCCCATAGACTTCGCTGTGTCTGTATCTTTCTTCATTTTTTCGAGCGCTTCGTCTACCTTTGGGCCAAAGAGCGTTTGCTGGTCAAAGGTGTGATTAAGTATTGATGTCTGGACCTCAGGCTTGAACCCTGATATCCTGAGCCAGGCATGGCGGCGAAGCAGGACACTGGTGTTTATGGCTCTAGAAGCAGTGTCTGCTGCATCGAGGGCACACTTAATGGAGGTGTTTGTGATTAGTTTGCCCTCCTGTATCAGGTCATGAGCTTGGCGCTTGTATTTCTCTGGAAGGTGCTGCATAAGAGCCTCTAATTCATCATAGTGTGCTCTATCATATCGCGCAAGCAGTGCTTGTGTATTTGCAATGCGCCACATGTTTGCAGCCTGGTAGGCGGTGCGTTTACCAGACGCGTCCAGAAGTTTAGATTCCTTGTCTGGTGGTGGGGCATCTCCTGAGGATTGGGAGTTAGCCCGCTTTCTAGCTGTGGAGACAACTAGGGAATCTAGAGGAGCAGGGCCCTTGATGTATGCAGGGTCTGTGGGTGCCGCCTTGTACTTCTTCTCTATTCTAGGGTTTAGTACTCTGGCTCTGACAGGGTCTTTGAATACCTCTGTAGCGTGCTTGGTGACACCCTTAAGCATGGGTAAAATAGCAGTGGAACGATCTTGTAAATCAAATGTATCCAGTAGGAAGTCTTCTTCCACTGGTTCTGTGTGCATGTCCACCCCATGGTAGTGTGCTGCTCTCTGCACTAAATGGTGAAACCCTAAAGAGTCCTCTGGAGGAGACGGCCTTGATGGGTATAGGTGGTCTTGAGGTACATTGGGTACATCAGGGTTATTATAATCCTCCCATGGATCTGGGGTCCCTGGTGGAGTGGGATCCATTGGGGCGTCCCCTGGGTCATTGTCCGGGTCCCCGTCATCCGGATCTGGGGATGGGGCCGGATCGTAGTGAGGTAAAGGTGGAGGGGGTGGTGGTGGGAGGGGGGGTGGTAGTGGGGAGGGTACTCTAAGGGGAGAAGTAGCTGAGTCCCTCTTTTTGGGAGGAGGAGGAGGAGCCGGAGCCTCAAGGCGACGCTTCTTAGTAATCACAGTCAAAAGGCCAGTCTTTGGATCTCTGGACAAAGTCTTTTGTAAAGGGTCTGGTGTAAACAGAGCCAATGGCGCCGAGTCGTCTGTCGGCACCGGCGATTTCGGAACCGGAGGTTTCGATGTTCTGTGTACGCCTTGCTTTTTGGAGGTCTCCGTGTGTTTCGGCGTCGAGTGCTGTTTCGGCGCCGGAGCGTCGGTGCCGACCGATTTCTGTTTGTGTTTGGTCGGCGCCGAGTGTCCAGGCTTCGGCACCGGTGGTTTCGGAGTCGAGCTGGATTTTGCAGGCTTCGGTGCCGAGTGGTGTTTATCGGCACCGGGCGTCGGCTGGCTCGATCCCGAGCTGCCGTGAGACTTTGAGTGCTTCGACACCGGGCCCGAAGGTGGGGTGATCGAGGCTTTGGTTTTGGTTTTGCCCAGGCCGGCAGGCGAGGGAGTAACCGGAGTCTCTTTGGTTTTTGGTGCGGGGCTGGGAGGGGGCATTGTACTCACGGCCCGCTGTCCTGGTGTTACGTCCTCCAGGTCGGAGTCGTCGGCCTCGGAAGCGCTGACGATGTCTTCTCCCAGTTCGGTGTGTGTCTGCCCCGAAGCTTCGGCGTCGTCTCCGAAGATGTCCGGTGGAACTGTCGAGGATGAGTGCGCCATGGTGCGTCGAGCCCTTCGATCTCGGATCGTTTTCTTCGATCGAAAAGACTTGCAGGCGGGGCAGTCTCGAGCCTCGTGTTCCGGAGAGAGGCAAAGGTTACACACCTGATGGAGGTCGGTGTGGGGAAATTTAGACCCACATTCTGGGCACTTTTTAAACGGAGTCCTTTCCATCGGCCGGGACCGGAGTCGCGGAGGGCCCGAAGGCCGGTGTCGATGTACGGGATGGAAAAAGTGCCGCTTCGAGAGATGAAGATGATGAAGGAACTCGAAGAATCGAGGATTTTCCGTCGAGGCTGGAACCGTAGAAGTTCGAAGCCGGAGCACGAAGTATCACATCCGAGCCCGATGGCGGAAAAAAACAATCTGAGGATGGAGCCGAAGCCCATGCGCAGTACGGACCGAAGGAGGAGTCACCAAACTCGTGACTTCCAAACACGGTCCAAGAAGAAAAACAAACTGCAAACATCCGGGCCCAACACCAGATGGCGACCTATGCTAAGTGTACAACTCTGCAGCTCATATGCCTCGAACACACAGTTTTGTTTTATAACCCAACGCAGCCTACTGCAGATACAATATGGAAATGGCCAAAACAGCTAGTCTGAGAGCCTTGACACACAAATTACATTACGGCAACATGAAGAATAGCAGCTCACCCTCTCATCCAGAGCACTGATGTCCAGGGCAAGGATCCCAGTTTGATTTTTTAGCCTGTCGGCCTCTTCTCTGGCGGTGTTGATTAGGTGCTGGTACTGAAATAGAAGGTTCTGGAAAGAAAACAAAATAGTAAGAAGGATACAAGGAGGAGGAGTTTGTTTATACTTGAAAAAAAAGGACAAGCACTAGAAGCTCCCTTCACCCAGCACGTACTGTAGCGTTTTCAATGGAGCTGTTCAAGCCTCCCAGTCGGGTCCAGGCGATGGAGCTAGCACTTAAGTTGCCAAGTTGGTCCCGGATCAGAGGGTACATGTCCTCCATTCTGTGCAGGTCTTGCAGCAGAACCAGAACACAGCTGTCACAGGCTATACAAGGGAGAAGTCACATATTTAGCATTTGGGGAAGAACAGCGGACAATACAAGAAACTCTAAACTCGGAAGGGCTACACGTTTCAAGGAAAAGCCAAACTCTGTTCAGAGATCACTGCAGCCACTCAAAGGAGTGTGTAGAACAGTCTTTGTTCCACGCAGCCACTACTTATTTATTTATGCATCTACATCCAGGATTTCCGAGTGCCCAACAATCACCACTCTACTCTCCACCAAGTAATGTCTTGCCTGGCAGGAACACAACAATCACTAACCCTGAACCCCCAACCAAAGAATGGGCCGCCATTCCCAGTGCCTCATATTTATCTCTTCCACACAAAACCTACTCCACCCAGGCATGGTCACGCTAGACACCACACCACCCACTTGAATCTGATCACATCACTCGCTAGTTATAAAACTTGAGAGAGAACAGACAGACATAAAAGAGACAAAGAAAAATGAAAAATGCATACTTTGTATAAAGACCTACCCTTAGGTCATTACATCACACTTGAGAACAATCTGTGACTATTTTATTTACTTAATGTAGGAAAGTGCCAGTTTTTGACAGGGTCACCCCCGCATTTTGCCTGATATTTCATGCAATGTTAACAGGAGATGCACTGGGTTCCTGCTGGCCAGGTCCCCAGTGCCAGATCCCTTCCCTAAACTGTACAATTGTTTTCCCCAATTGGCAATACCTTCAGTACCCTCTGTAAGTCCCTAGTAAATGGTACTCCTGGTACCTATGGCAAGGAGCCTAAAGAGGGGCCCTAAGAACTGCAGCATGTATTGTGCCACCCTAAGCGACCCCCCACCAAACACCCGCAGACTGCCACTGCAGGCTGCTTGTCTTGGTGTAGACAAAACACAACATGGCACACAGCCCTGTGTGCCATGCCTACAGACACTACTTGCAGGATAGGTAAGCCACCCCTACAGCAGGCCTTACAGCCCTAAGGCAGGGTGCACTATGCTACATGTGTGGACATAACTGCTTGAGCAGATATGCCCCCGTGCTGGCTAGTCCAATAATTGCCAGTACCAGTAGCCAGGGTAGCCATTTTTAATACGTGTGCTGGGTACTGGTCAAAAACGAGTTCCACAGCTACATGATGGCTTCACTGAAACTAAAGATGTTTGGCATCAAACATCTTGTATCAATAAGCCCACACTGATTCCATTGATGGATTTATTAATACATGCACCCAGAGGGTACCTTAGAAGTGGACCCTGAAAACCTACCAAGTACTAGTGTGATGGCTGAAAGTGTAGACCAGCATGTCACCACAGACAGGTTTCTGACCCCCTGGGATTACATCCTACGCTCTCGGGATGTCAGGAACAAAGCTTGCCCAGGAGAGGGTGCTTTACAACCCACCAACAGGATGACCTGTAAATTAGCATTCCAATGCAGGGAGCTTCAAAGAGCCCATCACCTTTGGTATGCAACTCTGGTTTCCCTCAGAAGTGAGGGATGCCCAGCCCCCTGACCAGGGCCAATTTGACACCTGTACAGGCAGGAAGATTAGTAGTCAAAGAGGCGTGTCCACCCTCAGGCTACTTCTACCCCTAAGGTGGACTACCTGATATGGATGCGAAATGTAAAAGTTTGCCATCTTGGTGATGGCAGAATTAGGAACTCTGGGACAGGGTTATGCCCACTTCCCACAGGAAGTGGTCATATAGGGGGCACAGTAACCCGAGGGTTAAGTAGCTCATTGACTACTACCCTACACTTTCCTAACGCAACCTAAATCTAGTATTTAAGGGAGCCCCTGGCACCAAGAAATCAGATTCTGCGACCTGAAGGAAGAAGACAGACCTGTAGAGCCACAAAATAAAGAACAGAGGAGCAGCTACTGACTTGGCGCCAACCTTGCTGGCCTGCCGCTGTCCTCGACCATTGTGCCAAAGTGGACTCGTCCTGAAACTGCTGTACCTCCAAAAGCCCGGGATTGCAAGCATTTCTCCAAAAACCCAGGAACTCCCGTGGAGTAGGGGAGCTACTTCCCTGCATTCTGCAGGCACCCAAAGTGACCTGTGATGACTCTGGACCGCCAAAACCAGACACCGGAAAGCACCACTGCACCTGAGCCACCTAGCCCAAGTCGAAGTGGGCCAACAGTGTCAGCGTGGTCCCCACAGCCTCCAGAGATGAAGCCTACCTTGGGTTTGCCAACTGTGGACTTCCCGCAGCAGCCTCTAGTACAGTCTCTTGTGCAGGCCCCCCTCTACCACCTGTGCCTCCGGTGACTAAACCCAGATGTCTCAGAACACCTCTGCACCATCCCGCCCCATAAAGTAGAGGACCAAAGGTCTCCTTGTGTCCCCGAGCATCCTGAGATCTGAGCCCACTTGGTGGTTCAGCCCAACTGGCCTTCCAGTCGCTACCTGCAGAGACTTTGCGACCAAACAGATCCCAATCGACTTACACGAGGGCACCCGCCGCTGTATTGCATCTCTGCACCCAGCCGCCCCTGTGATGCCCCAGGTGACCTGGTGGTGCTGCCTTGGACCTTGCCCCATACTCACCTTAAGTCCTGAAGAAGTACCTGTTTGCAGCCTATGACTTTCCTCCATAGGATAACATTAACGCTTCCGAAATTGCACTCTCGCTTTTTGAAAACTATAACTATTTCTATATCGAAATGTACTCACCTGATTTTCATGATCTTGGTGCCAAATATTATATAAAAATGTGTGCTGTTTTTTAAATTGGTGTGGATCTCCTTATTTAGTCGCATGCATAATTTATTGAATATTGTGTGCATTTGCAGATGTCTAACACTCTTCTCTGATACGCCTAAGGCTGCTCGACCACACTACCCCCTAGAAGGGCACCTTGGGATTTCTAGAGCAAGCCCCTGTCCACATATAAGGGATACCTGGACTCTTTGCACAGTATACCTCTTTTTGGCATACTATATAAAAAGCCAGCTTCCTACACTTGACATAAGAATCTCAGGTGGCTAGCAGATTAACTATGCCAGTGGCAGATATTCAGAAAGAAAGTACCATTGCAGACAGTGACTCTGCCGTCACACCCTCTCTGGCTATGAATACAACTCAGTTTTTTACCTGGAAGGCAACATTCAGCATCTTTATTTATTATCTCCTGGATTTGTTGTTCGCATTTAACTCCTTTCAAGACAACATACCTTTGCAGATAATCAGAGTAGCTCTAAATAAACCCTGGATCCCTGATCCTGACTATGAGGCCGGCTAGCCCCGTTCTAATCCCCCTCCACCCCCCCATCCACCCTCCATCCGTGAGCAGAGAGGCACAGGACACACAATGACTTACGTTCACACTTGACGAGATCAGGTCCTTGGGAAACAGGGATAGCGTGCTGTTGAAGGCATGTGTCACACTGCTTCCCAGTCAGCCCTTCTGTGCACTTGCATTCTCCAGTGCGAGGGTCACAGGAGCCACCCTTACACACACACTCTGCGAGAAGACAAAAAGCTAAATATGTTTATCAAAGGAAGGCAACAGCATCACAAAGGTGCTTTTATTCACATTGTCCTTTCACTCCTGTGTCGGTTTAGTGTATCTGCCAGAGATCCTGTTTTACTTCCAAGTGCAATTGTGAGGGTTCCTCTATCCAGAATAATTTTATACTTGATTAATAGGGGGTTGTCCATGTTTTGGGACATATGGAACATGGAACACAAACTGTTCAGAACTGCCCCTTCTTTGTCAATGAGAACAAATCAAAATGCGAGTGGTAAGGGTGGAGCTGTCAAATATGTAAAGGTGGAGACAGCAAAGAGAAAGTATTTTTAAAATCCCACAAATCATAAATCACTGTCAAAGTTTGGGGACAGCCAAGATAATAACTGAGGCTTAGGGGATGCATGGAGCTACAACAGGTGGGGTTAAAACCAGAGAAAAATGGACCCAGTGCACTTACTCCGATAATGCTTTCTGTTATTCCTCCCATTTATTTCCGTCAGGGCCTCCAAAGACCATGCAGTATCTAAACACCATACTGAGCTCCATATCCTTTTAGGAACCCAAAATAAGTTAACAACTGGAAGTAGGGGAGCTTCAAATTCACTGACACAGAAATTAAGGTGGATACCAGTCCCATATAGAGACTTAGTGCATGACATCTGTGTAGCTCGGATTCTCTTGTGAGCCCACCTCTAACTGTACGTATGAGGGGGTGGGCTGACCTAGCCAGAGAGACGACCCATTTCAAAGTATCCGGTCCTCTATAAATCAATTTTATGTCTGGAGAGGGATTAAAATCAAATGCCAGAGAAACACACAGATGCCACCCAGGAAGGGGGAAGTATTTCAGGACAGGTGAGTGACAGGGACTAAAGTGTAATCAGAATATTTGCTGAGGCAAGGATTCAAGTGTAAACAAACATACAACTTGGGGTTATTTTGATGCTTCTCACCACTCAAATATTGGAAGAGGCCTGAAAGACTAAGAATATAAGGGTGTTGTTGAATGCCTAGGGTATTTATTGGGATACGCCTTAAAATCAAAGGGGTTCTCTTTCAGTGATGTAGTTTCAAATATTTGGTCCACGGCATCTATGTTACTCACTTGTGCAGCCACTAGCATCAAAACCCCAGTAACCAGGGGCACACTGCTGGCAGCGGGGGCCCCCCACACCCGGCTTGCAGCTGCACTGGCCTGTCAGCGAGTCGCAGGTTGGGCCCATTGATGCCACATCACAGTCACACTTCTGGCAGCCGGTGCACCCATCAAAGCCAAAGTATCCATCCTAGGGGCAAATAATCGGAAGTTAAAGTTTGATTAATTTTATCATTTCATTTTTTTTCTATAGCGCTGGTGCAACAAGACGCCTACGGAGCACTGGCAAGACACGGTGTGCCAGAAGGAATGAATAAACACAAACAGGAGGGCTTATACTGGGTGGCACAAGTTATTATGGTTGAAAAAATGAGCTCCAAACAAAATTGCAGGAGACGATGTAAAAACAGAAAGTGGGATATTAGGTGGCAATTCCAAAGCACAGGGAGAAGCTGTCGGATGAGCAGAAGGTGACGACACATTCTTTGTTGCGCAGTTTAGTGGTGGGAAATATGACAATACAGACTCAAAGAGAAGTCATAGCTTGCTTATTTTCCTTGAGAAAGTTGTGGAGCCCTCTTGTTCGTAGATGGTTGAGAGTACCCCCTAAGCCATGAGTACAATTTCTAAGCCTTGTCTACAGAGAGCTGCTGTTGAAGATATATTGTCTACAATAAAATACATAGATTGGAGTTTGAATCAGCCCCTTGTTAATGACTGAATAGCCATCTTGCCTCGCTCAGCTCCTAGACAATGGCTTTCCTCCCTATTTTGTGTTTCTTTCGATCTTGAAACAGTTCTTCTTTATCATTTTACCAGAATGAATCGCATTCTTCCACTACTAAGGTGTGGGGAAATATATTTTTGTCTTTTAGCAGTACAGGGGGGTACATCACATTCTTAGCTGCCCCCCCCCCACTTCTCTGCCCCCTACACTTTTTGCAGGGGTCTGGCAGCTGCATACTGCTACCGGGCCACTTGCTTTTGCCAATTTGCTTCTGCGCTGTCAACTGAAGTAAACATTAAGGCTCTCGCACATTCCCCTTTAAAAATATTTTTCAACAATTTAAGTGCTTGGCAGGTGCACTCTGCTAACAGGCTTCTTGCTTGTCCAATTTGTGCAGTATTCTGTGCGCATTTTATTTTTAATTTACTATTCTAAAATGGCCACCCAAGCAGTAAATTAATAATAAAGCATATTAAAAAAGTGAGTCCGAAATAGCAACATGCGTGGGCATGGTGGCTAGCTTAAATTTCTTTTTCTTGTCAGACTCCCCCTTTCCTCTCAGACCCTACACCTACCGAGTCCCCCAGGGGTCCTCCCTCGGCCCTACCCTCTTCAACGTCCACATGGCTCCACTCGCCCCCATCGTCAGAACCTATGGACTCAACATTGTGTCATACGCAGGCGACACCCAACTCATTCTCTTCCCTATCCAACGAACCCAACACCGCCAGACACAACTTTCGAGAAGGCATGGAAGCCGTCGCCAAATGGATGAAAAACAGCTGCCTACAACTAAACACCAACAAAACAGAAGTACTCATCATGGGCCCAGATGCCTGGAACGACACCTGGTGGACCCCTGCCCTCGGAAGCCCGCCCACCCCCCACAGACCACGCACGCAACCTGGGAATCATCCTGGACTCAGAGCTCAAAATGGACCGCCAGATCAACTCCGTCTCATCCTCCTGCTTCCACACCCTCCGCCTCCTACGTAAGACCTTCAAATGGATCCCCCTCAAACACAGAAAGACCGTCACTCATACCCTGGTCACCAGCAGGCTTGACTACGGCAACGCACTCTATGCCGGAATAAACAAAAACCTCACACGCAAGCTACAGAACATCCAAAACGCCGCCGCAAGACTGGTCCTCAACCTGCCAAGACACTGCCACATCTCCCAGCACCTGCGCACGCTCCACTGGCTTCCCATCAAAGCTAGAGTCACCTTCAAGATGCTAACCCACGCTCACAAGGCCCTCCACGACACCGGACCAACATACCTGAATAGCCGACTCAAATTCCACGCACCCCAAAGGACCCTACGATCAGCCCAGCTCTCCTATGCCATAGTCCCCCGCACCAGAAAGACCAGATCGGGAGGCCGCTCCTTCTATTTCCACGCAGCCAGAGCCTGGATCGACCTTACGCTTCACCTCAGACAGATAACATCGCTCCCCATCTTCGCAAGAAACCTCAAAACCTGACTCTTCGACAGACCCCCTCCTTGATGGACTGGAACCCGTGACACCCCCCCTCCCCCTCAGCACCTTGAGACCCTTACGGGTGAGTAGTCGCGCTTAACAAACACAGTGGCGGTCTTGAAATGATTTTTATTTTAAGAAAAAAACATTAAAAGATGGATGCCACACTTCTGTAATCATGTAGCAGCTATCATGGAACGAATATTCTTTCACTTTAGGAACAGTCACTCCAAAAAAGCTGTCACACCCTGCATGTGCCAACCATCCATGGAGAAAAAACGAGCACTGACAAAGTCCAGAGATGTCATTGGCGAGACCTACTGGCTTTGTCAATGCTTGTTGAGTCTGAGATTTGCTCTTAAAGCCCTGGCGCAGGCAGTAGTTTCTAGTCATTATCCTAGGAGGGGTCTGCCGTTTAGTGGCGTGGCAGGGCCAATATAAACAGGTGCACCTCAACTGTATACCTAATGGTCTTATCGAGTGTTTGGTAAGCGGAAAACTCTGTTAAAACATGGCGGGTATCCTGTTAGCTGTATAAGAAGTGTTACAGGCTATAAAGCCCTTGTAATACGGAAGGCGGGACAACCACCACATTAGAGAGTGAGCATCTCATGTTCATTGCTCACTAAGTCACCAGCCATGAACAGTCTAAAAACAAGCATTAAAAATGCAATAGGTCTTGCCTTTGATTAAGTTAAAGCCATTTGCTTTGTTAATGGTATTGTTTAGCAATTAGCAAAGCAAATGGCTTTGACTTAATTAAAGGGGAGACCTATTGCATTTTCAATGCTTGTTAGGTCAGTATCGGGCAAAACAAGCGAAAGCGCGCCATGCGCGCATTGTGCAGAGAGGTCACGTGTAATCCCATGCCGCGCATGCACATCTTCTGTCCGTCTGCGTTCACGCTTTGGGATTTGTATTGATTCAATAAGGCCCTCGCATGGCGAGAGCAGCGCATGCGCACTGCTAATGCCAGGCGAGACCTAAAAAAACAGATGGGACTGTAATAAGACAACTCCGTCTCCAACCACTAGATGGCAGAATAATGCACAGCATGTGAATCCAGAAAAGGATTCATGCTGCAAAACAAGGGTTACACAGTGCATCAGAATTACAAGGGATAAACACCTTATGCCCTATTTGCTCTTTACCCATTTCAGATGCAAAAAAAGAAGCTGAAATCACTAGAAGGGAAACCTGTCCAAATAATCCATGGAATTCAGCGCTGTAACACAGATGTCTCTACTTATTTCCAATTTCTCATGGTCCTTCTTTCATTAGTCCTCTAATTTTTCATCCTAGACTTACTGCTGCCCTTGAACCAGTAACTAGGTGAGGATTTACTGCATTGTTAATCAGATACTCATGTATTGAGGACCAAGGAGGGGGAGGGGTTTACATTTAATGTGCAGGAGCTGTTCACAACAGCAGAGATGCAAGGGTACACCCCAGCTGTATCCATGCCACAACTGGTAAACAAACAATAGGATCACTGCATCAGCCATTATACATACACACAAACGTTAGTGCTACATTCACAACATCAACACAGTAAGATCAACACACAAAAGATCTCAGAATGTATACTTTACCTGGCACTGGTCACAGCGAATCCCACTCACTCCTGCCTTGCACAAGCAACGCCCGCTCCTGGGGTCGCATGAGCTTGTACCACAAGGAGAACAGTCACACTCTGGAAAAAGAGAAAACAATGAGTTCTCAACGGTACCTATATTGATGATCACTCTTGTCTCCTGAATGACCATCTTCTAAAAACTTTACAATTATAATTGATATGCTTGTAGCAGAATACTTTTGAATCACAACTTTGAGGGTCAATTTTTTGTGAGATACTAATAGAATGTTGAAAGGTTATCCCATTGCCTGGACCAAAAGATGTATATCACAGGAAGGAAAGATTCGATTTTTTTTAGTCTAAAAATTGGAATGCGCACCATAATACTGGGAACGTTCCCTGAGCAAGATTAGTTATAGCTGTTCAGAGTGTTTGAACCAACGTATCAAGGTGCAAATAGGAAGATACAAGCTAGCAGCTGATCAATGCTGTTTTTTTTTGTTGATATAGCACATGCTCTGTTCCTCTAGTCTGTGTTTTGACTTGAATTTTTACAACCTAACTTAACTGTGAAGCAAAAGGCCACTGTTCACATCAATAAGGCGTTGTAGAAATAATGTTGTCACAGAGGAGGATAGAATGTGTCGACATAAGGTACAACAGGAGGGGGGGGGGGGGGGAGAGAGGATTGCTCCTAGCAGGTCTACAGGAATCAATGTGCCTTCTAAATTGTAGGTCACATATTCCACTTTTTTAAAGAAAAGGGTAACAAGGAAAGATGGCGCTTGCTCTGATGCGCTGGGTCTCTCTTCTCATTATACATAAAACAGCTTAGGTCATCTTTGAATATTTACTCAACAAAACATGATAAATCACTTTTGTTTTAAGGAATTTCCTTTCAGGAGATTGAAGACTATTGCAATGAACAAGCACTGGCAAGGCTATAGGTCGTGCACTGCAGACAGGCCTTTAGATTTTACCAGTGTTTGTTTAGTTTTGAAATATTTTTGTAAAATGTTTTTGCACTAACCATTCAGAATGTCCATCCCCATGAATGAATTCACGCGCATGCATATGCGGCCATCTTTGGAATGTTTTTCAAGTTCATTCAAAGATGGCCAAAAATATATATGCAGTCAAAAATAGACATGCATGAGCCCCATTTTCAATCCAGGATGGCCAGCTTTCAATCGTTTTAAACCTCATTTAAAGATGGGCACCGCATGCAGGTGTCCCCGTGGGATGTGGAATAATGGAAGTGGTGACAAGAGCAGTGCCGTGACCTAGCAAAGCTTAAAAAAGAAACCAACTTATTTTTAAACATGCAATATTGGGTCCCAGTCCCTAGCACGAAGGCGTACAAATTTCTGTGTGGGTAATGACATTGTCCTTTGGCAGAATGCCATCACTCATAGAATGAAAACCAATGACTGAAGTGGGCTGATCCATTGCCCTATTGTGTAGCGGACTGAAGAAAAAGGCGAATGACACTACAACAGACCACTGTTTGAAGAGGGCTGACTGAAGGCCCCTATAGGCAAGCAAATATATAAAATTGTATTAAAATCAAAAGTTCAGAATTGATGCCAGACAACAAAAGCATCTGAAGAAGTTTTTCAATGTTGTGCAATGTAAATCTAAATCCTACCACAAACACTCCTCAATGTGGTTTTGATTTGTTTGGCAAACGGCTATCCATTATTACAAACTGGACTTTACTGAACTTTGAAATAATACTTCAATCCCAGAAAATTATATGGTGTGTGTAAACATTACCAGATACAGAAGCAGCCTCTACAAGCAGAAAGATACTCGGGAACAACTTGGGTTCCTTGCAAGTATGCAGCTGCTCCCTTGTGCAAGCATGCTAAGATGCACGCTTCCATTGACTACAAAAATGTATTGGTTTGATATAACACTCAAAGTACTGGGTGCTCAAACATTTCAACTTCTGAATGTAGAAAGGTGTGAACTCTCAGAGCACAAGTACAGAGCAAAATACCCCTGCATGCAAAGCAACACTTACTGCTGCAGTTTTTGGCCACGACAGCGTCGCCATAGTATCCAGGAGCACAGAGCTCACAACGTGGTCCCGCTGTGTTAAACATGCAACCAACGCACATCCCTGTCCGGGAATCGCAATCATTGAACAGCGCGTTGCCGTCTGTGTTCCCACTGCAGTTGCAAGGCTGGCAGGTGCTTCCAATCACCATTGGGTTGCCATAGTAACCTGGTGCACACCTTTGAGAATAGTAACAATTGATTATTTCACTAAAATCAAAAGCCAGAGAAAGAGAACGTAAAGAGAAGATAAAGCGAAGGACTGAAGTGTTTGAGATTACCGTTCACACTGGGCACCGGCATAGCCGGGGTTGCAGAAGCACTGCGTCATTGACCCCTTCTGGACACATCCCATGGCAAAACTTAAAGAAAGAAAATGGGGGATCATGAGTGACCTCAAAACCAAAACTTATACTTCAAAGAAAAACGACTTGCAACGTCCACTCCCAAAACTAGATGGCAGGAGTGTGCAAAGCATGTGAGTCTACAGCCACACATGCTACAAACAGAGTTTCCACTGTGAAGGGAGAGAATTGTAATTTACTAGGAGAACCAAACGTTTTAATTACAGTGAGAAATTAAGAGAAGATGAGAGCTCTTGATACACTGAAGACAGCAAATGTTCTAAGACAAAGGATGGAACATATACATAAGGGAATCTGAAAAGCAGTCAAAGGAGAAAGTAGTTTCAGTCAACAATTACAGAGAATGATTGGCCTTCAACATCGCAATGCAATTTCCTCCCTAGTCCCATAGCTTGGCTTCACCTTCTTGAGATCTGAAGCTCATTTAAGTGTTGCTAACTGCTCCATAATGCTCCATTGTAGGTCAGTCTTTACATCAAATCATGCACGCACCCAAGTGCTTTCTAGTAACCCATGGGAAAATGGTACCAGGGTGCTTCAAGTACCCAATGACAACCCACTCCCTTCCAGTGAAGATGGCATGCCAATTTTGTCAATTGTGCCAAAATTAAACTATAAGAGAGCAGCATCAGTCAATTCCTTCAGGACCAGTGGCTTCCCAGTGCATGCCAGCAACTCCTAGTGCCTGATGGCACACTACTGCATCTTAATGCTAGTGCCTCCCGGTTCCCACTGCATTTCAGTACCACCAGCCAGCAAGCAAGAAGGCCCAGCTAAGCTCACGTGGCTGACATCTAGTGAGCTGAGACTCATGAGTTTTGATTCCTCGAAATGCTGATTTTGCCCTCTTAGATTGGTATATTGAGTACCATCACTCTAGATAGCATCAATACATGTTACTTAGAGCTCTTCAGAACAGAAGTGTAGCATGAAGTGCTACTATATGAAAACATGCTATTAGTTCCAGTACTTCACAATGTATTTGAGTATCTCTTAGTTCACTCCAGTACACCTTGGGAGGTCCATCCATTCAAAGTACTGTCTAGTGCCAGTGCTTGCCAGTACCTTCTATTGCTCAGGGACAGCCAGGGGTTCAAAGATCCCAATTGCAGCTCATCCCTTCCCAGTGCCCCTAGCACCCTCACTGCCTCCTGCCTTAAACGCCCAAAACCCATTGCATCCCCCACATGCACCCGCGAGCTCCATGCACTCCCAGTCCTCGCCCATAACAGAATTCCAGTGCCCCAACACTGGCCCAGACTGACCACTGCCTGGTAGTGTTGCAGATTCCTCCTAACTGTACAATGTAGCTACCTTGTTAGGAAGACAAAGCCCCTGGGCCTTTGTGCAGAATGGTGAAGAGACGGTGAGCCTCTGTATGCAAGAGATACAGGTTCCTGCACTAAAGTGATGTCTGTCTGTTAATCTTCTCCTCAGTGTTGGGATCAGTCACAGTATAATCATTACTCCTGGCTCCTGCCTTTCCTTAACTTTGCTTATCTCGAAGTACTAGGAACTCCCCAGTAGGAGAGATTGAAGCCATTACAACTGTCCCAATGCAGTGTTCCCACCTTCCTCAGGAAAAACAATGGACGTGTGTTCATGTTTTGTAGAAGTGCTCATTTTTAAAGGCAAAAGACTTGATTAACAATGTGTGTAAAATCATCTGTATATTTTACCAAGTCAAGTTTGTACCCTTTTGTTTTAATTATCATTTAGGAGCAGTTTAGACACCTCTGACACACTTTAACATTTCATCTTGTGCATTCATCTTTAAGGTTATATATTTTGAAGGTTAAAGAATACTGGCCTTCGCCGAGTTTCTCAATTTTATGATTAGCCTCGACATAAAACAACTCTCCATAGCAGTAAAATATTGGACAAGTGGCAACCCTGCCTTAAAGCCATTTGAGTCCGCCTTGGCAGATTTCACATATCTGTGAATTGTAAGTAAGTCCCTAATGGCAGAGCCCTGACTCCGGAACTACAACAAGCAGGTCTCCAATCTCTGAGCAGTGAGAGGTACCCTGCACACCTGGTCATGTACAGTCCTCACCTCGAAACACCATCTGGAAATCAGCATCACACTGGAGTGGCATCAAACCTTCAAATTACATACGAGGAGGCTAAGATAACACCACAAAAGAGTCCCAGATTTGGAAAAATCACAGCTTTGGGCGATCAGCGATTAAATGTGAACAATAGATTCGTAAAGGTGGCTGAATATGGGGGCATAGTGGTCACTGCACTCATCACCCAGGACAATTCACTAATGTTTTCACCAGTGTGGAAGTAATCCCTGGTGCTTGTACATGCTTTTAAATCACAAGACTCACAACAGAGGAGGTTGAGAAGTGGTAGGTACACTATAGTTGGTACATGGGAAAGAAGACCTACTTGTTGGAAGCCACTGAGAGGGGACAGGGGCACCCGAAGCACTGTAGGGGCTTCTCCACCGTAGTGTTGCCTAGGAATCCTCCTTTGCACTTCTCACAATGGTCCCCTTCTGTGTTGTACTGGCAGTTCTAAAACAAAAAAAAACACACATAATGCCATTATTAAAGATCCTGTAAGTGTTAAACACTATATATAATTATACTCCATTGAATTATACCTAAGGGCGACAAACACCTTCTGTGAAAATTGCATACTTTAGTTTGTCCGGTGTCCACTGAATTTAGGTCACTTGTATATGTTCTGGGCCATAGAATGAGTGGCAAGGGTATAGGGCTTGATTGGCACTGCCAAAGTTAATCTCTCACTCCTATCCCCCCACCTCTTAATACCCTGCGAAGAGCAGGTGATAATTGGGAGACAATTTGTTTCCAGATATGGGACAATGCATGTGGGCATCCAGTAACTCTGGGTCCACATGCCATTGTCCAAATACTCGTAATAGCTGGATTTATGTGTGCGGAAACCAGCTGGGAAAGCCACCGCTGGCCTCGGAGTATATCTACACATACACGTGCCCACCCAATAAGCAGGTCGTAAGCGGAAACAAAGCAGGGTACTTACAACACACACTCCTGTGCCCGGCATGCACTGATCCGAGCGTCCGTTGCAGTTGCAAGGGAGGCACTTTCCCAGGAAGAGTCCCTTGGTGTCTCTGTAGAAGCCTGGAGCACATTCCTAGGGTGGGACACAAGTATGCAGAGGTCAGGATGTTACAAATCAGGACATTGGAAAGTACGTAAGAGATGATAAAGAGACTGGATGAGCCACGTGTCACAATACCACTCTATGAACTGCAACAAACCACCTCACAGCCAACTCTCCTCAAACATCCAATGAGTCAAACCAACGCGAAAAAGACAAAGCCTTTAGAAACAAACATCGACAGTCCCCACTGCTCCAGTCACTCTTTCACTCTTAGCAGCACTGACTTTAGGATAGGGAATGGTGGACACATTCTGGAATCCACTTGTTCAGATTTATACGATTCATAATTCAAGATGTGCATAATTCAGAAGCAGAACTCTAAATAGTAATTTTGAATTTTTGGAAGTCCATTCCAAACATTGATTGCAGTGCATTATTGTGCATCCACATTTCCTCATACAATACTTGTCACCCTTCATTCAAAAAGTTACTCTTTCCCTTGTTTTTTCTGTCACAGCCTTCCCTGGATGCTGGGAGAAACATTTCACAGTTTTTAAAAGGAATTCGGCAGAGGTCTAAAAATGCCATTACTGAGTAAGACCTTCTCGTTAACTCATCTCCAGCTGCAAATTCATGCTAAGGATCTCCAAAATATCTCATGCTGAACCACCCATGTTATCACACCTTGACAGTACTCCCTTCCCTCCACACCCGCATCACACCTTCACTACCCACACTATAAGTAGGACCCCTCCAGGCTCCATTACTCCCTTTCTTAGCAGGAATGCTCCTTTTCACTTCCCTCCAAGCCCTACTTTATAATCTACCCCTGCAAATCTACAGCTCGCCTTCCCAAATACAAGGCACACATACACTTTGTAGTTCTCTTCCTTCATGCACCCTTTTACTTTGCAGGAATACCCTGACACCTCTTCAAGGGTCATATGTGGCATGAACCCCATCTGTAGTTCTCCCATGCCCTTCAACGTACCTGGCAGGAATCCCCCCTATAGTTGGCCGGACACATGCACAGCTCCACATCTCTCGCCGGGGAGACGCTGACTTCGTTGATCTCTACTGAGACCTCCAGTACCACTCTACGCAGAGACACCAGGGATGAAGGCTGAGAATTCAAGGCGCGGATCTGCAGCTGCTCCAGATTGGCCAAAACCATCATGAGCTCCTCGCGGGACACAGGATTGTTCGTCTCGGTGTGTTTGAAGTTGCTCTAGGAAAAGATCATACTCCTATGTGACTGAGATAGCCACTTTCCGACTAAATCACATGCAGCTTCTTTGAAATCCATTCACTTGCCCCAGCGAATACTTGCATGGCCCACCCTTTCCTTGCAAAGTTCATATAAACAAACCTCCAACATTTCTTGATTACTCCAGCGGCTTCTGTTCAAGGCAACCTTTCCTTGCATCCAAGTGAACTTCCTCCATTCCCACTCCTCTCCCAACTTACATGCTGTTGTTTGGCCGTCCTTCCACAATGCCTGCCTTGTCTACAAAGTTCCAATCCCTGTCTCACCTACCCTCCACTTTAAGACCAAGTGCACAGAATACTGACTGAAGGATTGCCACTGGAACCGGCTGCATGGCTTTCCAGGTTGTAGGAAGCTGGCTCTTTATACGATATAAAAATGAGATATATCGTGCACACAGGTGCGGCTCCTCCATGAGAGGGGAGGAGCGTCGCCTCACATAGAAAAAAGGCCCAAGAGCAGCTGAAAAATAAAATGGTAATAGTTTATTACAATTTTATTTTTCCCTAACCAGTCCTGAACCGAGTGTCAGGACGGGGCGGGGCAATTGCTGCTGAGTGGCAGCGGGAGCTGTACACTTATGTTTAAAGTGCGCATGTCTCTTTGGCCGGACGTGCGCCGTCCAGCCAGACATGTGCATTTTAAATAAGGGTGGGCGTAGTTCGCGAAGTAGCACTTCGCGAAGCTACGCAAAGTGAAGTTCGCACTACGCGAGCTACGCGTAGCACTTCGCGAACTGCGAAGTAACATGTTCGCACTGTGCAAGATGTTGTTTTCAATGATTGCACAGTGCGGACAAGCAACCGGCACTGTGCAATCATTGAAAATGGCATCTTGCACAGTGCGAGCTGTAGTTTTCTGCTGCTCGAGTAGATTTTTACTCGAGCTGCAGCTTTCTCAACGCGAACTGGTAGTTTCTCATCGCGAGCGGTCGCGAGCATACGCGACCCCTCGCAATGAGAAACCTGACCTTCTCGCGTTGGGAATCTCGCCGGGAGGTTTATTTTCCATGCTCGCGATCGCGAACAAGGAAAAAGTCTCGCCAGGATGTCATTTTGCTTGCTCGCGGTCGCCAACTTGACGTTGAGGACCGCGAGCAAGCAAAAAATGACCGCAGCACTACGCAACACTACGCTACGCGTGTTCGCACTGTGCTACGTGCAGTTCGCGTAGCGCGAAGTAGCGCGAACTTCGCAAACTACGCGAGCGTAGCATAGTGCTTCGCCCAGGCCTAATTTTAAACTTCTCTAACCTAGCTGTCTTGGATAGGTGGGTTTGAGAAAGCCCAGGCCTCCGGTGCTCTTAAGAGCGCTGAGAGAGGCCACTTCCTCCAATCCTGCCACTTCTCTCGTGTTTACCAGCATGAGAGCAGCGCCAGGACTGGGCAGTGCAGTGTTCTGGGTCCAGAACTTCTAGGGGAGAAGACACCCAAGCGAGGAGGAGGTTTTGCAGCAAGTGAGAAAGGTAAGTGCAGTTTTTTAAAATCATTTTAATACCACCCGTATTTTGCCTGCCCACCACTCTAAATACATGCCAGCTGCCACTGGGAGCAAAGAGTCCAGGGTTCCCCTCACAGGTGGACAGGGGCTTGCTCTAGCAATCCCAAGGTGCTCCTCTAGGGGGAAGTGTGGTAGAGCAGTCTTAGGCTTATCAGAGGGGAGTCTTAGACATTCACAAATACACACAATAGTCAATAAATAATACATACGACTCAATAAGGAGATCCATACCAATACATAAAAATGACACGCATCTTTGAATATATTTAGGCACCAGAATCAATACCAGAATGTACTGTTAACCTGGAACAGATCGACGAGCCAGTCCTTGCTCCAGGCCACAAATTTTGCCCCACGTCCATAGTGAATAAGCTTTTTGGATGGGAGGCGCACTGCTAAGTTTATGTCCATCACCTCTATGGATAGGTCAAAACTACTCAGCTGGTGCCGATCCAACTACATGCACAGAGGTGTACATTGTGGAGATTGGAATGAAGAACACTGCTTTTCTGCTGGGACAGCAGATCCTCCACAGACTTAGATGAAGTGGAGGGCAAATAATTAGGCTCTTCAGCTCCCTCTCCTAGCTCCCTCTCTGGGACCACGGGGATGATCTGAACCCGGTACCTCCTAACCTTCTTAGGTACTTGGGGATTCAGCTTTAGAAGTGTTAACGTGTACAGGAGCCCCACGGAAGACGTAACGGGTAGCCTCCCCAGCCAGAGCCGAAGCATCAATAACCACCGTCGGCCCCGGATGGGGTAGGAAGAAGACCTGCAACTCATTAGATTGGCCTCTTAAAACCGCTATTAAAGGTCATGAGCCACCTAATCTGGCACATGTATGTTCTCCGTGAGGTGCCCCATGTTCTGAGCTCAATGAAGGCACAGGGTCCACTGGAGATAAGTGCCAACTGGCATAAGGCACCACCAGGATACACAAGGCCAGGGGACCAAGAACCCTCAAACAACTGGCCCAGATCCCCGGACTGGACCCAAAACATCAAGATCATATCCTGAATGCCACAGCGGGGTGGGAAGTGTTTGAATGCCACTGTGTCCAAAACTGCCCTTCTAAGGAGACTGGCTTACTCTGACCCGAGGTGAGATTTCGGCTCATTGTCACGAGACTGGCCATATTGCTCCCGACACAGCCACCAAGCCCCTCAAAGGGCTGGGTGGGGGGGTGCGGGGGGGGGGGCAACTGCATCTGGTCAGTCATGAACCATCTGGGGGATTCTCTAATGGATTCTCCTACATCCATCTCCTACAGCTAATGCTCTATCTTGGCCAACATGTGGGCTAAAGTAGCAAAATAAAAGGATGACCCAGGTGGGGGGGGGTACACCTTGTTGGGGTGGCTGTCTCTTGATTGAAAGTGTTGAAACATTGCTCTGCCAGCTTGGGCTTTTGAAATCCTCATAATTTGATCTTTTTTATTAAAAAATAAAAAAACAATTGCAACTGTTTTAAGACACTCATTTAAGTGAACGTTTTTCCTGGCTGATGAGATTTATTTCCTCCAGTCGACATGTTGAGCTGAAGTGATGCCATTTAAAGTTACCTTAGATCTGCAATGGTCACAGAGCTCCAGCATTAAACCACCAGATTGCCTGATTATGCACAGCATGTGTATACAGAATGGATCCATGCTAACAAATGTTTACTGGCAGCAACCAGAAAAAAACAGAAAGACCTAAAAGTGTTACATAATATTATTTTACTATGGATGGTGATATTATACAAATACAGATTTGAAAAGTCTGAACCTGAAACACTGTGACCTTTCTCAAGGGTCAGGTTGGCGCCTTGTAGTGGAGAGCACTCTACGCTGGAATGCTTTACGCTTATCACCAAGAGCCGTCTGAAACCCCCAACCCTTCTGAAGTGTCCAAAGATCAAAGACTGACAGCACCTAGTGGCATCCACTTCATGTCACACTTCAGCTCTGGAGCGAGTCCTTGAACTTTCAAGAGAGCGCCCTCGACCCACGGCTGGCACTTCTTGAAGGTCCACCGGTGGCAATGAGATAGTGTATAATCTGTAATCATTTCAATAACCTTTGATCGGTACAGAGGGGGAAAAATATCAGGAAAATCTAATGAAGGTGGAAAAGTAACAATCTGTTTTTTAAGACCACCTGAGAAATAGTACTTCTGATTATGTTATGATGTGGTAGAATTTGTACAGCCCTCCTCCCCTCTCAACCCAGCAACTTCCAACCTATACGCCCCTTGAATGCTGTTGGTCTTTATTTTTGCCTTCGACACTGTTAAGCATTGTGCTGCCTTCTGCCACATTTGCGCTATGAAATTAGCATATACATACAAGTAACACACAGTCTTATCTAGGACAGGACATAAAGTGTGCCAAACAAGAAATTGTTTATGATTGACAAATGGAATAAATACCTCACACAAGTTGGTAGGGGCCATTGACACTCTAGTGGTCTCCTAAATTGGAGGACCACTTAAACCACTCGGTGAGCCAAGGATACAAGCGCCCTAGTTTAATTGTGACAATCTGGGTTGTTCAGAAAAGAGCATTGTACTATATGACTCGCAGTTAAACAATAAGAAACACAAATGAATAAAATGTCATCAGGCCACTTTGACTCTGGTCAACATGTACTCCAGAACCATTTAAAGGACCTGGATTCTGGAAATGACACATGACCATTCAAACAGTAATAAAGCACTATACAAAGGCATGTAATATCAGTTTTTTATTGGGTATCAACATGATTTGAGACTCTCATAAGGCAGGACTATCATTTGAGGTCACCTGGTCACTTGAGACATCCGCTACCCAGTCACAAGCACCTAAAACTATACCATTGAATCTTACAAGGCAAGCAGCCTCACCATTTAAACTCCTGATTGTGCCAATTTCTCACCGGTGTAAATAACACATAACATTTGTGGTTACCAGATATTTTCTGGTCGGAGGAGCCTGGTGATACTTCCACAAGAAAAGGTTTGTTAATTTTCCACTTGTGTGGCGGTAGGCTGGGTTTAGATAAAACAACTGTAGCCAGACTGGAGGACAGGTAAAGGAAATCCTTAGCATTGTGCAAACAGAAAAACATTGATGAGCATATAGTGTTTGCAATATTGCATTAGCTCTGGCAACATTTCCATACCCCCAATCAGCATTTTCTGCAACTCACCTCTACTAGCTGAATCCGTCCTTCATGGTGAGTTCCTGGCAGAGGGTAAGTCTGTTCTCTGAAAGCGATGCTCATCTGATTTCCCTAAAGATAAAACATAGGTTTCCCATCTAGAGTAAGAAACAGTGCACCCAATAACCACCTCCACCTGTCGCCCCACAAAACACTTTAGGGAAGTGTTCCCCAAAAATATCAAGCCACACACTGTAAAATCCCAGCACTAGGGACTCATTCAAACCACCTCTCAGATATACAGACACTTTAGGGCTTGGAGAACAGCCCTCAAATCAAGTGGCCCCCTCTGATCGAAATGCACCTATGTAATATTTCTAATTCAACGCAAATCCTCCTTTTGAAGAGCTGAGGGGGACTCTAGCTGCTTGGTGGCACATACCTTCAGGATGACATCTGGCCGTGGTGTCACAGGGATGATCACTGCATCGCCACGGATGGCTTTTGAGTATAGCTGGT
The DNA here is from genome assembly GCF_964204655.1 of Triturus cristatus. Classification (NCBI taxonomy): domain Eukaryota; kingdom Metazoa; phylum Chordata; class Amphibia; order Caudata; family Salamandridae; genus Triturus; species Triturus cristatus. Next base: position 1,663,702,646 of record NC_140590.1, on the reverse strand, counting down.
AGTGGAGGTAACCACCGTATGAGGAAACCTGGGAAAAAGTAAAATACAAAGCTGTTAGCACATCTGCACCAAAGATCGGACATTAATTGAGAAAGCACAAACTGAGCATTCTGGTGCACTACATACAAATCAATATGAACTTTGGACGTCCATACCAAATTTCACATCTGCGCACGCTGGATTGATTTTAAAAGAAGTGATTTTTATCTCAACACCAATCAATTCATAATTATTTTTGCAGCTGGAGATCATTTTGTTCTTGAGACTGATTTTCAGGTAACCTAGATTCAGCCTATACTCAATCTAGCTGCCTCAAAATACCTCCAACTCCAGATGGCCTTTGTAAGGGCATCGACTGGTGAGCAGCACATGCCAAACACACCAACGTATGGTCCTAGGGGTTGGAGGTTGTATATCTGCAGAGACAGGCTAGTGTGGGGGTTAGTGGGAGTTCAGATAATAAGTGTCTCTTTAGTACAGCATATAAAAAGTTCCCAAAGGAGCCAAATCCACCGCTACCACACAGGTAATGAGCAGCAGGGAGGAAGCTGGGCAAAGGCTTTGTGGATGTAGGCTGTTGGAGTGAAAGCATGCCTAATGGTGTAGTTGGTGATGGTGGGAGTTTAGAATGCATTTTTAGGTCTTGTCTAGGCAACTCATTTGCTGTATCTACTATATGGGCTATCAGCACGCCCAGCGCTTTCCATTGGTTGTTTTGTCTGCTTTTTCGAAATTTCTTTGCTTTCATTGGTGAATACTTTACACTTGTCCCACCTTTTGGCTGTTTGGTTCTGCCCAGGAGACTGCCCCTGCTACATGGATCCTTTAACTCTAGGCCATACGTCTGGTTTTGACGCATTACATTTTTTCTTTGCACTCGCTCTTCACCACTCTGCTCGCTTGCTTTTCATTTTTTCCTCCTGCTTGTGTCTTTGGCGCTTATTCAGCTTTGACGCCCTTTGCTGTTCCCAGCTGCTCGTGTCTTCAGTAAGTGTTCAGCTTCGGCGCATGTCCTCCCAATTCACTTAATCTCCCGTGGCCCCCTACCGTCCGTCATATTGAGTGTATTCATAACAATTGAATCTCAGAGCCTTGCATGTTTTTATTGTTTCTTGCTTGTTAGTATAGTTGCATGCAAAAGGAGTAGAAACGAGTTTCCCTTCCGCCCCGGTTAGAAGCCTTCCCCCCCAACCCTCCGAGAACAATTGCGGCTTGTTTATTTTTTGCTTCCCCCCTCCAGCTTCGTATTAGGATCCCTCCCTCACCCTACGAGAACAAAGCCATGGGGTACCTAAACAAATGTGTGCTCTACCGCGTCTATCCACCTACCGGGCATTGTTACAATTACCGGCAGCACCGCCTTAGAGGTGCAACATTAGCAATCTCCATTTACTGTGTAATATTATTGATTCTATAGTGCCAATTTGCCATAGTTATTGCCTTGATGCCTATTCACATGTCTCTCTGGCTCTGCCACAGTAGTTTTACAAAAGTAGTCTCCAGATACAAGCACGGTATAAATGCTTTTTGATATAGATGGTATCAGAACAGGATCGCTTGTTTTTATGGTTTTCTACTTATTATTATAGTTGAAAGTTATAGGAGTAGAAATGCAGCGTTTCCTGTCCGTCGCCACTTGTTTTTTATTTTTTGCTTTCCCCCTCCATGTTAGGAGCCCTCCACCCACCCTCCGAGAACAAACGCACTAATCAAATGTGTAAGCTACCGCATCTACCAAACAGCTTGCTTAAAGGCCCACTCGGCACAGTCACAATTACCAGCAGCACCGCCCTAGAAGCGCACCATTACCAATCCCAATTTACTGTGTAATGTTAATGATTTTGTTGTGCTCATTTGCCTTGATGCCGATTCACATACCTCTCGTCAATTTCAAATGTTCATGGCTAATCTGCTGCAATGAACAGGCCACGCTGCCTGTCCTCCCTCCCATTCCCTTTTCCTCTTCCAGCAGCTTATTGTTTTAACCCATGATATAGTGTCCCTGCTCCTCCATGTCCCCCACAGCTCCCGTCGCTGGCAGTCTGTCATCTTACTACCATTTAGGGAGAATGATATATGCCCACAGCAAGCTTTAGCAGCCCCCCCCCCCCCAATGCTTGTGGACAACCTCTATTTATTAAAGTACAAAAACAACAGGGCCCTGCAGCACATGAAAAGTGTTGTGCTTCCAACATTCTAACCAAAACAAAACTGAGCAATTGCAAGTAAAAGTTAGGCAACGAACATAGGAAACAAAACTTACAAAAACAAAGCAGCATAAAGAATTTCAAAACCAGTTGGTGACTTATGAACACAAACTCTTCATGTTAGACTGCGCAATAAAGGCACAACTTTCAGAAGGCACTTTCAAATATGGACTTTGTACTGCTCAGAGCAGTGTGTTCAGATGTCATTCCCTCCAGACTGGGCAGGTTCCATCTATGGGGAAAAACTAGACCTACATCTGAGACTTAGATCAGCTAGGCTGGATGATGGCCTGTTCTTACCCGGTCCCCATGATAGGAGGGTGGCGCCTGCCAGTACAGCTCCTGATACACATCTGGCACGTCCTGAAGATCAGCTTCAATCAGAGCCTCCTCCAGTTTAAAGGAAAGCTCGATTTCTTGGTGGTCTCCACCCAACAATACCCAGCCAGCCATGTCCACGAACTGAGGAGCAAAAGAGCCAAGATTAGTAGAAGTAAACCCCCTCAAACGGGGGCTACCGAACAATACATCTTACTTCTCTACAAACCACACTTCTCATCCCTAATCACACCTGCAATAAGAATAACAATGTCACCCTCTTTCAATAAGAAATAGGTCTCACACACTCAGGGGTTTACTATTTCACAGTCATTCAGTGATCAAATCACCTCATTCCGCTCAGCCAATATGCTTTACGTATGCCAGAACTAACCTTTCTTAAAGAATTTCACCAGTTTTCTATTCAGGAAATCCCACCTCACATCCTTATGATGGAAATTTTGCATCTCAGCCTTGTTCCTCAAATTCCACTTCACAGCCCTTTCTAGGGATTGCATCACTTAATGTGTTCAGACAAATACTGGCTCCCACCTGTCACTGCAACATTCATCTTCTCCGTCCTCTTACCACTCATTCGCAGGAGAACATCTCTTTGCTCCACGCTATAATTTTTCTTTTACTCTCCGCCAATACCACATCTTCCGAGGAATGACAATCTCCAGACCCCAACCTTACAACACAGCTCACCCAGACGCTACCAACATTACCTCTTACTCCGTCACCCTGCCAACACCACTTAGCGCTCCAGCAGTCACACCTCTCACTCTGTTACTGTACCAGGAACACCCATTGTTCTGCCACTCTGCCAACACCACTTTTTGCTGTGCATTCTACGAGATGCGTACTCACTCTGCCAACACCACTTCCTACTCTGTCAATCTACCAACATCATCAATCGTTCTGCCACTCCTAAACACTGTACACCTCACTGCTATCTCTCAACACTCCCCCTCGCTCCAAGTACCCCAATTCACACTCACCATAAACTCGAAGGGTCTGGCCCCAACGTACGAACTGCAACATATGAAACTATTGCACAACCTGTTTTGTTAAATGCTGTCAGTGTGAATCGCAGACTTGGGTCATTTGATAAAGTGAGTATGTAAAGACCTCTATGTTACAGGAATATGCCACACAACTGCCCGCAGGCCAAAAGGATGAAGGCCTGATTTCAATTCCTGTGGCAGTAGAAGACTAGGTGGAAAATAACAAACCTTCTGAGGTCAGGCTATGGACCTACCTCCACTCGAAGCTTTGCAGCACTGTGACAGCGATCCGTTGCCCCGAAGCAGAAGCACCGGGTGCAGCCCTTGGGATTGGCAGGATCCAGGTAGAATGTGCCCAGCTTGCACTGATCACATCTGGGGCCCTCCACATTTTCCTAGTAAGAGAACACCAACAAAAAAATAACTTGCTCACTATACAATACAGATACATTTAGTCCACATTTTTCCTATGAGAGCATCATTCTACGGGGCAGACATCTTAAATCAATTAGTGTGAAAACATCATTTGTACAGCACATGATGTCCTAAGAGCAGATAAACTGCTAGAGAGTAGTAGATAACACCTTGCAGATCCCTGCATATTGTGCATTAACATATTACAGCTATATGTTAATCACTTTAGAGACCACTGAAACACGTCTCAACCTTCACAGTAGAATCTTCAGCTTATTCTTCAGGGGGAGGACATAAGAAAATCAGGAAACTAACAGCGTTGTAGGGGAGAAAGTTCAGCCTTTTTTTTGTATTGCCGTTTTAGCATTCCTCTTATACCCACATCTAAGGAAGCGAGAAGTGACGTTGGTAGAGTTGCATCTTGTACAGGCTCCCGACAGACCACAGGAGATCCCGGGCACAGGCTCAGGAGCTGCGAATGCTGGCTGGTGGAATTGTAATCATCACAAGCTGACATCTAAAGTTTACAGTCATTCCTCCTCCTTTCCCAAACTGTGTCTTCCATACTTCTGTAAAGGCTTTCCCACACCATCAGCCTCACCATGAAGTAGAAGAACCAACGGAGCACTTGGGCTGGCATTCCCTTCGCTGGAGATCATAGACAGTGTGTTTCAAAGTTCCTAAACTATTTGTTTAGATATAAACTCTCCTTAAAGCATCACGCATGGCTACCATCACAAAAAAACATAAGGAGAACACATTAAATAGAGTTCTCTGACTACACAGATTCTCAACTTGACAATAGCCAGTCTTCACCACAAGGTAAGGAAATGAAAAGTGGACATGCACAGATCGCAGGTTTTAATTTTATGATGCCCATTTGAGAACAGAGTAATTTTAAAATGAGAATTTTTCTGATTGTTTGTTAACATTTCTTAAGATTGTCTCTCGAATGTCTAAAAACACTGCCATTAGGACAACAGTGGAAAATGAACAGCCGCTAGAGCAGGTCACCTTCAGGGAAGAATCGTGCTCTCCATGCCACTGGAGTCAAGCTATCCTGGCTGATGAGGGCTGAAAGCCCGAAACAGGTCCTAGGATGCTTGTTTCCAGTCCAGGGAGGACCTGGCCTGGCAGTTCGGGCTGGACTGTTCCCATTGGACGCAGGGTCAAGACTGATTTGCATATGGCTGGGCCCATACTGGAATGGCATGGTGAGCAAAAAAACGATGGCTTTAGGCCCAGATCTCTGTACTGGGGTGAATGTACGACATTGTTCTGCATTCTGTCCATCAACTGTTCTTTTTGCATTATGTTACAGAGGAGCAAATAAAAGCATGCTGTACATTGCTTCCATGAAACCGGAATCAGACAGTACTCACCTTGCAGTGGCACTGCCCAGTTACTGGATCGCAGATGCTGGGCCGGCTGCCCTCCCAGTTACAATCACAGAGCCTGCAATTTGGGTAGCCGTAGAAGCCTGGTGTGCATCGCTCACACTGGCGGCCAACAATGTTCGGCTTGCACCTGGATTAAAAGAATCAGACTGGGTTGAGAATAATCATGGAGAGAAGAACGCCTGCCCTGAGGCCTCAACCAGGAAATCACAAGTTGCACCAACAGTACCCAATAGCCCTGCTAAACAGGGAACCGCTCCTTATTGTCACTCGCCTTTCCAGCACTTCCGATCAAGCCCAGATCCTAATCTCTCTTGTAATACAGGGTCATCCATCCCAAATACAACCTCCTCAAGATCTGCCACCATTCCAGAAAGCTATGCACCCACCCAGAAACATCCCCAACTCTCTGGGAACTTAACATCCAAAATGTTTGGGTTCTTTCTAACTGAAATAGATGGGGATTTATTTAGACACCCCAACTGGCAAGGGGGGTTTGAACAATGTGGACACCCAGAAACATGCATCCAGCAGAAATTAATTAAATGAACTCAGTGATCATATATACCTCAAATGTCCTGCAGACAGCCCTTTGTGGTATATCTGAATCCCAAATCCAAAGTACATGCCACAGCTATGAGATCAGTCACTGGGAAATGCCATTATGCAGTATAGTGTTTAGAAGGAAAAGCAGACCGCGAGGGCGGTCTAGAAGGCAAAAGGGGCCTTTTGAACTATTAAATGAGTCTAAAAAATGTGGTTGCAAACTGTGCACCTTTTTTTGCGAATCAATTCTGATTTAATGAACTGACCAATGTGCAAATAGGTCGGTTCACAAAATATTAAATCCCATGAGGTCACAGAACAACTTGACTAACAAACATACATTAGGTAGGATGCAATTTGCAATCCCTGTGATTGGCCACCATCACAAGGATCGTGCCCAGTAAGGGGCCAGCAGACAGACACGCATGTCTGATTGCGTTTAAACCAAGAATTCTTTTTTATGCAGCCTTCTTTTCTTATCGGAAATAGTGAGATTTAAAAAAAAAAAAAATCCACCCCCAAACAATTTCACTAAATGCTAGCAGTGGCCCTGGGGACCACTGCCAACTCTCCCTGAAACTTTTTTGAGGATTCAAAAGGGGACACCTTCCCCTTTGAGAACCAGATACCACCCCATCTGAAGTGTCTGTATCTGATCAATCGACTGCAATTGTGGATGCAAACCAGTGACACATTTCACTCCAACTAGTAAATAGGAATGGGATGTTTCTTTCATGCCCTCTACTATTTGCAATTCGGACAATCAAAAAAACTCCTTTAATAGTCGGAAATATTTTTTCAACTCATAATGGGGGATTTGTACATAAAGAAAAGCCCTTTTGCAGTGTCAAATTGTGGGATTTTGCAAATCTCAGGGTTTGCTAGGGCAAAATGGCTTTGCACATGAAGCCCCAAGTGCCTTCCAGACCCCATTATTTACACCCATTTACTGAAGAGTAATGCGTTAGTGCATACCTCATCTTTGTACCCAATCAGACAGACCACAGCAAAGAGAGAAATTGGACCTGGATTATTCTACACTCCCTCCCATCTTAGTTTAAATGACCAGTCAAATAGGTCTAGTGGACGATTCATCAAAATTTATGCTTGATTGATCTTTCATAAAGCACAAACGTTCCTCCCTCAGATCTCTTTAGAACGTTTGGAAGCCTAAGGAGAAGGGCAATGGCATTTTGGATCTGTCCTCTGTACAGTTCTGAGAATGTGAACACACCAAAGCCTTTGTATTCCCTACTCACGTGCACTGTCCACTCTCTAGGTCACACCCAGGGTCGGTTAGCTCGGCGACTCCGGAACGAGAACAATTACACTCTTCACAGCCAACCAAAGGGTGGCAGGCAAAGGTCTGGGGCTCGCAAACTGTACAGTCCGGCTGGATGGTGCGTGGTGGACAAATGCACTGACCCGTCACTTCATCGCACAAACGAGTCTCGCACATACAGGCTGCAAAGTGATGAAAAGGAGAAGCCTTTCACTGAAGATCGAGGTAGTTCAGGAAATTACAGCACAGAAAAATTAGCTGGGAAATAAGGAAAATGCTACTTAGGAGACCAGTGCTAAAATGAAAATTCTTAAATTGAAAGGAACATGAATTAAAGTTCAAAGATATTTGTTTTGAATGGTTTAAGTCCCAGTGTGAAAGATTGTTAATCCAAAATATACTTTTTACAATGACAAAGGTTTCTTAAGTTGCCAAAGTTCAATATTAGAAAAATCAATGAGAAAGATTGAAGGTCATTATTAGTGTTTGGTGTTCCTAGCTTAGCAATACATTTCCTAAATTTTGGAGTTTTTGTCTTTACATGAAGCTTTTGTTGGATTGAAAATCATTTTCTGTTAGTAGCATGAATAATAACAAAACTTGATTAATGTAGAATCATTAAAACACAGACTTGATTACAGCAAAGTACACAGTTGCCACAACCCACCATAGAACATATAACATAGGGATTCCATTAAGAAGTAGTGTGGTGGATGGAAGGATTTAAAAAAGGTATTTTGCCTGATATCAATATAGTGGGATAATCTGTTTGGTGTCGGAGAGGTCTTCTTTTGCACTGATCTTGCAAGCCATATTCATGATCTTGAATTTAGTTGAAAAGTTGCATTACACTCAGTAAATGTTCAACTGAGGGCCACAAATATCAAGTTTTCAAGGAATTATATATTTCATTGACACATAGGTGAGCAAAATAAATACCACAAAAAAAAAAATATACATTTATGCAACTTTCAGACCAAGAGCACGGTCTGAATGCAGTGCATAAAATGAAATGCCAAAACTGATTTCCTAAAAAAAAAAAAACATTTTGATCTTGAGAAAAATCTGGTTTAAATTGTTGGGTTTGTAGCACACAACTTGTTCATTTTCAATGTGCGTCTTTGAAATGCTTTTATTTCAATATTTTTAAAAGATACTCACATTTCGCACTTGCTCTTAAGGTTACGTTGTGCAGGTATCATTTTAGTTTGCAACGTCAATGGAGCTGTTTTATGAATCAATGTGCTAAACTACCATTGGGGGGGACATGCCCTGAGCAAACATGAGGTTCACTCAACATTACGTGTGACAAAGGTGCACCATGAGGAATAATGGCTGGTGCGCTTCTGTGATTATCCAGTGACTTTCGAGTGGTGATAAATTTCGGAGCGAGGTAGTTGCAGACAGAATCCTGGATATGATAGTCGAAGCTTGATGCTTGGTGAATAATGTGTTGCAGCAGCATTTGTGTTTTAAAATTAGTTTTAATCTATAAGTTGTTTTTATTTTTAACCTGTAAAGAGCCGTCAAGTCTGCAAGGTGGCCAGGACATCTCAGAGGCCAGTGGCATGTGCCGCAGCAGCATTACATGCACAGTGAATACCTTCCCTCATCTCATTCCATATCGCCTACAAATAAAACTAATTTAAATTGTGGCAGAACGTGTCATTAAGTAATTCAAGTTCTAGTGATTTAATTGAAATGTAAATTAACGTTAATAGGAAGTCTTTGGTTCTAGTAATACACTGTTTGCTATTTTACTATTGTTAATGCAACTATGTTTTGCACAAAAGAAGAACATATTGCTTTTTATTTCTCTATAGAGATCTTCTCTCACATTGTTTTCTATTTCTTCATTTTAAATGTAGGAACCGCTTCTTATCTCTGTTGGTCTTTTCATCATGCTCTTGCTGAATTTCTTGCAAACCTTTTACCTAGGACTCAGAGAGCGAGGCCTCTCAGTTTCTGAAACCCTCTCAGCTTTGAGATCTTTCAGTAAATCTGGTAGGCAAATAATCACTCAAATATCCAACAATGTTCATTAACAATATACACAGCTCAATGATTTGATTGGCAGCAGCGGCATCATTCACTTCGTGATTCCCCTCTCCAACACCCCCAGCAGTTAAAACTTACGCCTGCAGTTGGGGAAACCCCAATAGCCGGTGGCACAACGCGAACAGTCTCGCCCGATGACATTGGGTTTGCAGGAGCACTGGCCTCCCAAGGGCTCACAGGATGTGCTGGTGGCACCCACCTCATGGCAGGCACAGGGCTGAGCCCCATTGTTGTGGAACAGTGAGAGTGAGATGGCAGAGTCCCTGCAGAACTTGGATGATGTCACTGGGCTACAAAATAAAAGCAGAATAGTGAGGTTAGTGCGCCTCTTACACCCTACATGAATTCCAGGCACTCTAGTGTGGACTAACCAGTTACATTTAAAAAGAGAGAATGCTTGGTGCAATCAATAAACATTAGGGGCAATGGAGATGCATTTACAGAGTTGGATAAGGAATGCTATTATTTACTTTCTATCGGGTAAGTCTAACTCTAACTAACTTTTAAATGCTACTACTGGGTATGTAAAAGGTATACACAATTATTCCCTCACTGAATTTAGTTTTTGCAATATCGAAGGAAAAAAAAGTTTAACAAAAATTACATTGCAGCATTGGAGAAGAACATCTATAACTTCTTTTAAAGTCAGGTTTCCTGAAAACCAAACCAGTTTGATTCCGACTAATAAAAGAGCTACTATCTCTTATAGCACTTATTGCAGTCCGTAGTCTAATCAAACACTGTATCAGCAGAACAACTTCATAGCAGGCATATCCTGCTGCTTGTTTCAAATTCCTACATTATGTGGACACACGTTAATTTCAAAAGTAAGCTGCGAACTCTCACTTGATGCTGAACCCGTTGGCTCCACAGACGCTGATGAAGTCATAGGATTTATCCAGGGGGTCTTCAACCAGGTAGCTCGAGCTGTAGCTGTCTTCGGGTACCACAAGAACGTAATCCTATGCAGAAAGAGTTAACACTTAATCTCTAGACTCCTCACTGAAAACAAGGGTAGATGGTGACTGATCGAGAGGCGGCATTTGATATTATACAAAATGGTGTCGGATCTAGGAAAAGGCAGTCAATGCAGGGGTGCAGAAATTACCACCAACCGCAGCTCTGACAACTCAGCCAGGCCACCTCACAGATAAAAAGTCCCAAGGTAAACAAGGGCTTCCTGGAGGGTTGGGTTGCCCTGCAATCTGGGGGCCTCTGTCACACATCTAGGAAAAAGTATTGTGCAAGGGTGTTAAATGTGCAGCTTATAGGGCACGACCCATATTTGGTTTTCAGGATAATGTCTTTGTCAATATTTTCAATTCAGATTAAAAGTATGTAATTACATCTTAAGTGGCAATGCCAAAACTCTTGAAGGAATACTACTCTGTTAGATCTAGAGGGGACACCCCTGATCTACTACCTCAAGGATGGTCCTATCCTTCAAGCCAGGAGACCCTGTACACTCCACGCCACCCAGGCTACATACAGTGAAACATCCAGTTGTCCCTGCTTAATCCACAGTGGGACTTGGATTAACTTGTAAATCAGTCAACTTTGGATAGCATAGAGTGAAATAAATGTCCTTTAAGTAATTCAATAAACTTAGGATTGCTTTTTGGATCACACTACTCGTAAGCGCAGCTGAAAGGCTTAGTTCGCCACTCGCAGTATGATTTTAGACTGACATATGTATCACTGTGTTACCTGTGACATTTAGTATCCATCTACAAGTGAAGTTATTTTTAGGGGCTGTGTTACTGTAGCGTACATCGCAACAGGAGTATGTGTCATACATGCAGTCACAGTTGTTCAATCTCTGTTTCTATTGCCTTAGTTATAACTCTGCCTCCGAATAAAGAGGATGGTAGAGATAAATAATAAATGTTTAAAACGAGATGGTCAGCCACCATCCGACTCACTTCAGTTCAACGTCAAACTCAGCCTGACTAAAGAGAAGCAAATGTTTCAAGGTAAGAACAGAAACAGAATAGGAACAAAAACCCAAGACGTTGGACCCATTTAGTGTGAGGCCTTCCATTATGCATCTCACAGGCAGCAAGGAGGTGACCTGGGATACAGCACAGACAACATACAGGAGCAGCAGGCGTGGAATGTCCACATATCAGACAGTGCTACGGACATCCCACATTCTACCTCTGCAACTTGGTTAGACCTTGAATGATCAAACAAATACAGAATGCTGAAAGAATAGTGCAGATAAAATCTGAACTGTGAACACGGCCAGAACATTGAAGTGAAACAATGGCAACATCAAAGAGGCGAGAACCTTGTAGGGTTTGTTATGGACATGTGGGGGAGGAGGGGTTGAAGAGTCAGAAACCACTTAGTGACTAATTCATAGTGACAAACTCCACTTAAATATTAACCCTGGCCACGAAATACAATGAGACCAGGGACTCTGCATATTAGTTGTTCAAGTATCCATGAGGGGAAAGAGGCACAACAAACTGCTTCTGGCCCAGGTAAGAAAGGTTAATGCTCAAAGCAGGTAGTCCTTGAGGAATAATGACTTAAACTATAACAATGCGCAGTGTCAGCAGATACAGGTCAGAGGAATGGATGCACTCGAAGCTCGGTCACCTACCAGCCACAGTTTCTTCCCCTCTGGAACGCGGATAGTAATATACAAGTCGTTATCGGTGACATCCAGTATGATCTGGTTTTCGGAGATCACTAGGCTCCTGCAGCCATAACCATGAGGGCAGAAAGTGGCGTTCGAAAGGCCTGAAAAACACAGCATGTTTTTAGTTCCCTCTCTTTGTCTCAAACAGTCGGAGATTTTTGCACCGAGTATCTCTTACGCTGCTGTTGGAAGTGGAGCTATGAAATCCTACTCATCACTAGTAACATGTATCCAAGATACCAGGGTGTAGGGTTCTGTGCAGTGTTGAATCTGTTGTCACTCTGGCCAAATGGTATGTCAACCTTTTAAGCTTTCACTTCCTGCCTTTTCCATGTCACCTCCTGCCCTTTCACGGGTCTTTGGCGTACTATATCCCTGCCACTGCTGACCATCCCAGAAATCCCTTAACTACTTTCACTTTTCCCTCTCCTGGCCACCCATCTTGCCCACCACTGGATATATTCCTGATGAATCATCTACTTACTTCTTTTTAATCATCTCCCACCTTTTTTCATCACAAATGCCCATTATTTTGCCTGTTTAAAACAGGCCGGCTTCTCTGAAAATACCAATCTGTCAAGTGAAACTTTTTGAGATGGAGGGCTTACTCCGCAGAATGTTAGTACTGTTTGGCATGAATACCTTTTGAAACAGCTAGATCTATATGGTAGCAAATAATGCCACTGTCTCTACAGCCACCATCAAACTGTAGCAATGACTGAATACATTTGTATATGGACTATTTTTCACCAAAACATTCCAGAGTGCAGCCTGCAATGGTAAGAAAGTGTCTTTCTGTGAATTTGGAGCAAGGCTTCTTGCTTTTTTTTGTGCGCCAATTTAGTTTGTTGCCTTTTCCCACCTCTTTTTATCCAAAATGAAATAAGACCTCCACCCTTTATCTTCTAGCCATCCTTTTCATCACATCTTCTCAGCCTATGTTTCCATCTCTAGCTGAAAGAGCAACAGTGTTAATCCTTCATAAATCGCAGTGCCTCACCTTGCCAGACACGACCACCATTCACAAGAACTTCCACAGTGAATCTCTGGTGATGAGGCTGGTAGTAGTGCAGAATGAAGGAATAGCGCCCAAGAGTCTGGATCCGGTACTGATAGACCGCAACATTCTGCGCAAG